>NC_057947.1:9308140-9663144 GCF_018555375.3 Anguilla rostrata
ACGTCACGGTTTCTTATCAAAAGTATATCAGCCCTTGTCACTAAAATAAGTGTCATTGCTTCTACCTCCTGTTCATTAAAAAAAGATCAGAGCAGTCAGCTTCCGTGATTTCATACGATTCTTCTGACTGCGGCTAAATCATTACAAGAGCAGGAGAGTAGCTTTAAGACCGTGTTTATGATTCTCGTATAAGCCACAGTACATCTCAGGAGTTAGAAATAAATCTGCTACAAGATCACCAGTAAAAAAAAGGGAGTATTTCCCACAAAGGGGAATTCAATAATGAATCCATTATTTAATTTATATTTACCCCTGAAAACAGGCCAGACTTCCCACTCTACTCAGAACTAATTTGTCAAACAGGAAGGGCGGGCCTGCGACAAACCAGCCAATCAGGGTCAAACTAACGCCAAGGACTTTTATTGTGCCCGTTTCCCCCCCCCCACCCTCCGTTTTCTTCCCTTCTTCTACCCGTCATATGCAGTCCCTGCGGAGCGCAAACCTGGAGGCCCAGGTCCTGTTAGCACGCCTGCGCTCTCCCCGCCACACATAACGTGTTTACAACCAGAGCCCCGGCCAGGGGGCCCGGGCACGCGTCCAACCCGCCGTTTCCCCTCCGTTAGGCCGCCAAACAGGAAGCGCGGGCGGCCATTTGGCCCTCGGCCTCCTCCGCCAAACACCGCTGTCCATCACGGACGCGCGGGGGCCAAACTGGGGAACGGCATCCGGACGCTAGGCGACAGGCCACAGTTGGTTAGCCTGGACTCGGCGTAACAATCCTTTTCCCACAGGGCTCTTTAAACTGGATTAGACGCGCTCACTGGCGTCCGTGACAACCGCGGCTCGATCCGTGCGCGCTTATCTATGCAGAACAGTCACAAAGCTATTTAATTCATTATTTATTTTTCTTAAAGTAAATTGGAATACGTTACATTAGTGTAAGTAAAAGGATGGAGCCATTAATTTGTGAGCAGCTGGACCAAGCAATAACTTGTGTCCACCGGGACAGCGTTCAGAGAATACGAGCTCCTATTTTTGGGTAAAATAAATGGGCCTGGCTGAAGATGCTATGGGACTTAATAACTTAAATACATCCAAATCACAAGGCTTCAAAATAAAATACAAAACAAGTACTCGAGTCAGATCCAATAAGTGCAAGCAGTAGGGTTTGAATGCCACCTATTTTTTAATCAATATAACACAGACATCAATGACTAAATGACTCAAGAGTGCAGTATGAGAACAGTCAGGCCTGTAAAAAAACCCATAATTAACAATTACAACAACACTTCATCACAGAGCAATTACCTTGGAAGTTACCTTATTTATTTATTAACGTATTTCTTTCTTTATTTATTTTACAAACACAGTTTGACGAGTTCAGTAATCACCAACACCTTTTGTGCAGTTGAATTTATTTGAGGATCAAAGTTTAGGGAAATTGTTAAAAATGATGCTGACATTGAGGGCCTAAGGATTTCCTTATTTTGTATTTTCATCATTTGAAGTTTTGAGTGCTTCAGATTCAGTTATTGAATGTTGAATGTGCAGTGAGTTTACGGGCTCTATTTCCCAAATTCAATGTCACACGGTGCATGTGCACAGCCAACGGCGCGGCGTGGAGCACACCTCGTTGGATATTTTTGGGACCAGAGACGAGCGGCGCACAGCGTAACGTGCGCGGCACGCCTGGAAACTGGGCGGGGTTATACTGACTTATCAGTGGGCGTGGTGCAGCTGCATCTACTAATAACCAATCAAACGGCCTCTTTTCATTCTCTTCGTGTCATGCGCATTCGAGTCGTGTGCATTGTGCAGGGCGTGCTGACAATTTCCGTAGTCCACCGCTGCCATGGACGAGGAGGATAAGGATTTACTAATCAGATGCTTCTCACAAGATGTTCTTTTGGCCTGTCATTTAAAAAAAAAAAATTGTGTTCGAATGAATCTCATAAGAAAAATTTGTTCTAATTTTCTTCTGTCAGAATTAGAACATTGCCTAAACGTTTATAATGGGTCAGTTTTAATTTCCCATTAAATCTGTAGCTAAATAGCTTAAATGCTCTTTAACTAATACATAATGGCAATAGTATCTTGAAGTTTTAGTAAACAAAATAAAAGGAAGTCACTCAGTGTTGCTCAAATGAAAGAAAGAAAAAATTATAACACGAGTCCATCATTAATTTACAACAATGGCATGGCTTAACTGAACTGAGCAGGCCTGGATGAGTGGTGGTTTCATCATGTTTTAACATTACAGGCATCTAGAAGATTATTTTATCCAGAGGGACTTACACAACTTTTTATATAGCATTTACATTGCATCCATTTATACAGCTGAATATACCTGTATACTGAAGCAATGCAGGTTAAGTACCTTGCTCAAGGGTACAACGGCAGTATCCAACTGAACCTATTACCTTTAGGTTACGAACCTGTTTTCTTACCCATTATACTACTCTGTCATCCCATAAGTGCTTTAAATACATTTATTTCAGTTAGGCTATTTATCCCCTGGTTCCAAATCAGCACAGGTTTGACCTGAAACATGACAAAACCACAACTGATCCAATCCCGTATACGTACCTTCTTTTTAGCAATAAATGAAAGAAAAACATGACCTTCCTTTGGTTGCTGGTTTAAACATCCATGCACAATATGCTCTTTAGAACCAACAGTGATTTGTCCCATAAATATGCAGATATTAACGATTTATGCAGTTATTTTTCGTAACCTCTGTTCTAAGTGTCCCGCACATACTTTGCAGTTGTAACACCGGACTACGTTAACATTTGTTTAAATTGTACATGAACCATTTGTGACCACCTCAAGCTTAATATGACTTATTGTTGCAGACAAGTGTACACTCTTTGTAGTGTAATTTCACAGCTCTTGATTGCATTAAGTAATTCATTAAAAAGTGAAAATTTCCACAGTTCTGCCAGTTCTTCCCTATATATCTGGTGATGACTCTCTGTGACCATCAGTAATTAGAAAAGTATACATGCAAAAAATCATTTTCTTCACATGAATATTATTTTATGTATAAAAATGCTGGCAATACACGTTCAAGCTGATCTTAAAATTTCCACCAGTAAGATATGTTAGGCTGCTCAATTATGTCGGTATGAACAAATGCATATTGGAATATGCAATAATTATTATTTGTTACTTGTTTCACTCAAATGCTAATTATATCTACGTTTTTGTTTTATGTTGATATTACATTTATTATGCCAGAAAGCAAGATAGTTCCAAATGCTGCATTAATTATCAAACTCTGTTTATTAAAGCAGTCTATCCATAATTGGTGCCAGTACTGTCGCTATCATTTTAACTACAGTCAATTAAAATTAAAAGATTGTTGCATTTATAGTCATTCTGCTCATTGCAGACGGGTGTAAAAAAAAAAAGAAAACAGAAAAACAGAACACAGGATCACAATTCAGTATAAGAACAGCCATAACCAATTAAAATAGAAATAAATACAGGAATTAAAATGATTAAAAAAAGAAATGAAACAATTAATAATAAATTCAAAGTTTGCAGTTGTTTTTCCTTTTGGGATTTATATCAAAGTAAAACTGGGAAGCATATTATCGACAAAAACTGTTGATTGCCTCTTGAATAGACTGAGAAACATGCGTTCAGAAATCGCCGAAATTAGCAATCCACTGGACGATGGCCTGTGCCATACGCCTTAGATCTGAGCAGGCGAGAGGCGAAGGGTGCAAATGACAGATCGGACTGACCCGGAAATTATGATGAGGGACCATAATTTCACTGCTCTATGCGAGACTGACTGACACACCCCCAGCAGTGGCTCCCCTCCCACTTTGGTGCACGGCGAGTCACAAAATTACCAAACCGCTCAGGCACGTTGAAATATATGGAGAAAATACCATTTTCCAGTGCGCAACAGACAGACAGAAAAAAAAAAAAAACAGGACCAGCATCGTTCTTCTTAGCATAAGCACACAAAGGCACGATGATTCAAACAGGAATCACGGACACATAGAAAAGTTAAACGGTCTATATTTCACTTGCACATACACGACAGAGTTCAACCGGCAATCAACCACCTGACAGGACAACTAGCATGGCGAAGCAGTGAACCAGTGCAGTTCGTAACCGGAGTCTGCTTATTAATTTTATGCACGGCACCAATTCACCAAAGTTTGAGAAGAAAAATCGAGACCAAAAAAAAAAAAAACCGTGAATAATTTGAAGCCATTTTAACAACTTGGGATACAGCCGGGAAACATGGCGTCCAAGTTCATGCCTGTACGCAGTGACCATGAGAAAATCGTGGGCGGGTCCAAGTCTTTCATGCCACGTCCCCCGGGGAGGAAATTTGTTTTTCTTGGACGTCTCGCACGGTGTAAACAAACAGCGGGTGTGCGATTGCCGTAGCTGGCCATTAACAGCCTGTGAGGCTTGGAACTCTTCCCACGCTGCCGGGGAAACAAAGCGAAACGGCGCGGATCGATAAGGGCGCACAGCAACACACTCAAGCTCCCGTTGTTCCCGTTGGCCGTTTTTAAAGCGCGCTGGGGGTGTAAATGCTTATGTGAATGTATAACTGCTTTATGGAATAAGCTGATCTGTGTGTCATTAATGTGGCTTTGACTGTTCTGTAGTGTAACAAGAATACATGAAAACCGATCAGAACCCTATCATTTCAAATGAAGCCGTTTGTTGAACACTGCAGAAATGTTTCACAAAATATAGCACCTACGAGTGATTTAGCTATTTTTACCAGTACCGGAAAATGTTGGGAAATTAAATGTAGTGGAGCGTGGTCATCAACAATCAGATACTACACACTGTAGTACCACACAGTCAGTCACCACACACTGTAGTACCAGAGTCAGTCACCACAGACTGTAGAACCACACAGTCAGTCACCACACACTGTAGTACCAGAGTCAGTCACCACACACTGTAGTACCACAGAGTCAGTCACCACACACTGTACTACCAGAGTCAGTCACCACACACTGTAGTACCAGAGTCAGTCACCACACACTGTAGTACCACAGAGTCAGTCACCACACACTGTAGTACCAGAGTCAGTCACCACAGACTGTAGAACCACACAGTCAGTCACCACACACTGTAATAACAGTCAGTCACCACACACTGTAATACCACAGAGTCAGTCACTACACACTGTACTACCAGAGTCAGTCACCACACACTGTAGTACCAGAGTCAGTCACCACACACTGTAGTACCACAGAGTCAGTCACCACACACTGTAGTACCAGAGTCAGTCACCACAGACTGTAGAACCACACAGTCAGTCACCACACACTGTAATAACAGAGTCAGTCACCACACACTGTAATACCACAGAGTCAGTCACTACACACTGTAGTACCAGAGTCAGTCACTACACACTGTAGTACCACAGAGTCAGTCACTACACACTGTAGTACCAGAGTCAGTCACTACACACTGTAGTACCACAGAGTCAGTCACCACACACTGTAGTACCAGAGTCAGTCACTACACACTGTAGTACCAAATACAATTAACTTAAACGTTCTGTTGCGCTCCATTGCATTGCTTTCTTGCAATGCGCAAGATGATTCTTAAATACCGACAGTGCATTTAAATGAACTCACTGCAACTGAGCATAACCAGTTTCATATCCCACTAAATTGAACATGTGGCGATGCCGAATTTTACGGCCCTGGTGGTAATTTGCCGCATGCTTAGTAAATATAGCCCTTAATCTGCAGGCTGAGAACAAGAGTCCAAATAGCGTACCGCCACTAGAGATTTAAAATTCCACCCAGAATCACCTTCAAAAATGATTAAGGAAAAATAACAAAATAGTGTCCTGATGGACGGATTTGTAATCCTGCTGGGAACACACTACCAGGTCGGGGTCACTATACAACATGCAGAGGGGCAAAACCAGAGTCGAGGTCGAATTGAACGAACAGAGTCAAACACACAAAATCCACTAAGGCAAACAAACCAGAAGGACTAAGAAGAATCGGAGTCGAACAGAACAAGTCAATGGTCAAACACAAAATCCAATCAGAAAACAAACAAGGAGGAACAAAATCGAACAAAATAAGGTCAAACAACACGCAAAGTCAAACAAAGTAATCACTATCTACAAGTAACGATCACAAATTTCAAAGAGCTAGTCTCCACTGATGAATAGCAAATTTTCAAACCAACTAACCGGAGGTGGAAACAGCCAATTTGATGATGAACCAGAATACAACATTGCATTAAAAATATATTATTCGTTACATGTCTGATGCAAGACTCATCGCTTTACATTCTGGATGCAACAATAGCAAGCTTCCTGTCTCGCTATGTTCCGCGCTGTACCACTGGCACACAGAAAGACACAGGCTGTGAGAGAAACTGGTAACCACCCACGGGGTGGAGTTTCACTCAAGAGAAACTAGCGAGGTGTGTCATGCTTTAGGTTGTGATTGCAGTTCACCCTTATGGACACACGATTGGTTTCCAAATAACCTATTTCGAAATTTATTGCTACTTTAAGCTTTTTGCAAATATGATCACAGTAGCACAGAATATCTCCCTTGCTGAAAGTGGTTGCTTGAGCATTAACTCAGGAAGAATATCAACGCGTTTAATAAGCACCAGTGGCTGGGGACTCCCGACCAGAGAAGACCGGCCATGACACAGCGAGAGAACTTTAAGCAAAGAAGAATAACAGAAAGCACAGATCCAGCCAACAAAAACCTGTGACAACTGAAAAATAAAAGCGGAGAAGCTTGAAGTGAACGCAGGAGAAGACGCTCCTCACCCTGAGGCTGTCTGCTGGGGTGGTAGATCTGCAGGTCGAACGGCTGGGCGCTGGTCTTCTGGATCACCGTCACGTTCTGCCCGGTCCACTTGTTGGCCTTGGCCAGGGTGTTGGTCCTCCAGTCGGTCCAGTAAATGCTGCCCTCGAACAGGGAGACGGCGAAGGGGTGAGAGAGGTACTCGTGTCCCTTCAGGATCTCCATCACCCCGGTCCCGTCGTACAAGGCCGAGTAAATGGCGTCAGACCTGGGGGGGCACATAAAGCACAGCATGAGCAGGACTTTCTAGTTGTGCAGAACTAATATACCGTATATGTATATATTATACAGTGAGCTCAATAATGTTTGGGACAAAGACATATTTCTTCTGGCTCTGTACTCCACAATTTTAGATTTGTAATCAAAAAATTCACATGTGGTCAAAATACAATTTCTCAGCTTTTATTAAAGAGGTATTTTATACAGCAGATCAGACGGCATGAATGCACCAGTGACGACTAGCCATAGAAGATTTAGTGAACAGAAAAACAGAGGCTACACTGCAAGATGCAAACCACTAGTAGGCCATAAGATCTGGATGGCCAGGTCACAGTTTGATAAGAAGTACCTAAAAGAGTTCTGGAAAAAAGTGTTGTGGACAGAGGAGACCCAGATTTGCCTTCATCAGAGTGACGGCAACAGCTAAGTGTGGAGGCCTAAAGAAGGAACCTCCGGAGGTGCATAGCAGCCCCCGCTCTGTGAAACGTGGTGGGGGTGTTATGATTTAGGCATGCATGGCTGCCACAGGTACTGGCTCACTTAACACTAGAACTGCCATGGGGTAAAATTTACCCGTTTCTGTTTTTCGAGTGTATGTAGGCCTAACTCTGTTTCAATAAAAAAATAATTTCTCCCAGTCCTTGACTTTTTACTAAAATTTTGTTATTAAGCACCTCCTAATGTAAGAAAGTTATAGATAAAAACATAAAAAAGTTTGAGGCATTTATACGTATAAGCAATAGTAAAATTTACCCACTATAGAAAGCATTTATTTTCGGCGTATAACCATATAAGGGCATTTCTTTTCGCGCGGTTTGTGTTCGTGCATTTCAGTTGCCACGCAACGTGTGTTATTTATATTTTATTGTTCTATTTTTTGTATTCCATTTTCATATCCCATTCCATTGTTCTCGTGCCTTTGAATGGCATAACAAAGTCGTGTAGCCTATTTAGGAACTGCGCGTGTTCTTTGAAAGGCCTCTGTTGCTGCCTAGTTAGCTTATTATAAAATAAAAAGAAACAATAGACAAAATGGATCGACGAAAAAGACTCATGGATGCCAGTGAGGCATTAGCATTGCTGAATGCTTTGAGTGATGGGGAGTCTGATGGTGGGGAGGTCTCCGGGTTGAGCAAAGTGTCCTGGGTCGGCGAGGAAGATGCATCGGATGGATCATCTGACAACGAGCCAGAGCCTCAGAGGAAAGTATCGTCGAGATGGTCGGATCAATTTATGCCTGCAGTGTCAACTATTGGCATATGTACAGTACTTGCACAAGGTAGGCATAAACTTGGCACATTCACTCTCATTGTACCTACCTAGCTAGTTATCGATAAGGTAAATCTCAATAACTCAATTGCATTGATGTCTGTTACCGGCACTAGCTAACTAGCTCTATTTTTCGTTTTGTACAATTTTTTCTTCCTATTTTCAAGCTGAAATATTTCCCCTTTTGTTGCTAACAGTTGTTCCTGAATTCCAAAGAGCACTTGTATTTTTCCGTTTCACAAGATTACACAGTGCCTATCTAACCACAATGTAACGTTTCAAGCAAGGAGCCACATTAGCCTACATTGTGGCGTTAATTGTTGATGTGACTGCTGATAGCAGCGTCAAAATTAATTATGAAGTGTACAGAAGCATATAATCTGCTCACGTACATCCTCTAAACTCATGTCCTTCCTCTGATCTAAATTCATTTGAACGTGCATCATTTGCTGAAGTGAGAACCTAAAGCAATTAGCCCCCGATTCTCAGCACCTGGTGATGTCTATGGGTCACAGACTTTGGGACACAGACAGTATGTCATTCCATGCAGAAAAGTACTAAACATGACAACTTTAATATGTTCCAGACATTATGGAACATATTGTATAAAAAGTGGGGTAACGTCTACATGGTGAAACCATAGCGTATAAAATGTTGTTAAATAAAAGCTGAAAATGTGCACTTTAACGACATGTGAATTGTTTGATTACACATTTAAAATTGTGGAGTCCCAAATGCATATAACACACACACACACACACACACACACACACACACACACGCCCCTTACTAAAGCCCATGTTCCTGCTGATGCATGCCATTGCTGCCTACCGAGCATCTGTCCACACAATCCTCTTTTCCAGGTGATCCAATGTGAGTCCGTTAGGCCACGCCCCCACGTCCATGTCCCTGAAGACAACATGTCTCCCGCTCCCGCTCATGGAGGCGGCTTCGATCCGCGGGAAGGTGGCGTCCCAGTCTGTCCAAAACACAATTCTGAACACAGAATGGCCTGTTAACCTCATTTGTTTGTGTGTCTGTCCAATCACACACCTCTGCACCTGTTAACATCATCCGTGTGTGTGTCTGTCCAATCACACACCTCCGCACCTCCCTGCTTTCAATCAAGACATGTTTCTGCTAATTACTTTATTTATTATTATTTATTATAATTATATTGTGAATTCTGTATTAATTCCAAATATTAATCAAGCTGCTTATTTTCAAAAATGTTCCATCAACACAGAATTCAACACCTTGTATTCAAATGCAATGTACCACTATCATGATCTTTTCAGATTTTCATAAGAAGAGCAAGTTTTAAGGAGAACTGCAATAGGAGGTGGTGCCTCAGCATAAATTAGTGCCTAATGTCTTTTCTCATGAAGTCACTTAAGTTAATTGGCCATTGAACACTGATGCTCAAAAATAAAATATGGTACATAGTTTTTTCCCCATTTAAACCATGGCCATTTGGTCCATTAGCAGCCATTTTTCACAGTCCTGTCCTTGAATATGCTGAAGGTTCAATGGTCAAAATAATTACTTCAATAACTGCGCAAAGCACTTTTCCATGCTTAACATAAAGCTGTCTTAACAGATTCAGCCATGAGCACCAAATGGATCCTGAAATCTTAACCCTCTTTTATAGTGCTGACAAAGCAGCCAGGATTTTAAGTGGGCCACACTCCATTTTGTCAACAAGTCTCCTAAATTGGAAATTCAGACTACATTTCAAAAGAGTAAACTGCTCACTCAATAAATTCCATGTGGTCAACCAGCACGAGAATGGTTCAATATTACTACTTAACAACAGTTTTATTCATTGTGTTGATCTCAGGAATTTTACTTTTACTTGGAATTTGGAACTTGCCAAATTGTGCTTGTTATGTGTATAATAATTAATTATAATTTGCAGCTATACACTATATAAGTTAGAAAATACTGTACTATACTCAAATAACATGCAGAATTAACATAAAAAATGTATTTCTGTTTCACAGTACATGAGGAAATATCCAAATTATTATTATTGCCACTTTCAGATATTGCTATACATTATTTAAAAAATATATATATTTCAGTATTCTTAATTTCTATAAGAACAGAAAAAACTTGAGAGGACAGAAAAGAGAGATGCTATGAGAAAGCCAATCATATATGAATATCATCATGGACTGAGGGCATATTTTTAGTTAAGTATGTGTTACAATAGCCATGTATTTTGCCATTGAAATTTAGTGCACATTGGGCATGGTCTGTAATGGCTAACAAGCATTCTCTGACATTCTCAAGACATTGCAGCCCAGGATGAACAGCATGGTTATATTTCCTCCCTGTTGTGATGTACAATGTTGTCACCACGTTGTTTTCTGAAGCCAAAATACAAAACTGTACCCAAGCCTGAAACCAATCAAAAGTGACAACAAAGCAATATTGCAGGATTTATCCTCAAGTCAATGATGTTGTTCATTGGATCAGACCCTCAAACCAATATTCCAGTCGTGTGAGTAAGTGAAATTAATTAGATCAAATGAATGCCAGCCAATCACAGTCAACATTCGCGTGTAGCTCTTCAGACATTATGGGTTCACTGCAGCATTCCTTCAGGTTGGAGATGAGCACAGGATCTTCTTGAGACTTTCCGTATTTCCCAGATGTAGATCGAGCTATTCTAATCCTGACTGTTGCGTGCTTTAAACACCACCTATAGGATACTACAGTTGTGTGCATTATAAAACGTGCTGCTGACCAGATTTTATGAGAAAATAAGGGCTGTTCATACAGAAAAATAATCAAACTGCACAACCCTTTATAGCAGGGCTGCCCAGTGTTATCCGAAAAGGGGCTGATTTGGGTGCAGATTTTTGTTTTTTTCCCAGCACTACAACACCGGATTCAAGTAATTAACTAATCGTGGTCGTCAGAATCAGGTGTCTTAGCGCTTGGCCAAAATAAAATCTGCAACCACACTTAACCCATATGTAGCCTACTTTCACCTACTTTTTTATGTTCAACTGACATAAAAAATATTTTGTTGCATTGAAAACAATTAGAAAATACACTGTATATGGTGTTACTCTCTCACAACTGTTCTTCCATTAAATTGTCATTTTAAAAGATAATTGATGTTCACACAATGAATATTTCACCCCATTATTAATTTGAACAAATGGCTGTGCGTTACACCAACTCAAAATGTAGTCAAGTAATTTTTTAAGAACATCATTGTCATTTAGAGACTGAAACAATTATGGAATTACCGATAATTTAATTTACCTTTGCTCAATAGCTTTTATTCTTTATTCTGTTGATTGACAGACAAAGACTTGCACTTTTCAAATTGCAAATCCACATGTCATCATTGAAGTGCCTGAGCTGGGGCCAGGCAGTATTAACCGGGTACCTGATATATACTAATAATTGAATAATTATATTCAGTCACAAGTCAACAAACTATAGCAAATAAAGAAAAAATTATGTGATGAGAGGTATACAGAACAAAACGAAAAATGCTTAAATGTGCACATTTAATAGATATGTAATTTGCTATGAAAAAAACAATCTTAAATGTACAATTATTTTAGTCTTAATTATTTTAATACATATCCTCACAATGCGAGTGTTGTCTCACAGCAGAAGGCCAAATACTTTCTCTGTGTAACATGCATAGAAAGCAGCACACTCTAAGTGTTCTGAACAGGATAAAAAGCCATAGTTTGAAGCAGATAAACAAGCATTTATCTAACCACTTATATTTAACTGTGATGATTACTGTATTTACGTGAATGTCATGTTGCTGTGCCTGTTATGTCTTAAGGCGCATGAATGCGTACATTCATAAACTACACCAACCCATAGATCCTGTAATTTAGTTACATTCTGGTGAAAAAATACTTTCCCGCATCAAGAAGGATGTTTTGTTTGGAATCCATTATTCATTGATTTATAGATTTTGGACATCACAATTAGAAATTAATTGTGACTGTGTCTCACTACGTTATTCCTCATAAAAGGGGAGAAAGGAATGGGATTGTGAGTGTGTGTGTGTGTGTGTGCACATGTGAGATAGTGTGTGTATGTGTGTGAGTGTGGTCATGCATGCACGTGTGTGTGTGTGTGGGCATTAGGGTTGGGCCGATGTAAAAAATTTGAAACCGGTTAATATTAAGCCAAATACCAGACCGGACTGGTAATACCGAATTCTACCACTAGGCTAAGGTGTCCCTTTACTGAGAAATAATGCCCACCCTTGGACCAATCAGAATCGAGTAGCCTATTTAGTCAAGCCGTTGTATAATGAAATTGGATCTCCTTGTTGCCGGCCTCGGCACTAAATTGCGAATGGCCTGTCGATCTTTTTTTTTTTGCACTCAGACCCTAGTGGCTCCGTTTATAAACAAACATAATATTATGTTAATCACGTCGTCATGTTGTTTATTACTAATGCAATACAAGTTTGATTTAGCGCCGTCGGCACAGGTTGCCGATGTAGGCTACTTTTTAACTTGCCAGTAGGCTACGTCTCATAATGACAAATGCCGGTTCATTCGGTTCGCATAAAATCAAACCGGTTTAAGCTCGTACACCGGACCGGACCGGACTGGCAAAACCGGAAACCGACCCAACGCTAGTGGGCATATGTGTGTGTGCATGCACGCACATGTGTGTGTACATGTGTGCGCAAGTGTGCGCATGTGTGCGTGTGTGTGCATGTGTGCGCACGTGTGTGTGTCTATGGGAGTAAAAACGCACCCATATCCGGGATCCAGGGCGATGGCTCGTGGGTGTTCCATGCCCCCGGCGATCAGGGTGGTGCGCATGTCTCCGTTCAGCTTGGCCACCTCGATCTGATCCAGATTGCTGTCGATCCAGTAAAGGTTCCCCGCTATCCAGTCCACAGCCAGCCCCTCTGGCGTAGCCAAGCCATGCTGCACCACCACTTCAATCCCCGTCACACCTGCAATGGAACCCATGACTTAGATATTAAAGATCCGGCAGGTTAAAAGCAAGGCAGGCAGGTATCTGGAAGGTAAAATCTTATAACGCTGGTGGAGTCACAACCACCAGAGGCCATGCAGCACAGCTTGGAGAACAATCTATGTGGAATAGCTGTTTGGGTGTAACGATACTCAAAATTCAAGATTCAAAATGGCTTTTGATTTAGAGGGCATAAATCAATTCAATTTCTGATTCTTTACGGACAGCTACACTATTGTCACACCAATGACTCAAGACCAATACTTAGTACTTACATTGAAAACTACTTGGAAAAACTAAGCTGATTGTAAGAAGAGACAATGGCATGGTAGTAAAATTAAGCAGAAAACTGGCTCTCTAAAACTAAAATATTTAGCGAAGCAGGCCAGCTGACAAATCATTTCCTATTAGCAGCGATGATCTGAGGAATCAATGTGGTGAGGGAAAAGATTCAGTAGCCAGTCAGATTGAGAGGATGATTGTGCAGAGGCCAATTAGATACAGAGGATGATTATGCAGAGGCCAATCGGATACAGAGGATGATTATGCACAGTTCTCTGGGAATTTCACCAAGGTGTTGTATGGTGTGTTTGAAACAGTAAGAGATGAAAGGAATCCATCTTCACTGATGGCACCAGATTATGGATCAGTCAGGACTTTGCATGGATTTAGAGCATTTTAGCGCCTTTATTCCAATACCTCCGGTTTCAGAAAGCTTTCCTCTGTAGATCTTATCTTCAACGACATCGGTCCAATAGAGCTGGCTTTGCATGAAGTGGAAGTCTAAGGCGATGGTGTTCCTCAGGCCAGGGACGAGAAGACTGTAGTCTCGTCTGTGAAGATCGATCCTCCGGATCTCGTGGCGAATGGAAAATATGATAAAAGCCTCAAATGGATCTGACAGAGAAACAGATAAATAACAAACATGGAAAAAAACCTAGAGGCATAAATCAGATTCAGAGTTTTTTATATACTTCACTTACTGAGCTGGAACGGCAGGAGGTACAAATAGAAAACAAATTTGTACAGGTCAAACGTTTAGTCATGTCCATGTACAGCTTAAATGAATATCAAACACGATTCCTTATGAATAAAAGAAAAGCAGAATCTACTTTGATTGTACAACTTCTTTAGTTCAAAGGAACAGTACTTGGCACTCGTTTAATACACTGATGCTTATTGAAAGGCCACTAAGCCAACTTATGTATAATCTTAGAAGTCTAGTCCTGCACAACATAAACAACTGCCCTGAAAGCAATGCTTGTTCTATCTCTAAAGAAATATATTTGAAAATAAAAAATAAGCGAATAAACACTGTGAATTCTATGTAGGGGGACCAGTTTATCTAGGTCACGTGACACAAAATAGTTTTAACTTGCATTACCATCTGAATCTCCATCAGGTACTATAAGCCTTGGATTGTCACAAGCACCTGACTAATAATAAAATCAGTGATCAGTTGTGACCCTCATAAAAGGGATTAGTTGAGGTAACACACAGGAAGAGGAAGAAATATGACATGAACCGAATGTCAAACTCGAAAAAAGTTTGAGGGACCAGATGCAACACTACCCTGTGCACCAACGGAGTCAATTTACTTCAGCACGGTCTGCAACAAATTACAGAATCCCTGAAAGCAAAGGTGAAAATATCTGCCTTTTGACAAATTTACAGTAAGCACCACCAAAGAACGACAGGACTGTTAAACAACTAACAGTGATCAAATTTAATCAAAGTTTAAAACTTGCATTAGTATTTCAATTTAGTTACTTGGTTTTAGCCTTTCATTTCTTAAGACTACATTGCTGCAAACTATATTGTTGTTATGCATAATCTTATTTAACAATTTTTGTGCAGGTCATATAATTGCACTTGTGTGAAGGTCTACATCCCATTCCTTAGAAAGAAAAAAAGATACTTCTCATCACTATATGTATCTGCAGCCTGTGAGCAGTTCTATGCACTGACAGCAGCACATGATAGTGTGGAACATTCCTGTCCATCATCGTTTGTGCTTAATTAGTGGAAATTGATAAAGATTAGTGGGGAGGGGCAATGCGATAACTGACTGACAAGAAGGTTCTATGGACCTGTTCATTTGGGATGACTGAATTGCAGGAGAGAAAGCTGCCCAATATAAACCTGCGTCTCTAGTTATATGCACTGAGGGAGACTTGCTGATTGTCACATTGCCTTTGACAACTGATGGGGTTGGATGCACAGTATCAGTATGGCCTTTGGGGCGGGGGATTGTTTTTCTGTTTCTGATTTTTATCCCCAAAAAACTTATCACTGCCTATCAGAGTTAGGGCTGCCTGAACTGTCTTCCTTGGATCAGTTTAGGAATGAAAACTCCCCAGAAAATTGCTGTCAAAAGACAGTTGCTCATAAAACATGTAATCTGTCACATTTTCTTTTCTTCCTTTAAGATGGCCGTTTTATTGCTGTTACCATTGCTGTGGCAGCTCTCCCCGTCCAGGCCCAGGCTCCAGCCCTCGTAGCAGGAGCACTTGACGGTGGCTTTGTGCTGCTCGCACACCTGGCTGCACCTCAGGTGCCCGCCGCAGTAGTCCACCGCCCCGCAGTTCCTGCCGTCGGCCAGTAGGTGGAGCCCCGCTGGGCAGGAGCAGGCCACGCCCCTCCCGGGAGCCACCGCACACTGGTGACTGCACCCGCCGTTATCCGCCGAACACTCGCCTGCAGGGCACACACAAGTCAGGAGGTCACCTTGGAGCCAGACAACTGCGCAGGAGATTTAAAAAAAAAAAAAACAACCAATGAACACTCATTTCAGCGCAGGCAGTCATGTGACCAGCAGTGACAGGTGTGTCGCTGGTACCGCTAAAGTCCAGCCGCTTCAGGGGGTGAGGTGTCGCTTCAAGGACGCCGAGTTATGGTCAAAGAGGACGTTGTTCGTTTTTTTTTTTTTTTTTGTTAGCTTAAAGCAAGTTTTTTCAAAAGGTTAAAAGGGTGAAGCGCAACCCTGGCACAGAAATGATTTGTCTGAGTTTAAAATGGCAGACTTCTGGGCAGCAGCAAAGTCCATCGAGGTTGCAGTTCGGTGATCCCCTCAATAAACGAAGCACCAGAGGGGAACCGAAATTAAGGCAAAATGTCAATCCGTTCCACATGTGGCTCGGTGTTTTCCACAGAGGCCTAGCACAGGCTACATCAGAGTACCCCTGGAAAACACAGTCTAGGTGCAAGCCCCCCAGTGGCCAGAACACTGGTGTCCTGGCCACTGGGGGTGGAACAGACACCTGTTAGACGAGTTCGGCCATATAGACATGCAGGCCCCCCTGGATGGGTAAAGGACTATGTTCATTGAAAGAAAAAAAATGTTGGAAAAAAAGAAGTGTATGTGTTCATGTGTTTAAAAGATAACACTTCACAGTAGCTAGTTGGTAGTTTTTAATCTATGCCCGAGAAGGGGAGATGTAGTAATGGGATCAAACCAACAGATACATAAATAATAAATCAATACATAAGCATCAGTGGCAAACCAATACAAATGTAAACAACAAACTAATAATAGTGCAAATTATTAATCAATACATACATAAACCAAAACAACGCATATGGGAAACAAACCATCATAGATGACAATCAAATTAATAGATACACCAATGACAAAAGAATGTACACATAAATGACAAACCAATGGATGTGTCAATGACAATCCAATACATATGCATATTAAACCAAAATCACGTCAAGCAAACCAACACATACGGACACTAAACACATTATTTTTTTCCTGAACGGCACCCCATATTTTACCATTTGGCACAATGACACATTTAATTTCTGGAGAACACTGACACTCACCTCTGATTGCACCTATTAATCACGGTACACAAAAAGCTCCACGTTCACACGCAGTTACTGTGAGAATGAGACAGCTTGTGGACAAATGAACGGGCTACACCCCAGCACTAAAATGAACTATTCGAAATGGGGAAAAAAGAAAATTATTATTATCACTCATTTGAGTCTATGATCATTTTGCCATTTGTTTTTGTGCCACCCCCACAAAATAATATCATAAATGTGAACACTAAACAGCAGTTTAATGGCACAATATGTCACTATTAGGCAAACACATACCATAACTTATGGGACAGGTGGCAAGTTATTAGTAAATAAGTCTTCTAGTCTTAGTTGTCCCCAGTCTTTTAAGTGTTTTAATGAATACAGTCAATCTCTAGGGATGGGAGACTGGAACATGTAACATTATGACTGAAGAAAAGTATGTTTCTGACCATATTAAAGAAGCACTGAGTATGCCATGATCACAGGTTGGGCACTGACCTTGTCCCACACTGCGGGAGGTTTTTGCAAAAATAGTTTATGTTTTGGGTTTTCCATACGTAAAGCAGAGGAATGGTTCATTTTATTTCGAGCCAAGGAGCCAGCTGGGGAAGACGCCAGAAAGCAGAGAGCAGGGCAAGAGGCAGTGCCGCTGGTAAACGAGCATCCCTGAGGATTTTAGAAGTGTGGGGTGCTCCCAAGGGGCCGCGTGCTCTGAAGCGGACGGCAAATTAATATTTCCACGCGCTTTCGGGTGACCCCTCGTGGTGTTTCATTAACCTTTTTCGATTTGTTTTGTTTCTGTTTGTTTAGTGTTTCGTTTTTTCGTTTTGCTTGGGTTTGTACATCGTGTCCCGACACGACATGCAAAGGGAGTGGTCCAAATTCCCTCAGTTCTCTCTCTGATGTAAAACGAATGGAGAGCTGTTCTCCCTCATACCTGGTCTTCATTACAGCCAGGTCTGTGGGTGTGAGGAGGGAAAGGACCCTGGGCCTTTACTCCGCCTGATTATGCCATACCTCGCCGCTCTAACAAGAAAAGATTTCATTTTCTCCCAGGACCGTTTTGGTCCATCCCCAGTATCTGAGTAACATGCTTTTGGAGGTCACACAAGAGAATGTTCCTACTGTGCTGCCTTGAATTAACAAGACTCTGAAGGTCTCCTAATATGATCTAACTGACTGTAATCATGCCTGGGGGAGAGCGGATGCTTCAGCGCTGTAATGCTCTGATTATTTATTGCGCCAGGGCCTGGGCCTGGGGGGGCCCTGGTGTTGGGATTCTCCGGTTATCTCCAGCGCTTCCCCGCTCGCATTCGACATTTCCTCTCGAGAGCTACGAGAGGCGAGGGGCCAAGCGAAACGTCTCTGCCTGTGTTCTGCTCTCTCTCATCGAGTTCCGTTCGAGTGATGAAGCATCAAGAAATGGCAGTGCTGCCCATTTTTTATCTAAATTTGCCCTCTCAGCTTTTCAGTGTTACCTTTTGAAATTGCAAAAGGCGTGAGAACATCAAAACAAGCGAATCTGCGGGATCTTTCACTTAAACGTGAAATTGTGATTGATGGCCAAAGTAATCCGAATCACACAAACCCCCGCATCTAAAGCGTGTGCCTGTCCGTCCCCTCCCCTCCCCTCCCCCACCCCTCTCTCTATCTCTCCCTCCCTCCCTCCTTCCTTCCCTCTCTCACTCCCTCCCTCCTGCCCTCTCTCTCTCACTTCCTCCCTCTGCCTCCCAGAGTGGCACAGCACCATGGGCATCTCTCCAGTTGCCATGATTATTCACTCCTTGGGAACCAGCCCTCATCAACCACCGACTCTGTGGGCAGTCCGTGAATGAGCCTGAAGCCGCAGCCCAGCACACTAGCAAAGCTAGCTGCCGTACACCCCACTCTACGCACACGCTACCCGCAGTTCTTCTATCCACCGCTAGACTGACGCAGAGAGAAACACCTGTGGCTCCGCGTGACCCCAGGCCTCCCAACCCCCTGCACTGTGTCCTGCACACCCCCCCCCCACCCCCCGCCCGCCTCCTACCCCCACCTCACTGAACTTCCTCTCCTCACCCCTCCCGTATACACACCCATGCGTTAGCCTCGAAGCTAACCGTACCAGCTGTCCGCCTCGTCTGTGCCTCCCTCTCCGACGGTGCTCACGACCGCTTTGCGACTGCTCGGCCGTAGCCGTGCCTCCACATGAACACAAAACCGATTTCCAAACAATCAGCTGGGACTTCCTTTCTTACGCTGGTTAAATCCCAACGTTAATATTCCAAACACTAGTGCCTGCCAGACACGGGCATCGATGAGAATTCAAATACAGTACTTAGACTTGCAAATGGTTTCTAAAAAGATATGATTAAAACCCAATTTAAGATAACTGTGGTCCACTCACTAATAGCCATTTTATTCAGTATTTTAATATTATGAAAGAAATTCTTTGTGAACAGCCTACAGCGGGTAGAATGATCTCAGAGCGGGTTACATCCTTCATGTTCCTTTTTTGACAAAACACACTCAATGAGACAAAAAGAATGGACTATTACAGCAGACAGTAGAAAAGATAATGTAGGTAATTCACGGTTGCTACCCACCTCTCTCTCTCTCTCTCTATCTCTCTCTCTCACACACACACACACACACAAAAACGCCCTGCTAGAACTCTGTACCCACCCTGCCCTGCTAGAACTATGTACCCACCCTGCCCTGCTAGATCTCTGTACCCATCCTGCCCTGCTAGAACTCTGTACCCATCCTGCCCTGCTAGAACTCTGTACCCATCCTGCCCTGCTAGAACTCTGTACCCATCCTGCCCTGCTAGAACTCTGTACCCATCCTGCCCTGCTAGAATTCTGTACCAGCCCTGCCCTGCTGGAACTGTACCCACCCTGCCCTTCTGAAACTGTACCTGCCCTGCCCTGCTGGAACTGTACCCATCCTGCCCTGCTGGAAGTGTGCGGGGCTCTGGATTGATACATAATAATAAAATCATAACATGGCCAAATGTTCTATTGATATAAACATATCAATGTATGCCATGACTGCCTTTATCTGTTTGGTTTTTTAAATGCAGTTTTAGACCAGGCACTTCTTCCCTTTGGAATAAATAAAATAACAGCAGACACTAATGTGCATTCTCACACAGAAGGGCCCTGATGTTGGAAGTATTTACGTTTTTTTTTACTCACGTTGAAATTACTTAACATTCTAATGAGGAGCAGACACCAGAGAAAGGCTTCCTTTGTTAGCTCTGTGCAGCAGCTATGCATAAATGTTCGGGGAGATATATGCTGGAGAAACAATCTTGCATTCCTTTTGCAAGATTTTTAAATTTAGTATGAACTAAATGACTGCAGCATAAGTGTAGTCAAACCCAATGAAAGGCAGTTAATTGGATGTCTGCCATATTGATGTGGCGAGGCTTGTATTCGCCAGCCCTCTGCATCCCTAACGTTTGGCCATTTGCCCCTCAATCCCCTGGGGACCCAGGCTGAACTCTTGCTGAAGGTCGCAGGTCCTTCAAAGGGGCCCACACACGGTTTGACCTCAAAAGCGCCTGGAGTGAGTCCAAGCAACACAACGGCTCCCAGCCAGTAGGAATTACATTATCAACCGTATCTAAAGTGTGTGCTTCCACTTATCATACAAGTTTACATTATCTACAGTCTCTAAAGTGTGTACTTTCACTTATCATATGGGTTTACATTATCTACAGTCTCTAAAGTGTGTACTTTCACTTATCATATGGGTTTACATTATCTACAGTCTCTAAAGTGTGTACTTTCACTTATCATATGGGTTTACATTATCTACAGTCTCTAAAGTGTGTGCTTCCACTTATCATACAAGTTTACATTATCTACAGTCTCTAACGTGTGTACTTTCACTTATCATATGGGTTTACATTATCTACAGTCTCTAAAGTGTGTACTTTCACTTATCATATGGGTTTACATTATCTACAGTCTCTAAAGTGTGTGATTCACTTATCATACACGTTTACATTATTTACAGTCTCTAAAGTGTGTGCTTCCACTTATCATACAAGTTTACATTATCTACAGTCTCTAACGTGTGTACTTTCACTTATCATATGGGTTTACATAATCTACAGTGTCCTTTTACTTAAATTAGTTTAAAAGTGAATGAAGAAAGAACAGGATGACCAGGCTTCCCAGTTTGGCGGGGAAAATCCTGGTTTTAAAATGAGTGTCCCAGTGTCCTGACAAATATCGGGAAAGTTCTAAAATATCCTATTTTTCACCACATGCCCTGAAAATGCCCCCATTTTTCATGGCATCTAAAAAATTCAGGGAATGATTTTTTTCTGAGCTTAGAAAGACCGCACCTTGCGCCCCACTGCTAACCACGATCCAAAAATAGCGCAAACGATCGCGGCCAAATGGGAATACACAACACTGATTCATCTATGACGTTTTGGCATGTCAATCAATCACACCAACCATAGACTGCTGCTTTAACTATCCGTGGTGATAGCTGTGCCTCACAGCTGGGCCCCTCGTATTACAAACTGCAGCCGAGAGCTCTGAACAGCCCGGCCAGCTTTATCCAGACTAACAGCAAAGTGGTGCATTCAACAGCCATTTTTTTAAAACCATTTTTTTAATAATGTAATGACATTTACTGAAAAACATTGACTATGTACCGATGATCAAAGAAATGGGGACTAGAGGCTTCTAGCAGTAGTCCTGTAAAGTGCAGTAGTCCCTGGCCACAGGACCCTGGCCGCAATCATTTCTGTGCCACAAATGATTTCCAAAGCAATACCTCAAAATTATGAATGTTAATGCATGGATTATAAATTTAGACCATAGCATTATAAATGTTGAAAATGGTTTAACTTTAAAGGATGTACAGTAAAGTACTACATTAAGCATAAAGCATACTACATAAATCTGATTTCCAAAGAAATTCCTCAGCATTACAAATACTGAAAAGGGTTTCACTGTAAAGAATGTACAGTATAATAATGTATACCTCAAATTAATGCTAATGATTTCACTTTAAAGGATGTAGCGCAGGCCACTACATTAAGCATCTACATATATATCATAAAGCTATACCTTAGCTTTAGGAATACTGAAACTGATGTGACTAATTGACATACATTGTAATATTTCATAATGCATCTATGAATGATGTATAAAGCAATACCTCAGCATTAGGGCAATGACACTGAAAAAGATATCACTTCACTGGATGCATGACAGTGCACATTACACAGTACAGTAATATGCTACTAATAGGAGTAGCTAATGTTTCTTGTATTTTGAAATTACTTACCAAGCTGATAAGTAACTAGCAAAATTAATAGTTAATATTCAAATAGCTATATTAATAGTTAAATTAATTAGCAAGCTAGTGTCCTTGAATATTAATCATAAGTGTGAAAAAACTGGTGGCTTGTTACATTTTCAAACTGGCAACCATTTAAAAATAAAAAAAAACCAAAAAACTGCAATACGTGACTTCAGAAAAAACAATCCTAAAGTTGTGTATTAAAAGCAGACTTGAAAACTGTCTACTGGTAGCCTATGTTGTTCAGTGCTGTATGTGTCATTCCACAAGTAGTGTCCAGCATCTAGTGCAGCTAATGTTCAGGGAGTACAGCTGGACATCTTGGTATTGCTTCATACCATGTTTAGAGTTGCTATTGTCAAGCAATCACACCTTGTCAATGTCACATTAGGAATACAGAATGAGTTTGGCAATATTACGGTTGTCTAAACACTGTTATAGTCACGTTGTCTTTTCTGCAACTGTAAATTCATGATTTCCTTTTTGTCATCCCATAGTTTGTTCTGAAATTAAGCCTCTCTTTTGACACCACTGAATGTACTGAACATGTCATTATCCAAAAATAAGAGCTCTTAATGGACAATTGACACGCAACAAAATGTTGTGAATGGGAAAATGAATTTAACCTACTGAAAAGCAGGGAGCGCATTCCCAGAAGTCAGTCTGTGAATCACTTTCACTGATGTCCCATTAATAAATCCCGGCTCAGAAAACGGGTAGCCTACACGGAGGTCTTCAGTAATTTAAAATTGGCCTCCAGAAGTCCCTCAGTTAATTTTTACCATATCATTACTGCATTGCTGAAAGATTATAAATTCAGCCTTGTTACTTACTTAAATGCTTCCATCTATTTTTACAGCACACACAGAGTGTTTACTATATAAGGGCAATGAAAGTGTAAGTCATAACAGCAGCATAACCCAGCGCACCATGCAAAGGCATACAGCGTATTGAAATGGCCTTGCTGATTGTGTGGACTTTCTTTCGGATGTGATTTTTTTAAACGCTTCCTGACTCATGCGGGTAAAAGCGCACTCTCACCACAGTAAGGTCCCTCGTCGGAGCCATCCGCACAGTCCCTCCTCCCATTGCAGATCCTCTCCGGCGTCAGGCAGGTGGAGGTGTCATTGGCACAGGGGTATTTCGGGGGCTTGCAGACCGACGCCTTGCAATCCCGTTCGTCTGATTGGTCCTCGCAGTCACTGTCACCATCGCACACCCAGTTCCTGCTGATGCACTTCCCTATGGCCAATTACAATCAGCATATTCACTAAAGATGAATGGTATATATTCAGTGAGAGCCATAATGTTTGGGACAAAGACATTTTTTCCTCGATTCGCCTCTACTCCTAAATTTTGGATTTGTAATCAAACAAGTCACATTTGATTAAAACACACATTCTAAGCTTTTATTTATGAGTATTTTCATACACTTTAGTTTCACTATGTAGAAATGGCAGCACTTTTTATACATAGCCCCCAAATTTCAGGGCAATATAATATTTGGGACATATTAATTTTATGTAAATGAAAGTTTGGAGGCTCTATTAGGTAGTTTTTAGCAAACTTTAAGAAGTATCTAAAATCTGGTCATCCTGTTTTTGTGACGTACTAGTGATTTTCATCTTGCAGTGTAGCCTCTGTAGTTCTGTTCCTGAAATCTTCTGCAGACATCAGTCACTGACAACATCCAAACCTGCCTCCTGATGAATGTTTCTGACTTGTCAGAAAGGTGTTTGGGGTTTTTTCTTCTTAATGAAGTTCCAAACCACTGGTTTTATAAGCTTAAGTTTTGACCTGTGTCTCCGACTGTTTGAATACATTAGTGAAATCTTTTCATGCAACTAATATTTTCAGAAGGGCAGCTGATCATTTTACTTTAACCGTACCTGCACCAAGGAATCAACTGAACACACCTAACTAATTAGAAACACCAGTGAATCCATTTGTCCCAAACATTATGGTGCCCTCAAATTGGGGAACTATGTAAAAACAAGTGGTGCAATCTCGACACGGTGAAACCAAAATGCATAAAAATACCCTTTAATAAAAGCAGAGAATCGGCACTGTAACCACGTGTGCATTGTTTGATTACAAATATAAAACTGTGGCAAACAGAGCCAAATCAAGAAAAAAATGTCTTTGTCTCAAACACTATGGAGCTCACTGTATACACACCTACACATACTCTCTCCCTCTCTCTCTCTCTCACACACACACATACAAGTGCATATAGGCTTTACAGTTATTGCACAATTGTAGTTTGTATTGCTAATAAACAAACAACCATCTCATTTTGCTTTTTAAAAATTTACCATAAAATGGTAAATGCAAACTAATAGCAGCCATTTGAAGAGAATTATTATGCCATTTTAAGGAAAAGTATATTGGCATTTTCTACTATAAATGAGACATTTAGAGCACATGCAAATAATAAATAAAACACATTATCGTAAGTATTGGAGGATTCTGAAAAAGCGGTTCGTGCATCACACTGAAAAACAGACTGTCCCTGACTTCCCTTACAAACCCAAAGCCACTAAATGCATCTAAATTACACATCGATTTAAACAACACTCATCGCCAGGCTCAAAAAGGAGACAGGCATTCTAAAAGCTTATATATTTGATAAACAAGACACTGTTTGCAGCTAAACAGTGAATTGAATTTATACATTTGCAATAAGGGCATAATGTGAGAATACCTTATCTCGGGTCACGGCAGGATTAAATGTGAAATATTTAAGAATATTGATATATTCATAAAAAAATGCTGATGCATTATGGACAGCAAGTCCTTCATCAGAGCTCCGATGAAGGACTCGGTGCTTGAAATGCACCGCTGTTCTTTGGCTCAATAAACTTTCTGGAACCCCGTGGAGTTGTGGATCAAAACATTTTTCAATGTTCTTGATATTTAATATTTAAGCCTGCTGTGACCCCAGAGAAAGCATTTCTCACATTACTCCCTGGCAAAGAAAGCATCCCTGCTGTCATTCGACAACATTTCATGAAATTCAGTCCTTCCATTTAGCTTTTTTGTAACTCACACTTAAAAGCCTGACTGCAGTGAGGTCACAGGAAACAGCGTTATTGGCCAAGTGGCCACTACTGTGAGGTCACAGGAAACAGCATTTTCAGCCAAGCAGCCACTACAGTGAGGTCACAGGAAACAGCGTTATTGGCCAAGCAGTCACTACTGTGAGGTCACAGGAAACAGCGTTATTGGCCAAGCAGCCACTACAGTGAGGTCACAGGAAACAGCGTTATTGGCCAAGCAGCCACTACAGTGAGGTCACAGGAAACAGCGTTATCGGCCAAGCAGCCACTACTGCTGCGACTCAAACAGCGAGAGTGACAGTTCACTTCTCATCATTCCATCAAAAAGGCACTTCAGGCAAAGAGATTCGAATACCAAGAGGGGCGACACTCAGATCATTTTTCTGTAACCGCCTGAAGAGGGCGCTCACATAGCGGTGCCGCCATTATGGACTGAATCTGCTGAATTCTCAAGGTGATTGATCCAGTCAATAACATGAAGACTACAGATCAGCCGCGGGGAAAAGAAATGGAAAAACCTAAAACAGTGTTCAGCAATAAATTGTCAGAACTATCCAAGTACAAGTCCAGAGCTTGCCTTTTCCCAAAGATCCTAACAGGTTTTTTAAATTTATTCACAAAAGCGTAGAAGTTTGACTGGACCTGTCAAAGTGCTAGCTAGTTATCGACATGGCAGTGGCAGAAATACCATTACTTACACGCTACAACGTTAATAACGATCCCTTGTCTGTCTTTTCACAAACGATAGGCTTTAGTAATAAATTAGTATAGGTTTTTGTAGAAAAAAATCAGAATAAGACAGTGATTGCCTTTCACAGGCTCCCGGTGAAAGACTGTTCTTGTAAATTACATGCTAAAGTTAGATAACGATCAACTGAGATCAAACTGTGCTCTTGCCATTACCTGTATATAGATTTCGGTGAATACATTGCAAATTGGCGATGCATTTTTATTTTCAGCAAGACATAACGTTAACTTTACAGCAGCGGCAAAAAAAAGTCCCCGATTTTATTCTATGGGGCCGTGGACATGCTGCATAAGAAATCTGGTCACCTTACTATTTGGGTGATTTTCTAGATCTGTTTCTCCTGTCCAGTCCGTGGTTCAATAATTGCAATGTCATAAAAATGAGATTGTAATATTGGGAATTACTGATAATTTATTATTTAATAAACGCAAGTGTCAACATGAAAAGGTGAGGGTATGACACTGACCGCTAGAATCCAACAGCACAGCAACGTAAACAATCTACTTTCAGTCCAAAATGGCGGCGGCCCGGCTCAGGAGCTGGGCATAGATGTTACATTGCACAACCAATGGAGTGTCGCCTCTTGGTATTCGAATCTCTTTGCTTCAGGCTTGAAATAAAATAAAATAAATATTAATCTTTAGGAGACGCACTGGTAGAGGGCTATTTAGCAGAGATCTCACTTCAACATTTTCTTTCAGACAGTCAATTCATGTTGTCTTCCTAGACTCTCTATGAGTTCTAATGAAATAAAATGTGCAGGTTGCAGCTGGCTAAAGTAATCTGCTCTAAAGCAATGTGCAGAAGGATCAATATTGTTGTGTGACTTCAGCTCATGCCTTTACATGCATACCATTTACATACTGTTGCTAAGCGCCGGCTCCATGTCTGTTCATAATCCTATTCTTGCTATTCTCATTTTCTCAAGTCCGCCTGAGCAATAATAACCGGGAGACAACTGTGAATATGATATTTTAAATAATACCATACACCAGAACTGAGTGCTGAAAAACCCGTGTGGTACTAAAATTTTTTATTATTTTAGTTTGTTATGCAAATACAATAGCACTACATGATAAAAATGACCGTCTGTGCAGATAAACGAGGGCTGAAGGATGGTGGGCTGTGGACAGTGCCATCAGAAAACTACTACTAACCAAAAGCAGCAGATACCTTCTTCCCGGGTGAAACTGATTGGCAAGTCATCCGCAGAATTCCTACACTGAACAAACAAAAATCTGCACAAAAAGACTAAGAGAAACGCTGCCTGTGCAGTGCAACCAACACCAGTGGAACTCAAACTCGGCCCTGGAGGCCCTCTGTACAGTGCGTGCTGGTTTTTGTTCCAACCACAATTAGAATTCCATAATTTTAACAAGCTGCTAATTTTTCGTAATTAGGCGCTTATCATGTTTAGAGGGATCATATTCTTAGAGGGATTATTTACCCTCTTAAGTCACATTTTTTTCTGTCTCTCATATATGGTTTAATTATTGCTCATTCCATTTTAATTATTGCTCATTCTGCTTTAATTATTGAGTCTTGTGATGTTCTCGATAGGGGAGGTCCTTGCATAAGCCCTCTCAGGTATTTTAACCTCACTTGCACATTTTCTATTAATCACTGTACAGTTCAACTAAGCATGAATTTATATTTGTGCACAAATAAATAAATAAATAAATAATTATGCCAGAAATAGCTATGCATGCTATTAAGATAAAAGGTTGCTGAACACGTGTTCAAATTTTTTTCCCCTTAAACGTATTAGCACAATTGAAGGTTTGGCTCATTATCATGTGCTCTGTCATTCAATTCCTCATTATCCACCAAATGGTTAGTTTTAATGGCCAGGTGTCTATACCATCACCGATTAGAAGCCTACCAATTAGCTTCAGTCTTTAACATGATCAGTTAAATAATTTTTTATGCAGCTGTTCGCAATATAGCACAACAAGCATAACGGCAACATGGGACTTTTATTCTTCATGGCAAGCATAGCTATTTCTGACATAATGTGGCTTAAGAGGGTAAATAATCCCTCTGAACACGAAAAGCACCTAATTAAGATTAATTAATACCTTGTTAAAATTCTTGGATTGCAATTGTGGCTGCAACAAAAACCACCATACACACCACAAACAACTGAAGACGATGAAGAAGAACAACAGAACAAAAAAAAAAACAGAAGCACACTGAAGAGTGAGCCAGAGAGCTGGCCACCTGCTGATTACCCTGGTGGATTTCCCAGTTAATGGACTTTCTCTAGCGCCACCTATAGGCAAACAACAGACAGCCTCTGATAGAAGCAACACTAGGAGGCGGAATCAGTGGAGCATTACACTCTTCAGATCCCATTCTGTCCAATCATATGTCACCGTATTCTTCAGCAACATCTCAAACTGGTTGACTAATCAGCACTGAAAATTCTACTTTGCAAAACTGAGCTACAATTCCTGCCAAGGGCTCAGCTATCAAAACCTCTGAACAACATGCCAGCGTCTGCCTCTCGTATTCTCAAGAACCTTAGTGAGACACACGAAAACAAACTTTCAACTGAGAGCAGAGTTTTAGTGATCTCCAGGTCATAGGTGCTGCCTCTGAAATATCCGAAGGACCCATTAGTTTCCTACTTCCTGCTTGAGCCCGCTGTACGGCAAGCCCTCGACCTTGTGGTCTTCCTCCCATTTCTTCCAGTAACTCGTGCATGTGCCGGCAGATTTGCCCCGCTCAGTCCAGAATGATTCCGAACATCTCATCCATTAAAGGCATTTGATTTATCATGCCTCCCCTCCGTCCGGCGGTCAGTGATGACTGACGTTGCATTTAACTCCAGCCTGCCTGGTTGTCCTTTATTAACAGGCTATTTTGGAACCCGGCACCCTGCCACACACCTCAGCTCTGCTGCTTCTGGTCCGCTAATCCCATTTTCAAACCGTAGCTCTGACCCTGAGATTCTGCAAACACACCGCTCCACCTCTACCGTCCTGACACCCCGAGCCCAAACCAGCGCAAGTCACTTACATCAGGAGGGGAAATACAGGAAGTGAAGTGACGTGAAGTCAGTTAACTGAGACACGCATCCCAGACCAGTCATGCTTTCTCCACAGCCAACAATTAGACCTTATATCCCCCTAAAACACAGCAATTAATTTATGTCCCCTGTAGGGGACATCAGTCACTGGCCTTGACCTACTACGGTTCTTGAGATTCTCAAGATTCTACTATGCTGAAACATTCACTGCAAGGGACATACAATGCAAATAAAATAAAGAATATTTTTGAAAATATTTTAAACCGCATTAAATACGTTTTTATCATCCAAGACACTTAAAATGAATTAAAATGAATTTCAGAGGAGTTTATTATCTCTGTTTGCACTCCCTAAGACTTACTGAGTCTACACTAGCTCTGCACTGCTGATGCTGTGACAACTGTCACTCAGCCACTTTTGGCCTGTTTAAGTAGACTTTATGTAGTCTTCACAAATTTTATTTGTGACATCATGCTTACTGTGGAAGTATTTTACAACCACCCTCCCTCCCCCACAGATTCAGCAAACTAAGGTTTCTGTCTCTACACGGAAAATATTCCTCTTCACATTACCTGTGTTAGCCTCATTAGTGTATACGAGACAAAATGTGTCAAATACCCAGAATGCAACTCATAACTTTTAAAAAAGGGTGAAACTGGGTGGGAATTTATTCATGCTTTCGTGTCTACCTGTTATTAAAATTAGCCAAGAAAGCTCACTTAGGCATCAGTTAGACAAAGTGACAGGGTGCAGTGCAAGTCTATTTTCCCCATAAGCAGAGCTCCTGTGTTAGCCCCGCTCTAATTGTGTACTCTCAGTAATGATGAGGGATGTGTGTGCTAGCTCTTCAGAGAGGTTTACACTGATGAAGATAAAAATGACAAAAACAAACACCATTCCTTTCAGAAGCTGTCGGCTGCTGTCTAGTAAAACACACACACACACACACAATGTGTAATTATACTTATTTCGGGAATCTGGTTTAACAATTTCAAGCTTTCAAGATTGCTGGCTTCAATTAATAATAGCCACGGCCAATTGACACAGTCCGTTAAAAATTAGCATAATCCAACCAAAATAATAACCCGAAAGTACACCCGCTAATTTGTAGGGAGGGAGGAAGAAAAGAGAGCGGTGACCCAGATGCTGTTCAGATAGATGACCTGAAGATGCTGTTTCGGAGAGATTAACTGCTGATACTGAGCACAAACTGCACATTCGTCATTTACAAAATACTGAACCTGCTAGACCGCTACTTCGCTTTGCAAATGACTGCAGATATTTCATCGGCAAATGCTTCAATTAATTTCTTAAATTGATGTGTTCACCTCAATAATTAATACGCTGCCCAGAGCTAAATATTGGTCTGCTGGATTATTCCATCAAAGTACTGAAACGTCCACATGTCCATTGTGTGACTTTCTAATTCATATGCGGCTTTTCTATGTTTTAATTCTACATTTCTCTCCTTGTCTTGACAAGCCAAAGTGATCAAAATAAATCCACAGGCAGAATAATTTGGCTGCTATATCTCTTAATATAGTAGATGTGTTGCCATGGAAATATCTCAAATATGCAAAATTACTTCTTCAGATGACTGGAAAGCCGAAATTGTTAGCAAGGCAAAATTTTAAGCGCAAATATTAATCAATATGCGTCGATATGCACGCCTAATTAGGATTTAAATGAAAATGCAAAATCGCTGCGTTTTGCAGGTTGAGTTAAAGGTAAAAAAAAAAACAGGAGCTGAGGTTTAGTGTTGTACTCTTCCTCGCAGCTCGTAATTCCGCGTATCGCTCTCTTTCAAAATGGAGTGTCGGAGAGCTTCGGTACAGTGGGATTTTCATTAATACGCCCGCAGATAAGGCCGCGAACAATGTACCCCACCGCTCCGAATGTAATTAGCTCCCTGTGTCTTATCTGTGGGCCTCGTCCGACACAGTTAAAAGGGATTTGTGTTCCCAGCTTTGTTCGGAATAAATTAATTTCAACCTTTTCATCAGACAGTTAGCGCCTGACAGCAGAAATAATGCCATTGTAGGGGAAGTATCTTCTTCACTTACAAAGTAGACAAAAGGTTTTTTGAAGAGGGAGGGCATGTTCGTTTGAAATCGGTTTGGTCATCTGATCTGGTCGTCTGTGAATTTGAACGGAGCCATTTGTGCAATATTTAGTATCTGTCCGGGCGCACTTTGTCCTCTACCTTATTCAAGAGCTTTAATTGTTTAATTGAGGCTCCCTGCCCCTTTCCTTTGTTCCCTATACCATGCTCTTGTTACTGCTAATACGCTTTGATGTTGCATATCCGTACGTGTGATCCTCATTAACCATTACCAAAGCATACGCAAACCACAAGGCGTCCTGAAAATAGGAGAACAAATGGCTTGTGAATATGGAAACTTTTCAGAATTCTGATGGCGCCATGTTGACAGTTGACAAATGACTCTTTCCTCTGCAAGCCAAGCCTGTGCTATCATCTGTGCTATCAAAAAAAAGAAAATGGTGTATTTTTTGTGAAATGTATTTTGCTAAGTATTGCAGTATTGGCTTCAGCAGGCTGTACACTACTCAGCTAAACCTAGATGACACCTGTACACTTGGGTAATATAAGATGTCCTTCCTGATTTGAGTTACCACAGGCGTAGGGTCATTTTAGGAGTCTGGTGAAAGTGCCAAAGGTGACTCCATTTAATATCAAAGACCACAGACCACACAGAGTAATCTCACTCTCAAACCTCTGATATTATGAGCTGGATTTCCTGTCATATACAGGCCATGCTTGTGTATCCTGTGTAAAGGGCAGGTGCAATCGTACCTGAGGCGGTGTATGTGCGGTGGTACCTGAGGCGGTGCATGTGCGGTCCTACCTGAGGCGGCGCAGGTGAACTTGGCCTTGGGGTCGCAGGCCCTGCGGGAGCCGCGGCAGTCCGCCTCGTCGCTGCCGTCCTCGCAGTCGGTGTCACCGTCGCATCGCCAGCGCTCCGGGATGCACGTGCCGTCGCCGCGGCAATGGAACTCCTCCCCGCTGCAGTCGCCCGCCGGGAGCAGCGCTGCAAGCCAATCGGGCGTCAGGTGAGCGCAGCCACGCCCTACGGCCCCCAGCCCCACCCACGGCCCGCAGGCCCCGCCCACGGCTCACGGACCGCCCCCCCTCGGGAAGCGGCCCGTCGATCACGGGCGCGTCGGAGCCGCCGGTTCGCCGTGTGGATGTTAGCGAACCCGGGAAGCTAGCGAGCGTTTAGGAGCGGCGGCTGTAAATCTCCATTATGATTATGGTGTACCGCTGAGGGCGAGGGGCGGCATTTAAATTTAAAGCCCGCGCTCTCTCCGCACTGACCGGCTGATCGCAGGATGACATTTACACGCGGGCCCGAGCATGCCATCCCACTACCCCCCGCCCACCCCGAGAAAAAGCTACGCACCCCGGCGGCAGTCACGCTGACAGGAAGGAAGACGTGAAAGGGAAACCTGGCTGAGGTCTACAGGTATTTACCCTTCCTCCTGGCCAATGACAGCAGAACGGCGAAACAGCGGCATCCCAGCATTGCCTAGCTAGTAGTGAACTACCAGGTTTAAGCCAGGTTCAGAAACGCAGTGTGTTTGGTCATTAACTTTGGGGAGCAATTTTATGATTTTTTTTTTTTTAATTTGTGACCACAAACCTCATGATTGTCTCAATCCATTACTTCATTGGACTATCCACTATCATGAAATCATTAAGCATGAGCCCAGTCATCATTTTGTTCAATTCTTCTTTAAATAAATGCATATTTTTTCAAGGCAACAATGCTGAGTTGTCTGGTTGAAAGGTCACATTACCAATGGCCATAATCGCTAAAATGCCCATCATAATTCACCATGTGATTTGTAGTACCATTATACGTAGGAATTGACAGCTATGACCTCCATAAATATTTGGGGCAAAGACTTCATTTTTCTTCTTGATTTGGCTTTGAACTTCACAATTTTACAATGTGGTTAAAGTGCAGATTCTCAGCTTTTAATCAAGGCTATTACTGTACACACTTTGGTTTCACCATGTAGAAATGACAGCACCTTTTATACATAGCATCCCTATTTCAGAGCACCCTTAACACTAGAAAGGCCAGAGGACTTTAAATGCCACTTAGACTTTAAAATTTAAACTGTAAATAGAATAATACCTTCCACGACTTTTCCTGAACATTTGGGCTTAAAATAACAGTGTTTTTTTTTATTTTTATTTTTTAAATCAACTCGGTAAAGAAATACAGGCAGTTTTTGCCATTACTTAAAAGCTAAGAATCTGCACTTTAACTACATGTGAATTGCCAAATCAAAGAAAAAAAAAGTCCCAAACATTGTGGAGCTCACTCCATTTCATTTAAAGTGTGACACTATTCCATCTGCTCAGCACAGTATCTGGAGCAATCTGCGTTTCAGGGCTGTGCCTGGCTCAGACAGCTCATGCCACAGCATGTACCTCGGCGATGGACCACACTCCCAGGACAGATAAAACCTGGGAAAGGAGCTAAAGAAAGGCCTTTGATGAATCGCTTCCCTATTTTAGTGACAAGCAGGTGAGCCGTGACTATTTTAGGGCCTATCTCCGCTCTCTAGCATAATTACAGCAGATTAGTGTATTCAGGCCCAGTGGGTGTGTTCCTGAACAGATTTAATCTGGATGGTGCAAATATCATCAGGGCACTGATATGTTGAAATTAGTTTGTTGCTCTCCAAAGACAGTACTTCAGAATCACCTGGCAAAAAGCAGGTGCAATTATTTTTTTCACTCTTCATGTTCCTGTTGTACAATAGATGTGTGGTGTCATGGTACTTTCTCCTGTTAAAGGTGCAGAAGTGGATACTCAATACACCATGGCCATATTACATAGTGCCTAGATTATTATTATTATTATTGATCATTATTAATCCCGGGCCAAAGTTCAGGACAGTGTGGACTGAATCCTGGCCAACGTTAAGGACAGTTAGGGGTCGTGTGAACTGAATCCAGACCAAATTTAGGGGTTGTGTGGACTGAATCCATGCCAAAATTAGGGACAGTGTGGACTGAATCCAGGCCAAAGTTAGGGACAGTTAAGGACACGTGTGGACTGAATCCAGGCCAAAGTTAGGGACAGTTAAGGACAGTGTGGACTGAATCCATGCCAAAGTTAAGGACAATGTGGACTGAATCCAGGCCAAAGTTAAGGAAAGTCTGGACTGAATCCAGGCCAAAGTTAGGGACAGTTAAGAACAGTGTGGACTGAATCCAGGCCAAAGTTAGGGACAGTTAAGGACAAGTGTGGACTGAATCCAAGCCAAAGTTAGGGACAGTTAAGGACAGTGTGGACTGAATCCAGGCCAAAGTTAGGGACAGTTAAGGACAGTGTGGACTGAATCCAGGCCAACGTCAAGGACAGTGTGGACTGAATCCAGGCCAAAGTTAAGGAGAGTGTGGACTGAATCCAGGCCAAAGTTAAGGACAGTGTGGACTGAATCCAGGCCAAAGTTAAGGACACTGTGGACTGAATCCAGGCCAAAGTTAGGGACAGTTAAGGACAGTGTGGACTGGGTCCAGGCCAAAGTTAGAGACAGTTAAGGACAGTGTGGACTGGGTCCAGGCCTATATGTATGTTCCTGCTGCAGAAGGCCAGACGGAGGCGCATACTGCTCCACTGACCTGCTCCAGCGCAGGTGGTGTTCTCGTCGCTGAAGTCCCCGCAGTCGTCGTCGCCGTCACAGGCCCAGTGGTCCGGGATGCACCTCCCGCTGGAGCACTGGAACTGGGCGTGGGAGCAGGAGTGCACACAGTCCACCTCATCGCTGCCGTCGCCACAGTCATCATCTGCATTCAGAGCAAAGGCAGTACGAGGGCTTAGAGCCTGCACCAAGGCACTATATCGGTTCTACACTTAACCTGAACCTCCATACAGGTCCATACAAAGCAATGTTTTATTCTGGATACAAAGAAAATAAGAAGTGGAACCAGTTTGTGCAGAAGTACACTCACCTGAGTTACAGTGCACAGAAGAGGACAGTCACCTGTGTCACAAGATAAAGGGGAGGAGACTCACCTGAGTCACCATGTAAACGGGAGGAGACTCACCTTAGTGAAAGGGTAAAAGGGAGGAGACTCACCTGAATGGCAGGGTAAAGGGGAGGAGCTTCACCTGTGTCACAGTGTAAAGGGGATGAGACTCACCTGAGTCACCATGTAAAAGGGAGGAGACTCACCTGAGTGACAGTGTAAAGGGCATGATCATGAGACTCACCTGAGTGACAGTGTAAAGGGGAGAACACTCACCTGAGTGACAGTGTAAAGGGGAGGAGACTCACCTGAATGACAGGGTAAAGGGGAGGAGACTCACCTGAGCGACAGGGTACAGGGGAGGAGACTCACCTGAGTGACAGGGTAAAGGGGAGGAGCTTCACTTGTGTCACAGTGTAAAGGGGAGGAGACTCACCTGAGTGACAGTGTAAAGGGGAGGAGACTCACCTGAGTGACAGTGTAAAGGGGAGGAAACTCACCTGAGTGACAGTGTAAAGGGGAGGGGACTAACTTGAGTGACAGTGTAAAGGGGAGGAGACTCACCTGTGTCACAGTGCCACTTCATGCTGATGCATTTCCCATTGGAGCAGCTGAACTGGGTGAGTGGTTCACAGGTGGGGAATGCTGGAAACACAAGGAAAAGGGTGACATGCCTAAACAGCCAAAACTGTCATAAAGCACTCCCTTTCATCTCTGTCGAATATCTCTCTTATTTCTGAACGTAGGATCGATTTCTTCTTTGTTATGCAGCAGAGTTGGTAAATTCAAATATGTTGAACTGACCGACAATAACCAAGAAATCCATGCCTACATTTCATAAATTTTGGCTGTTTCATCGCCAGCAGTAGTATCTGCTGAAAAGACATACAGAGCACCATTGCACTGGGCTGTAATACTTTACAAACAAGCCTCTAAAAAGCGTTATGATTAGGAGAGGCACTTCCAACCATACTTCACTCTAATGATGGTTCAGGAGGTGAAAGTGTACTTTCTGGGAAGGAGGATGTTTATTTCCTTGTAATGGACCCAATGGAGGACAATGTGAATCATCCGTGAATACTGCTATTCGAATAGGTTACATGTTGTTTTTACTGTTTGTGCAATAAACTACGAACATTTACTAATTACATTATTTACAGTTGAGGCCAAAAGTTTACATACACCTAGGCTAAAGATTTTCACAACTCCGCACATTTCATGTTACTATACATTTCTTTTGGAAAGTCAATTAGGGCACCTACTTTAGAGGTAATTTTAAAACCAATTAGCGACAGATTTATTTCAGCTTTAATTCACTATATCAGATTTTCAGTGGGTCAAAACTTTACAAAACCTACAATTTTCAAACATTGAAATTCGTGTCACTTTTGTAGGCTGCTTATCACCAGCTTCAAAAGATTTTAGTCTAATCATTCAGTTTATGAAAAAATAACAACTAGTAGTTATATGAATACTTATTTATAAAGTTTTTATTTTAGCTTTTTAACACATATAAAGTCAATTTATTTCTAGTTTATAATTTATTATTGTTAAACATAATTATTGTTGGTTGCAGTGTCATCAAAAGAAAAGTTCTCCGAGCATATTTCCACCAGGCGCTCTGCTGATATTTTAAAAAGCATGGTATGTCCTATTCACATGCCTCTATACTATCGTTGCTCCATACAACTTATTCCTGTAATGTAAGACGATATACCTGAACTGACACTTTTGGTTTTGGAGATATACTCAAGGGAACACATTTTTTCCCTTAAATAATAGGGCCTACCAACTAGTCCATATCATATCCAAGCCTAAGCTTGACAGGGACAAGTCTTGCGAAGAAAATGAGGAGCTGCATGATGGGTTATCTCATAAACCCGTTTAATCTCTAAAAACCTGACAATGGTGAAAAATGTCAAAATCACCCCAGAGCTCGAAAAGTTAACATCACCAGCCCTCTCACCATTTCACATGCAAGTTCTTTAAGCCCTGAATTCTTTCCCACTCAGTTATGAAGCAAGGCTTCTAGCTATTAAGATACATGAGATATCACGTTCACAACTGCAATTTAATATGCGATTTAAAGAGCATTTCCAAATGGCACGTAGACTCCAGTAATTCTCAGAGCAGTAGTAGCTTTTCATTCGCCTTGATAGACATGAAAACACTACAGAACGAACGCACGCATCTATTCTGACAACCCTAAATGCAGCATAACCACACAGGTCTAAACACAGCCTGAAAATAATTACAATTACGAAAATATGATGATCATTATTTATGTAAGCACAGGCGCTGCAGGAAATCTGAAGAACGATGAAGGCACATTAGCATTCACACCGTCTTCATCCTCTTAGTCAGCTCACATTTGCTGAGTTCGTTAAGAAGGCTGTAGATCTTCCTCCTACTGTTCACCAATGCTGTGCAAAATAAGATCAATTATGCTTTTAAATGAACAGCATGTCTGATCTGTAAAACAGGAGGTAAACACTCATAAACACTCCTGATCGTTGACTGTACGCGCGCAGTTCAATCAGCATAAGAGCGGGCATCAAAGCAAAGCATATAAGCACTCTCCCAAAGGAAGGATTTGTGCTCTACTGCCCACTTAACAGGGATACTTGTACGCAGGATTCAGGGAGTAACAGGGAGGACAGCCGTCCATTTTAAAATGTGTTCATTAATTAATACAAGATGGCAGGAAAACAAGTGATTCAACACTTTTTGATGGCAGTTCACAGGAAGCCAAGAAAGGCTGGACCGTGTTCAACTCAGGGGTCTAATTATCATAAGGCTAAGTGCAATTCATCACTGCTTCCCTCTCCCAGACATTCTTCTCGTTATTATTTAACTCCAGGTTGATGTGTAAATACTGAAATAAACAAATCCAGATGTGTCCAGTTGAAGCCAATAACTTTAAAATATCCAAAGCATATGCACTGAAAATAGCTTTTTGTCCAAGTTTTTCTGATTGCTTTTATAGTCATGAATTACCATTTCATATCACTATTTGGTATACCCTCACTGACAGCTAATACTGTGTGTGTGTGTGTGTGTGTGTGCATGAAAGTGGCTGTGTGTGTGTGTGTGTGTGTTTGTGTGTGTGCATGCATGTGTCTGCGTGTTTGTGTGTGGGTGTGCTTATGCGCATGTGAGTGTGTGCGTGTGTGCATGTGTGTTTGTGTTTCTGTGTGTGTGTGCATGTGTGTACACACATGTGTCTGTGTGTGTCTGTTTGTGTGCATGCGTGCAGGCACATCAGCACTGAAAAAGTAATTGCTACAGTACAGTTCCTGAATACTGTTTGAGAAATATCAAGTTGAATAAAAGCGTGTTTAAATTTTAAATACTCTTTTTCCAGAGCTACTTGATTATGATTTAGGGAATTCAAGTGTAAACTTTAATCAGAGCTTACATGTAGCTGTCTGTGGTTAGGGCACTGAGGCTGCTTATCAGCAGTGGAAAAGGACCCGCTATACTCTGAATATTGTGCCGTTACATTATGTAGCTGAGAGTGCAAAGGCTGGTTATTCCAACCCAGTGAGCACAAGCCCGAATCCAGACATAATCTAGATGTCTAGAGGGGTGTAGAAAGGTTGAGAGATGTTTTGACATAAACGGACGAGGTTATCTCAGGTTAGCTCCAATTTAGCCTGGCCATGTCCCAGTCGGCTAGAAAACTTTCCCTATTCAACCGAATGTAGCTGCGTTTTCACCGAAACGTCGAGATGCTATATTCGGGCTTGCGTTCACAGGGACGGAGTGGACACAAGGAAGAGAGCTATCGTGGTCCACTTGTGCTCTTCTCCATTATGGAAAGAGTGGGACGGGAGCTTGCTTTCTCCGTCTGCTTTCAATGACACTGAGTTAGAGTGCTTTGCGTAGCCAGTGCAGCACTGTGGCTTCATACACACATTTCTGAGAAAAACACAATCAGCCCTCATCACTCTCTGATTGCATACATCCCTGTAGCTGTCGGACTTCCACACAAGCAATCGGAGCGATGGAAGCATGCAGTAAACAGAGCTCGGAGAACAAAACTACGTTGACTATTCTGAGACGGATTCTTCCTTGTGGTGCACATTTATTCAAAATCCTACACCACAAGGGGAAAAAAGAGAGAAAAATAAAAATTTGAAGCTGATGCTGAATGAAGATCAGGGTGCATGGGTACGTAATAGACAGCACAAAATGATTTGATTATCTCCAGTTTTCTGGAGATAAGCCAAGTGCTTGAAGGAAAACAGACACAAATCTTCAAGCATTCGTTCAAGTCACAGAATGTACCTTGAGATGACTAAACGCATCGTAAACCATCCATTCTAAAGGCCAAGTTGAAGTTGCAACCATTGAAGTGCATGACAAATTTGAACAGAAAACAGTCAAGAGGTCCAAAGCTGTTCTGGGTATCATTTGTTTCTTGTTTCAGGTCCAGTGATAGAATGTGTAACTAAAGACTGAGCTCTATAAAAGAGCCTGACCTCCACCATTCTGACTCTCACTCTCTATCAGGAGGACATTTCCCATTTCTCTTTACTCTTTTCATTTTGATACTTTAATAGAGTGATCTGTAACCATTCTTATTTTGTCTTTGGCTCCTTTATGTTATTGCCCTTTGAGCGGGGGTCATAACAGCTCTTGTCATCGCTGTTGCATGCATCACAAAAACTACTAGACTACCAACGAAAGCTTACATTACAGTGTGAAATATATTCATTATAAAATACCACTAACCTATTTAAAGATATTCAATTTCAAAAATGTATATAACCGAAATATTTTGAGCAGTAATACTTACATAGCAACAATGAAAACGTATCTGTTTTCAGTAGAGACAGAGACAGTAAATCAATGATACAGTTCTATCTTACACCAGAAAATGATGCCAGCTAGGTCTATCAGCAAACATATGGCTTAGCTGTGTCCAGAAGTCCTCAATAAGAATAGTATTTTCCAAGAAATTATGAAAAATCGTTGACCACGTTTCGTTAGTTGTAGTGTCTTTTAGTGCTACCACAGAGTGTAAATGTGCGATGATAAGAAAAATTTTGGTTACGCTGACCTAAAAAACGCTATTCCAATTAGATATGTTATACATCGTTAGAAAGCTTATGCTCTCACCTACTGGATAAATGAATTGTCAATCAAGCCAGACCGTACTAAAAAGGGTGACAACGCCATAATCAACAAGTGTGGTATTACGCACAGTTATTTTGGAAGGTACCCAGGCATGACAAATGCACGTATATTTCACAAACAGATTGTCCAAGACAATATATGACCACTCAGTCTCAAAAGGGACATCTCTACTCTTAAAACCAATGGTAAGGTTGTATATTTATTCAATATTTAGTCCCAGATATTGACTGTAGAATATTGACATGGTATCATTTTTATTTTTTCTCATTTATTCCGTTATTCAGTGAGCAGCGTTTTCACTGCTGCATTGACATATCTCCGGGCTATTGTCATTTGTCTATGTTTGCTGTTTCTGAATATAGCCCTTGTGTTCCTACCTAGCTACTACGCGTGAAGCTGCGCTTCTAGCCGGAAGGAAATCATGAACGTATTGGTTTGAATAGATTGCATCGCGCCATCTGTAGGATTATAAGCGGCAATGTTTTTTCCGCCTCGAATAAAATAATAATTAAAATTTTAAAAAATACCTTAAAGTACAGACATAATATCAGCTGATATAGAGGTGGATTTGGGAGGCAGCGTGGCGATTTAAAAATCGTCACACACAAGAATCGCGATTCGTAAGACATCAACAGGTACAGAATATTTTGTCTAGTGGTGCTCTGTCAGGCATGTACTGCAGCCATCTTCAGTTCCTGCTTGTTTCAGTGGTTAGTTGGCTTACGTTTTCTCTTCAGCGTAAAAAGTGCATGTTCAATTAGAAATAGGGGGGACTATGTGTAAAAGTGCTGTAATTCCTACAAGTTGAAACCAAAATGTATAAAAATATCCTTTAATAAAAGCTGAGACTTAAAAAATTATTTTTTTAATTTTCTTTTTTAAAATGTTTGTTTTTGCTATCTAAAATTGTGGAGTGCAGAGCCAAATAAAATTTAAAAAAGTCTTAAATATGCCATTATGGAGCTCACTGTACACACACACACACACACACACACACACACACATATATATATATAGTGGCTTACACGTTATTTTAAGGCTGGCTCCACCCTCCTCTGCTGCAGACCATCACCACCTGTTCCTCATTATCACCTGCACCTGTTTGCCATCTCCAGGACTGATTGCTCTCACTTTACATTCCCTCAGTTTACTGCTTTCTTCAGGTAGCATTACTTTGCTTTTCTTTGCGTGCCTTCACGTACATAGCTTTTGCTTTCTCCTTCTTTTCCTATAGTGTGTTGAACACTGTTTTTCCTTGATTTATTGTTTTCTGTACATATTTTTTTTCCCGTGTTCAAGCCTGTTCTGGTGGTGGAAATAAACTCACCTGTAACTGCATCCTGCGTGATGAAAGAGTCATTTACACCATGACAGCCATGTAATTGCTGAATAAAGTAATTTTCTGCTCTGTGAAGTTATCAGAATTATCCATTTCCGAGTGATTTTTTTGGAAAAATTCTCTCACAGGGGAACACCCAGCCCCAGACCCCCCCCTAGAGTCACTCACCACCCCCGGAGGTTACATCAGCCTTAAACTGTTAAAACACCAATCAGAAGCTCAGGATGCATAAAATGGCCACAGATGAGCTCATGTGCTTTGGAACAACGGATCCAAACAATGCAGAAGGGGCTGGAGTAAGAGGAAGGGTACAACTGAGAGGAAGAGAAAGAAAAAGGGCAAAGAGAACATTTGTATCTGATGGGATCTGTGCCACTCCAGTCGACCATATCCTTGTCCACAGAATGACAACGAGGGAAGATGGACAAAGAGTTGAGCCAGATTAGAGTTGATCTATAATCCGGACCTTTGGAGAAGAAAGCGGGTAATTTACTACTATCTGTACGCTGCTCTCTTACCTGTTTGCTCTACTGTGATACTGTGTCAAGCTGAGTGATGAAAAGCATTATATTACTGTACTGTATCACATGAATTTGGGAGTGGCATGCATATTTTCTAAAAATGGATGACGTTTGCCCACCAATACGTCTATTTTTGCAGAACTGAGAGATGGTGAATTTATGGAGGCAGAGGAACAAGAAACTGGTGTCAACTTGCCAGCAATGTTATTGAAGAGGAGGGTATATTTCCAGGAATTGAACAAATCAGCATTTCAACCATTGATCACATCCTTCGACGCAACAGAGTACGACTAAAATAGGCCTTTTGAGAGGATTTCGGAATGAGTCAAAGACCAGCGCTTGGATTACGTGCAAGTAATTCTTCATCTAGTATTTTTGGGTAATGTATTCAGCGGTATATTGCGCAGGCTATATTATGGCCTACTTTTCCTAATGTGTTTTAGTGATTTACGGTCTCAACGGTAATATATGGAATCACATATTTTTCTGCAGAGAATATTTGAGCTTGATGCCAGAGACACCCCTCGAATGGATCTCCTTCGATGAGGCAGGATTTAACCTCACCAAACGGAGGAGAAGAGGGCGGAACATTATTGGCCACCGGGCCATTGTGGATGTCTCTGACCAGCATGGATGCCAAACTGTGTGCCACCCTGGGGTCCTCCACCACCATGCCACCCTGGGCCACCCTGGGCCCATACAACACAGAACATCTGCTGCTCAAAGCCCGTCGAGCAGTTCCTCAGCGTGGTGGAAGGTATGGCGGACATCCCTGTGAGCGGGAAAATCTTCACCAGCCGATAGATGAGGGTCATGGGGACGTTACCTGACAGTCTTGCCAGGGGTGGGTGAGGCCTACCATGGGGTACTTCCCCCGCTGCCTGGCCAGGGCCTACCATGGGGTACTTCCCCCGCTGCCTGGCCAGGGCTAACACTGCCTGTGACGTGCCTGTAATCCTCTGACCTGCCCCAGCCAAGAGACACTTTCTTTCTTTATGCACTGTTTTTTATTCCTCATTTTACTCAGATGAATATTTGGGATTTTTACTGTACTCTTCTTTTTTTTTACATTTACCCACTACATTTCACCCAACTAGTTTACTGTACTGTACTTGATATTTGATACTGTGTTTTACCTACACACTTATGTAATGTATGAATGTATGAATCTTACAAGTAGCATGATGATGCAAATTTGAAAATATATAAAGGTTGTTCTGAAAAAGCACATGGTCCTTGATTGTTTGCAGTAGCAGGTTTTTATAGTAGTGTTTTGAATAGACCTCACCAGTGCGTAAAGGGTATTCAGTAGTGTCTGTGCACATGATGGCTTCTTTGTGCCTTCTGAAGGAAAATTTTAATATAGATGGAAGATAACATGATTTTGAGTACAGTGCATTTGATTTTGTCATTGGTTTGAGCTTGGTACAGATAAGTGTTTTTTTGGTTTTGTGTTTACAGTTTTGGGAAAATGTGCCTTAGCCATTGAGAAAATTGTAAAATGCAAAATAATTAAACATTCAATTGCCAGCTAGGCATGGAGTTGTATATGCTTTATTAACTGTCACAAATACTGCCCCACTCAAGTTTGTGTTCTTTTTTTTCTTGGCCCTCGAGCACCAGTGTTTTTGGTCCAGTCTCACCCCAGTTTTATGAACTCTCTGTTTTATGAACCTGCTCTGTGATCACAGAGATACACACAGCCACCAAAAGTCAAGGTCAGCATGACGTGCTCAGCTAACACTGAACAATCATCATTCATTCATCTTTCATATTTCATTCATATTTTCACTCCTTGCATATCATCCTTGTGTCCTTTCCTCGCTCCTTAGCTCCACCCAACAGAGGACGCGAGGAAGAGGTGTAAGGATGAGATACGAGGATGGAGGAATGGAGGCAGCAGGAATGCATCAGTCTGTCTGAAGCCCATTAAAGACATGCCCGATGTGTAGATGTGGATCCATGGGTGGATCGTTTATACATCACATGTTCAGAAAAAAAAGACTTCCTCAAAGGCTACGCTCGTGTTTCCTCGCCGAAGTCCCCTCTGGGACCCTCCTTGTTGCTGGGTCGCGCGAGGACAAAGGAGACGAGGACGGATAAAATAATCGACTGGAATGAACCCAAGCCATGCCGGAGCACTGAAGAATACTAATCAGGCTCAAATGGATAGGAAGCAACGCGCGTGTCACCTAACATTTCTACTCAGCTTTGACTCAGAACCCAATGGGAGTATTCACAGCTACAGTGCAGTTGAGCTATTTACGGAATTAATTCATTGAACTATGTGATGAAAATGTTACAGCTTACACTGATTTCAGAATATTATATTATTATATTATATTAATGATGCCTCACATTCCGTTTTCATCTTAGTCTGAAAACAATTATAAAGGATGAAAATTGCTTAATGAAGGCAGCGGGACAGATGTAATGAAAGCACACCGAGTTATTGCCCTTTTACGAGAGTAAGAACTCGGGGTGGGCTAAAGCCTATTTCTTCCGACTTGGCACGCTGTATGTTAATCCATTATCTGCTACAGAGTATGCAGCTAGTCTCCAAACTAGCGGCTCTGTTTTATCTTTATGTGTTCAAAGTCCCCCAGAAAAGTGAACAGCCTCATATTGCACTCATTCAGAAGCAGCGGTGTGCAGTGGAGCTTTCCTGAAAGGACATACCGATCTCCCAAGAGGCGTAAGGGTGCTCTTCTGGCAGCCAGGGGCTAAATATAGCGCACGTAAAGAGCCGCCCAGGGTCGTTCATGCTTGACACCGAACAGAAGTGAGCACGCATTTCAAGTCCACTCAGTATCGATGCCACGATGCGTGACCGAGTGTGCGTGCCTGCTTCATTCCCAAAGAGCGAAGCTAATGACGTTTCCTCTGCGGAGCTATACAGTACATTTTCAGTATCAAAGACTGGAGGCCCGCAGTCTGAAACTGTTCAGTGGCCTATCTGTGACTGTAGCTAATTCTGTACTATAATCTTCCTGTTCCTACTTATCAAAACCCATACAGTCCACCTTTCATGGTGAAGCAGCTTTTTGATCAGATGATTCACTTTCATCATCCTGCAAGCACGTTTGTGGGTCTGGGAGTGTGCGTGCGTTTGTGTGTCCTCGAAGGTGGTGTGAAAGTGTGTGTGTGTATGAGTGTGCGTGTGTTTGTATATGAGTGTGCGTGTGTGTGTGTGTGTGTACACATTTATGTGAGGGAGGTGCGGAAGTGTGTCTGTGTGTTTATGAGGAAAGTGTGAAAGTATGTGTGTGTGTGTTCATGCATGTCTGTAGGTATATGTGTGTACATTATGTACATTTCAGGGTGATTAGGAACAATAGTGCAGTTAAGAGGAAAGAGGAAGTTCAGTGACTCACAACAAAAAGAGGTTTCATCTGATTGGTCTCTGCAGTCATCCTCCCGGTCACAGCGCCAGGCTTCGGGGATGCAGCGGCCGTTCTGGCAGGAGAACTGGCCGGGCTGGCAGGTCTGAGCTGAAACAGAACCACAGATTAGACCCCCAGGGGAACTGGCTGGGCTGGCAGGACTCAGCTGAAACAGAACCACTGAGATTAAACCCAAACACGTCACTGGAATCACACATTTGTGAAATAATTACAGAAACCCGTTATTTACCTAGCAAGAATCACGGAGACTGCTACCTTCATACGTCTCCAGTTCACTTTTTTCCATCTGACAACTAACATCTGCTTTTACTGCCGCTGCATGACAGCACAGCTGGGCTCACTGATTTCATCATAACTTATGGAGCAAGCCGATTGGCTTCCCTTTGGCATCTGTTCAGCTTCCAAAAGAGCTGGAATGTATATCCCAGGCACTGAGCAGATGCTCTTTTCCAGAGTGATTTACACAGTTTACCTTCTTACTTTCTCACACAGTTGGACACGCACTGAAGAAATTCAGGTCAAGCACCTTTCTCAGGGATACAATAGCTGTGCCTCACCTGGGACTGAGACCTACAACCTCTGATTTAGAAAAGCTGGCACCAATTATTTCTCTGTGACGCCTAAAAGAATATATGTCCCTCTCTCTCTCACACACACACACATATATATACAGTGAGGCAGGTCTGGGGGTGGCCACTGCTCACGTGGTGAACAGATGGGAAAAAAACAAAAGAAGTGTTTGGCTCACTGCCTTTCATTGGTGAAAACCTCAGAACGATAGGAAACTTTAACACAAAAAGGCCAATCTGGCAACCAAACTCTACAAAGAAAAAATGAATTTAAAAAACCATAAACATAAACTTGCACCCCACACAGCGCTCGTTCCTCTCATAGCTCCCCAAAGCTCCCCCTTTTAGACCTGTGAACCAACAGTTAATAGGCCACAACTAGTGATTACAATGCACTACAGCTGTGGACATACCTGTCTGTGGGGCCCTGGTGGACAGCTTCTTGGAACCACTATACATATATATATATATATATATATACATATCTACAGTATATACACACACAGTATGTATATGTATATATTCAAGGCGCCATAATGTTTGGGGAAAATTACAGGTGTTTCTAATTAGTCAGGTGAGTTCAATTGCTTCCTAAGTGCAGAGTCTTCAGTATCTTGGTTCTTGGCTTTTGATTGCCTTTCGTTGTCTATTAAAAACTCTACAGTTCATGACCAAATAATTCTCACCATGATGAAGAAATTCCACCAAACACCTATCTGACAGATAAGAAACACTCTTCAGGAGACAGGTGTGGATGTGACAGTGACCACTGTGCACAGAGGTCTTCACAAACAGAACTACACAAACAGAGGCTACACTGCAAAATAAAAATATCCTAATGTATCCTAATATCCTAATATTCTAATCCTAAAAAACCTAGGTTAGGTCTGAATAGTGTTCACTGTGTGAACTAAACTGTGTTCTTGGCTAGAAATAGCTGTACAAAATAAGTATTGTACCTTACTGAACCTGTGTTTAGCAGTTGTCTACGACCATGAAATGCACTTTTTGTACGTCGCTTTGGATAGAAGCGTCTGCCAAATAAATGTAATGTAATGTAATGTAAAAACCTCTATTTAGCTTTACAAATTGGCTGGGCAGTTTGCTAGACAGTACCTAAAAAAGCCTGTAAAGTTCTGGAAAAAGGTCTTGTGGACAGATCAGATTCACTAAGATTCACTTGTACGAGCTTGATGGCAAGAGCTAAGTGTGGAGGCCAAAAAGAAATGCCCAATATCCATCTCATTTGTGAAGCATGGTGGTGGGGCGTCTTCATTTATAATGTAACTGGTGATGGCAGCAGCAAAATTAAATTTGAATTGTACAGAAACATCTTATCCACTCAAGTTCAAACAAATGGCTCCAAACTCATTGGACAGTGCTTCATCATGCAGCATGACTATGGGCCCAATTATACAACTAAAGCAACTAAGCTTTTCAAAGCCAAAAACCGTCACCCAATCCGAATCCAAAGAACTTTAGGCAACTGGCCCCTGAAACAAGCAGGAGCTGAAGATGTCAGAAATACGGGCCTGGCAGAGCATCACCAGTGAAGATACCCAGCAGCTAGTCTATGGGTTACAGACTTCAAACAGTCATTGCATGCGTGACTGCGTGGGTATGTGACAAAGAACTAAACATTACTACTTTCCTATATTCATTTACATGACAGTGACCAAAGGCATGCAATATGTATGGAAATGATTTTGTTAATAAAGCTCTGCTTTTTATAACTCTTTTTCTTATAAATAAATTACATAAATCACTTAAATCATCCTAATCTTAGCATTTAATAAGCATTGCAGTCCTTATCAGCAATAAAATGAATATCAGTACTTAAATACATTAAATGATTATTTGAAGTTGCGAAGCCAGGCTGAAGCTCTAGGCTTTCTGTTGATTCTCTTTTGCCTGAAGTGCTCTCGACTGCAACAAGCTTCATTTTCTATATATTAAAACTTGGCCTAATTGCATGCATTTGCCTGACAATTTACATTATGGCCTACATGTGGATAAAGGACACAAGGATGCAATACATCCATCCATTATCTATACTAGGCTTATCCTGAGCAGGGTCACGGGGGGTGCTGGAGCCTATCCCAGTGTGCATTGGCAAGGGGCAGGATTACACCCTGGACAGGCCGCCAATCTATCGCAGGGCACACACACCATTCACTCACAAACTCATACCTATGGGCAATATAGAGTCTCCAGTTACCCTACCTGCATGTCTTTGGACTGTGGGAGGAAACCGGAGTACCCAAAGGAAACTCACGCAGACACGGGGAGAACACGCAAACTCCACACAGAAAGACCCCAAGCCGAAATTTGAACCCATGCCCTTCTTTCTGTGAGTCGACAGTGCTACCCACTGCACCGCTTTGCCGCCCGAATGCAATACAGAAAGAGCTTTTTCTACCTGGAGACTACAGAGGTTAAATTGAATATGCGACAGCACCGAGTTTGACCGCACTGGCCCGAGCAGGCACTGGATGGAGTTTGCATGGGCTCAAACTCAAACCTAACAAACATTTTACTTGAAAACAAGCATGAGTCCCTAACAAAGCCCCAACCCTCAGTAACCTTTGGGAAACACGTTGTTGAATCTGTTTCCAAGGTTTCTTCCTATCTGTCCCACCTACAGAGTGATTCCCTTGCCACCATCACACCAGGCTTGCTCTTGCATGGGGTTTAGGCCAGGATCCACTGTAAAGCGCATTGTGCCACATTGCTGTAAAATGCACTGTAACAAATAGATTGGATTTGATCTGATTTGAGGTCACGCAGGTTTGGGCAGGAATATGTTCCTGAAAATGGAATATTCGTGTCTGTTCTTCTTTTGCCCTGGAGTCACCCAGTGAAATCCCAAAACAGATGTAGATGCCAGATATTTCAGTCGTGATGACACAGAAACACTTTTTTTTTTTTTTTTATTAAAGAGAGGCTTATTTTGGAATACTTAAAAGATCTCAGACCAGAGTTACATCCCTTATCCCTGAACGGAAACACCCGGAGAAGTGGGCTTTAACTTTTTCACAGTGGGGAAAGGATTGTGGGATATGTATGGGTGAACACTTGATATGGCACACCTGTAGAGGCTGCAAAGCAGGACGTACCTGAACAGGTGGAGTTGGACTCGTCCTCGTTGTTCCCGCAGTCGTTGGTACCGTCACACAGCCATCTCTTAGGAATGCAGCGGTTGTTCTGGCATTTGAACTGGTTACCCGGGCAACTGCGGTTATCTGCAATGGACCAGGCCAGCATTCAGGTCTGTGTAACTTTCTCACTTTGCTCCAGGCTATAGCTTGCGCATTACTGGATTAATCCTTGGAGATTTTTTTAAACCATAGTTGTAAAGCACTCTTCCCTTTTCAAAGCTTGACTTAACTTATAAGAAATAATCACCATTAAAAATAAAAAATAAAATTCTTTGGTTACTGAAAAATGATAACATTGCTGTGGTTGTTGTTGTTTTTGCTGTGGCAGCTGCTATTGTTGTTGTTACATTTTAACAGAACAAGTGGCAAGATGTGAATTACAATAACAGCTAGCTTTTGTTGAAGCATACTTTTTCAAGAAGGTTGTTTGCTATTTTTGTTATTTCGGTCATAATTTTCCCTGCTACTATAGCCCTGATGTCCTCAGCGACACCAGGCTATCATCCATGCCCTCTCTTACCCATACACATTGAATCACACCAAGTGTAAGACAATATAGCCTACTCTACAGAAATATGGATGAAACCGGATGTCGACTTCGAGTTGTGCCTTATATTGTGCAGAATGGACTATACAGTATTTCTTTTTCAAATAACCTCTTTCTAAAAAAACTGTGTGGTTGGTTTTAATAAAAGGCTGAGATTATGTCATCAGGTCCTTTCAGTAAAGGTGAAGTTATCCAGCATCATCAATAAATCTTCCCATATAGTAAGCCTACAGAAGGGTTAATCAGCATAAACTCTCACGGCATGCAGTGTTCAGAGTGTTTCAGTATTCTGACACCGAAGGCGGATCCGTACGGCAGATCTGAGGATCTTCGTCGCTCCCGTCCAAGCAGTCATCGTCGCCGTCGCACCTCCAGGCCAGCTGGATGCAGTGCTGGTTCCGGCACCGAAACTCGCCGCCCTTGCACCCCTGGGGCTCCGCCTCCGTCGCGCTGACTGCGGAAAGGAAGGCGTGGCCGCGGTCACTCTCGCGTTCTCGGCATGACCCGTGGCCGCGCGGCGCGGACTTCCCGCTAACTTTACCGCAGCTGCACTATGCTCTATACATGTTCACACGCATACGTCATGACCCACAACATCCTGTCCTATCTTGTAGCAGCGCGGACTTCCCGCTAACTTTACCGTAGCTGCACTATGCTCTATACATGTTCACACGCATACGTCATGACCCACAACATCCTGTCCTATCTTGCAGCAGCGCGGACTTCCCGCTAACTTTACCGTAGCTGCACTATGCGCTATAATGTTCATACGCATACTGTACATCATGATCCGCAGCATCCTGCCCTATCTTTTTTTCTCTGGTGTTTTTATTTCGGTTGTCCGGGTACAGATTTCTGTCGGCTGGGACGAATCTGGGCCTTGTTTCGGGTTTTGGGAAAGGTGAACCGAGCAGGGCGTACCTGAGCAGGAGACGTTGTTGCTCCTGAGGCGCTGGTTATCGGCGCACGCGCACACCCGTCCGGACGGGACGGCCAAGCAGAGGGTGCTGCAGCCCCCGTAGTTAATACGGCACGCGTTATCCCCTGGACGACAAGCACAACAACACATCCCATTCAGGCGCTCCGCTGGACCCTCGTCACAGTACAAGATTTGTCATATTCCCCTAAGCACCAGAAATTAAAATTTGTCCCCTGTAGGGGACACATGTATCTGGTTTTAATTTCAAGAACTACTATGCTGCATCCTACACTACTAGGGACTTTCAAAATAAAATAGAATTTTTTTTTAGGAAATCTTTGCAACAGGTCATCCAAGGTGCTTGTATTATGTAAAAAAAATTAAAATATTTTTTCCTTTTTTTTGCGAGGTCTCAGGAGGATATCTCCCTTCAGAGGACTATTTGATCTCAAGAAGAAAATCAAACAACCATTGAGAAAGCAGAACAGTGTCCATAGCCAATTTCCTGTCCTGTGAGAATGACACTGAAGCTTCTCAATTCATCTCACAAATAGACGCATGCATGAAACGGATTATGGAGGACATTGCTTTGAAAGTGCCAGCGGTCTATATTTTTATCCTTTTTATCCTTTCTGATGAATCATTATCCTTGTGGTCAGATGTTAAGCAAACTGAGAGATGAAAGAGAAACATGGCAAAACTATCTTTACAGCGGAAGCACGGAACAAATGCAAGAATTCAGTCCCCTGAAAACTCAATGTGCACTTCCTGAGCCAATGAGATAAAGCCGTCTGTTTCCTGGGAGCCAATCAGCAATACCCAAAGGAGAGAGATCCAATTAATATTTTTTGTGTGACATGAGCTTTGGAGAAATTGCTAGCTTAAGTTATCATGACAGGCTGCGAATTCAGATCAAAATCCTCCTGGCTTTTTCAGTATTGCTTGCCTACCCTTCCATATACTTTCCCACAGGAAGGATGAAATGCATTTTTGTATGGAGATTTACTCCAGTATAATCCCATGACAGGCAGCCCTCTAATTCATTTAAAAGAATGGATGTGATGTCTAAAAACATCTACACTCCAAATGAAGCAAAGCTAAATTCTACACTAATTTGCAGCTCATAGGAATCGCAACAAGAGCACAGTGGCCAGGATAAAAAATAAAATGAAAAAAACATTATTCAAATAAATCAATATTTCCATTTAGCTGTGGAAGGAAATTAGGCTTGTGGTCATAAAGATCCAGCAATGTTCTTAAATGTTATCCTGGAGAAACTGAGAAAAACAGAAAGGGTATGTCCTGAAATTTGGCTTGAAACCAGAATTGTTTCATTAGAGGGCAAGTGTACTTCTAGCCGATGAATTGGTTTACCCACCTCCTACTTTACAGCCCCCGCTGTTTTCATAAAATGAATTGAACATATGTTACTCGCAGGAATATAAAGCTTTAACGAGCACACGCTGTAATTAATTTTAGAATGTCGTCATAGATGAAATATGGATTTTAGGAGTCCAGGGAATTGCTGTAGGCTACTCAAAATCGTAAATTAGAAAAAAATAAAAATAAAAAGGCACACTGATGATGAATTCAATGAAAAGGCCACGCCCATTCCCGCAGCGATCGTCTCCAAGCGACCTGGAGCGTGACCTGCGGTCTGGGGGGACCAGGAAACGCAGACAGGAAGTGGAAATCTGCAAAAAAAATGACGTGATCTGCGTCTCTGTTCTGGTAGTATGCAGTATATGTTTCCGAGGTGTTTCGCCAATGGCTGGGATCATCACTGTACTGCACCGCACTTGCGTGAACAGCACAGTGGCGTTTTCACCATAACCCATGGGAATGGAGAGGAGGCATTCAAAGTTCACCAGCAGATTTTCTGGTGGTGCTATGGCACTCTGATGACCAATCAGCTCCGCTGCAGTCACATGGTAGCTTGCAGAAAAGTTGTGGTCGCTGCGTTATGTAACAGAACTACGGACTTAAAATCCAGTGACTTGCAGCTTTTGTGTTATATCATCATCGTGCTTGTTTGGTTACATCATCATCATTTGTCACCTCTTGGTGCCACACAATATTTCTGGTCTGACAAGCTAGCATGGTAATTAATTGCGTTTCACCATTGTTGTGAAGTTCATTGTAATGTGTTGGCATGTTTAAAAATGTCCCTTCTACAACACAACCCTGCTTAAAAAAAAAACAAATAAAAAACAGCTGAGACCAGGATGAATTCCATGCTGGTCAAAGCTGGTTCACGGTGGTTAGTGCTGGTCTGGTGATGGTTTGGTTGGTGGACCAGCAAAACCGTGACATCAGAGCAGAGGACAGACTAAACGCAATAATTTTTTTTATGCAAACAGTCCACTTGGAAAAAGCTGCACCCACAGACTGCTGACTCACGTAAGACAATTATATTTTTAACAATTTATTTGTTCAGCAAGGAAAATCAATCCAATTCATCCAATTCAAAAGTTATTCTCGCTGACACCGTTTACTTTGATGCCATACATTACCACTGTAAAGAATGATGTAGTTGGTCAAGGGGGGTGGGTAGGGAAGCACGCAGGACAACAAAATCCAGTGCAAAAAGTGCCAGGTGCTCAGAAATGTAAGAATAAACAACAAAAGACTAGAAGACAATAAATAAATAAATAAATAAATAAATAAATAAAAACCCTTAAGAAATGTATAGGCTAACAGCCAGTCTTAACTAGACAGTACAATAGACGTTCGCTTCAACAGCTCACTAAGCATCACATACGGTACCTCTACTTTAACCAGTCCCCTGCAGTCCCAAAACCCACTGCTTAAATAGGGAGTTCAATTAGAATTTCCCTCCAAGAGACTGTACCAAATAACTGACAAGGGAGCTGATTTAAGGTATGGATAGTATGTTTGGGAATGAGTCCAAACATCACCACACAATACAGAATATAAGTTTAATAATGAATTTATTAAACTTACGATGAAAATTATTATAAAGTAAATAATGTCTCACCATTCTGAGGTGCACTTAAGAAATAACCCATGGAATTTGAAATTGAAAGATTGTTCAGACATAAGCAACTGTTGCATCCAGGAAATAATAAGAGCATTTGATGGCGGCGCCTCCAGCATAGCACACACGGTTCAAACCGTTTTCAAACGGTAAAAAAGAGAAAATGGCTAACAGAAAGAACAAATCAGCTGAACAATGGATGGTGCACTTAATAAACGATGTATAAGTTAATGAACAACTACGTGTGTTTGTGTTTACTGATAAAGTGAGCAGTTGAAATGGAAATAACATGAAGTCCTTAGGTGACTGAAAGAGCAGAGAAATGGTGAGTGTAAAAATGAAAGTGAGGCGGTGAGGCTGGCGTGAGGCCACATCATCACAACCACTCATTCAAATTCACCATTGCTTAAGGGGAGAAAAAAAAAAAACATTACCGTCCGACACCAAAAATATTGGTTCATATCTGTGGTTCTGAGCACCAACAGCAGCATGCAAAAGTGTGGGAACACCCCTGTCAGTCATCGTTGGTGCCTAATTACGTAGATTACTGGGGAGGGGCAGTATGATAACGGACTGATGTTAAGGCTTTATTGACCGCTTGTAGAGAGATGACTAAAATAAATGTAGTTGGCCTATAAGCATTATTCTTTGTTGACGCCATTGCAGTTCCTTAAGTGTCGCTGTTGATCTCTCCGTGGCTGATCTATCCCATCTGCTCAGGACTGAGGAACAGCCTGATCCAGGCATCAATCATCCACCCACTTTGACTTGACCATGATCAAAGGGATATTCAGTGATTTAAAAATAATGCACTCCTGATCTATGCCTCTGTACAACATTATCATTGAGTTGACGTGGCAACTGTCCTGTCGTAGAAAAGCAAAAATTGGTCTTCACTGTTGAATATATACTTGAAATTCATCCTCTGGGTATTTAATGAAGCAATTTTAGACTTAAGAGAGTACCTTGTTCAAGGGCACAATGCCTTACCTGGTATTCTAATGAACAACCTTTTTGTTACAAGCCTAGCTCCCCAAACATTATAATGCACTGCTGCCCTACTGTAACTGCTTTTAACTGGGATGAAATTACACCTGAAATATTCATTTATGTTCGCAAAGGGACTGAATGCTGTGTATTGTGTTTTACTATTCATTTCTGTTGAAAAGTACAAGAGTTTCATCTTCTGAAGTGATAAAATGGGAGACCCGTGCGAGGGCTGGAAGACATTTTTTGCCACCGTTTGTGTGGTTTTATTTGACACTATTGCTCACAGTGCTGGTGTTTCACTTGCACGTGTCCTCTGAGTGTCTCATATCACACACAGGATGCACACACACTGCTGTTCAGACTGCCCTTCTCTGGGTTATGTTTGGGCACACAGCACACACACACAGAAAGCTAAAGTAACACCCCTAAACATGGCATACAGCGTCTTACTGTTAGTTCTGTCAGTAGAATAAGGGAAAGTAAATGGAAATTAGAAAAAAGGTACATTCCACATTTTTTCATTCCGCACACAGGAAGACTTTTTTCATGCAGAGTTGTGACTGTGTAGAATAGCCTTTCAGCTCACGTAGTAGAGGCAGAAACTCTGGGTATTTTCAAGACCAGGCTTGATCTGGTGTTAGATACTATCTAGTCTGTACGTAATCAGAGCACTAGGTACAATTTAGTCAGGAAAATAGAGAGCATTGCTGGGCTGAATGGCCTGTTCTCGTCATTGTGTTTTATTGTGTTGTGTTTTGTTGTATCTTGCCCTGCCGTACCGTGCTGTGTTGTGTTGTGTAGTGTTACCCTATGTCATGTCATGTCGTGTTGTGTTGTGTAATGTTATGCTGCACTGCATTGTGTTGTGTTCTGTTATGTTATGAAACGTTATGCTGTGTCATGTTACATCGTCGTACCGTGTTGCGTAGTGTTGTGTAACACCGCTGTACCTTGCTGGCTCTGAGCGTCGTAGACCCGCAGCCCAAAGAGAGGTGGCCTCTCCCTCCTCAGCAGTGTGACGTCGCCCGATGACAGGTCCAGCTGGAAGATGGAGGCGTTCATGTAATCTGTCCAGTAGATGTTGTTACGGTAGTGCGAAATGCCAAAGGGGTGGTTCAGTTCCTTGCCGTTATAGACCACCTAAAAAGGATAAAACAAATAAATTAAGAACAATGAGGACTCAAGCAAAACAAACATCTGGCAGCTTGAGAAAGGGTATTCAAACAAACGCTCTGCAATTTGGTAAATATTGTAGTTAATGCAGCCAGGGCAAAGCCAAAGACAAATTTCCAGGAATGGATAATAAAGTTTTCTATTAATAAAGTTTTTTCTATTCAATTCAATTCAATTCAATTCTAGTCTATTCTGTCTGCACAATGTCTGACAAAACTCTATGTGTCCACCTGGGTAGGAGCATAGGTCGCTGCTCCATTGCACGTCCCACACACCATTCACTCACACACTCATACCAACAAGCAGTTTGGACTTTTCAATTAGCCTACTGCATGTCTTTTGACTGTGGGAGGAAACTGGAGTACTTGGAGGAAACCCATGTGACACGGAGAGAACATGCAAACATCCAAACAACAGTGCTACTCACTGCACCACCGTGTCACATGTCCATAAGTTTAAGGTGACATTTAAGACTCATATACACAGTAAGTCTGTTTTTCTTTATTAATTAGGGAATAATGGGGCTGGAATTCAGTCCACATTTTCCTTTACTTGTTAAACACAATGACCTCTGTTCAGTCATATTTGTCCTTAACATTGACATGTAAATACAAGCATTGCCATTTTTCTTCACAAACTCAGTTGGGAGTTAGTTTTAGTGATGATTGCTTAACTTCTAAAATGTGTTTGTGAAAAAAAAAACTTCTAATTGTAATCAAATTTTAAGACGAATGCTGATTAAATTCAGTGCAATTATTGAAAAGAAAAATACAATTTTGTTCTTCACAATCAGTGAGCTCAACAATCAACTCCCTAACCTTTTTTATGAAGGAAAAAGAAACACTTGCTCTTATTTTTTTCTGATTTGTATGTTGAGGACAAATGACAGCGAGTAATGGAAGACAGGCTCAATGGAATTAATCTCAACTGTACTGAATCCCTTTTGTCTAACGGAAGCACGCCTCAGTGAGTCACCGTTCTGCTGGTGCCGTTGAGGAAGATCTTCTCGATGTGATCGTAGTAGGCATCGCACCAGTACATGGTGCTGGTCCCGTGGTCCAGGGTGAGCCCGTTGGGCCAAAGCATGTTGGAGGTGACGAAGGTCTGGCGGTTGGACCCATCCATCCAGGCCTTCTCGATCCTCCCGATGCTGTCGTTCACCTCATCCTCCTCCCAGTCCGTCCAGTACATCCAGCTGCAAGACAGGGCCAGCCATTATCGCACAGCCGTGATGAAAGGGCGGCAGTGTAGCGTAATGGGTAAGGAGCTGGACTTGTAACCTAAAGGTTGCAGGTTCAGTTCCCAAGTAGGACACTGCCGTTGTACCCTTGAGCAAGGTACTTAACCTATATTGCTTCAGTATATATACAGCTGTACAAATGAATGCAATGTAAATGGATGCCGTGTAAAAATTGCATAAGACGCTCTGTATAAGAGCATCTGCTAAATACCTGTAATGCAATGAAAGAGAGGCACATTATTCTTCAGCATTTCTGTCACTGACACAACTGCAAAATTCTAAACTTGTTTTAATTATTTTCATAATTGATTACCCAAGAGAAAGTACTTGGTTCACCCTAATTATTAGACTAATTATTATTTTATGGCTATGCATAAAAAGTGCTGTAATTTCTTTATGCAGAAACCAAAATGTCTACAGAGCCAAATCAAGAAAAAAAAATGTCTTAATCCCAAACATTATAGAGCACACTGTATATAATATAATATAATATAATATAATATAATATAATATAGTATAATATAATATAATATAATATAATATAATATAATATTTAGCTAAGCCCTCCAGCCCTGTTTAGCTCCAGTCCAGGGATACAGATATGTATGTGTTTTGAGGTTTAAGCATCCTAAAACAAGAGACAGTTCTGTTCAACAGAATAAAGTCAACTACCCATTAATTAAGAAAGGTGTTATTGTTACATCTTTCATAATTTTTCACTTCGATATAGAGATGGACATCCTGTTTTGCTGCTTTACTGACTGACAGGATGTCAGTGGTACACGCATGCATTTGGCACAAGGGGGCAGGAACGGTGACCATACGGGGCAATCACATTGTGTAAATACGTAACAGTTAATGAACCCCAACACTGCCTCAGACCCCTCACTTCTGCTTACAAACTGCTCTTCTCTCCCAGAATTCCCTCTGCCAGGAAGTTAGCCGGACAAACATGCAGACTGGTTTCATCCTTCCATGTTACGAAGCTGCCATAAGACCTGAGTGATGCCCAGCAATGAGCCTGGTTTAAACTATGACCCATTAAGCACTACAGGAATGGAGGTGGGACGGTCATCATTTTGAGCTGATTGGGCCCCTTCTCCCTCACTGTGGGCTGTGAAGCTCCTTCTCCCGTATAAAGGGCAATGTCACCCTACCTGCATCTGGAATGAGCCGTGATTCATGTTCAGCGCACATGACGGAACGTGACAGAAGCTAATCGCCACTCTCCTGACTCTGCGTCCCACTGACCCAATAAATAACGCTGCACGCGTGAGGGAAAGGGACTGACTGACAGCCTCAGCTAAAACAGACAGGCTCCCTACCCAACAGCACGAAAAGGCACGTCACGTGACCCCAAGCAGAGGCCGCAAGAGTTAATCCGGCATCTTATCGAGGTGACGCAGACAGGCACGGAGCCGGCACAGATACAGAAATACAGAGGGAAGAGATGAAAAGGGAGAAAGAAGAGAGCGGGGGACGCTGACTTTACCTGGAGAACAGCGCGCAGCAGGACAGACAGTCCTGCGGTCTGATGTCTGTGGATGAGCGTGATGCAACACAATGACTGACAGGCCTCCTTTTAAGCTTGGAAACAACACCGGGCTGATGCAACATTTAAACACGCACAAAATATGTAAATAAATAGGTACGACAAAACAAACATCTTATAATATCGTTCCATGGTAATATGCGAACGCCCTAATTCAACGGATGTTGTTTTTTGAACTAGAAAAAGTGGTTAGAACAGAAGAAGATGTTTCTTGCATATCTTACTTAGTAGACGAGGCATATAATTTGGCAATAAAGTCACGAAAGTGGCTGAACATAAGCACATGATTGAAAACTTTGCTGAATGGTACTTGCATGTTTTTGAAAATAAATAGCCTACTCTCTGTAGTTTTCTTGAAAAATAATTTAGCAATAGCGTGACATGTATCCAATAAAATGCAAGTAACTTGCACACGACAAGTAATACGTTTAGTGTTTAACCTGACTGCCCTGAATCTGAGTGAAAGGGTTAGTTGCAAAGAGAATGAATGAAAGAAAATGGTAAACAACAGCCTGTTTCTCCAGTAGTCCGAAGACCACTAAGATCACAGTTCAAAAACCAAAAGACAGTTGAATATTCCGAACAGCCTGGGGTGAAGAATAAAAACATGCCAGATGGGAAAACAACATCAGACACACACCAAACACAGAGAAACCAGGCCCAGATGCAAGGTTCTGATTCCTCAGATATCAACAGCAGATAAGCCCTAATGTCCACCGCAACAAATGTTAACTGATTGATGTTAAGCATCCAAAAATCATGTACTAAAATAAAGAAAGGTCCCCATTTTATGTTGTTAAAAACATAGGGGGAATGGTTAAGAGAGGGGAGAGCATGGTTGTGCTGACTGAATGACGTGTGGAAGGCTGGAGGTGTGGGAGTGGAGTCAGACAGGGACTGTCTGAAAGCAGACAAATTTGCATATTAAATATGTCACTGAAACCAGGGCTAAACACTATGATAGTATGATCAAAATAATATTATCAAAATATAATTATTGGTGGTTTTAGCCTCTTCATAGAGTGAATATATTAGGAGATAATCAAGCACAGCTATTGAATACCTCTAAAAAACAAGTTTACTTCAGCTTCTAACAAAAGAATATTCGTACCACGTCAGTTTCCGCTTGAAACTGGAACTGTTTACAAAAATGTAGATTTGAACTGCCAGACCTCAACGACCATCATCTATATACACATAAAGATGTTCAATCAATGATTTCTATTAAATTTCACAGATTACATTCAAACTTGAATCTAAAGGAACGCAATCTTTGAAAGGCATTCTCTAGTCAAGCTGATCTCTGGCCGCCAATAGTTCAGGTGTTCTGTGCTCTCTCCAGAAGGTAATAAAGTAATAAAACTTACAAAGGAGAGAAAACTCAAGGTTCGGGTTTTGTAGAGATTTGCAAGACCCGCTGTGTGGCTATAATAGCCCCAAGGAAGGTTCCTTTGATGTTTGTGGAGGGGACAGCGGGGATAGAGAGAGAGCATTTCTATGGTCAAAACAGACCAAGCTACTAAATCACAAGTGACACTGCCTGGACTGTGAGCAAGTTTTTCAGATCAAATTATATTGTCTGTTTCTCAAAGGCGATAATATGAAAACTAGATATCCAACATGTCCTCTACAGAAACATGTCAACAAGACATGCAATTTGACTAGCTGTGCCCAAACTTTTGCAAACCTCTGGAGTTACTGTTCCCTTTAGTTCAGCAAATCTGTCAAATCAAATCAATTGTGTCCAAGCAAAATGGCGGTTCTACACAACTTGGTAGTGTCCTCTTTTAGTGGACAAAATACACTGATAATATCATAGCAGGTTTTCCCATAGTACCAAGAGCCATCGACTGCACACATATTCCTATCACTGCTACAAAGGACAACGGAAGAGCATTCAGAAACCACAAATCAATCCCTTCTATCAATGTACAGGTATGAAACGGCATTCAGAAACTGCAAATCATCCCATTATATCAAAGGACAGGTCACTTGTGATGCAGGTCACTTCATTAGTGATGTGTGTGCTAACGACCCTGGGTCTTGCTGTGACTCCTTCATTTTACAGCAGTCAGGGGTTTTTAATAGGTATGATGATGTTTATTTTAATAAATGTATAAAACATGCATTTATTAATATTATGCAAAATTACGGGCATTTTTTTGGAATCTACTGTAATCTACTGTATCTCTTATCTTAAAATAAATTGATCTTCTGGAGAGGACTTTGGATCTCTTGGTTTTCTGACAAATCTGCACTGTCCATTGGAACTTATGATTTGTACATCTATGTTATATTACACATGTAACAGATAAGAGCTCTCCTCCATAATTTAGTGAGGATTGTGTTTGAATGACATAGTTAACCGTGGATGTTTGTATTATATTTCATGACTTTCTGGTGCGACCCATTGCATATGCCTCTATATTTGTTTTAATAAATGCAGTGACATCATTGACCTGGACAGGCAAGTGCTTTCCTTTTTTGTTATCTTCCTGTGCCATTATTCATACACAAACTGAATATCCACAGTAGAGCCATTAAGGTCAAGTGAACCAGCACCATTTTTCCATATGTACTTCAACTTGTTATTAATTTCAATAAAGCTTGCTGTAAAATGTGGAACATCAGGGCCAAATGCACAGAAGGATTCATTTGTGGCCAGAGGCTCTCTGAATGCTGTAATACTATGTATTTAGTAATTTGTGTCTTCAAAGGAAAATAATGATTAAATGTGTATCTGTAAAGTATATCTTTACAGTGCAGTGAAAGATTTAAGATGTTAATTTTCCTCATCTGTAATGAATATTTTACACACTTTTCAAGTATGTACACAGCCAGCAAGGGCACTATTTTAAGGTTTCCATTGCTAATTGAAAAGATATTGGTTCACACTTAAAAGATGGCTACAAAGGTTTCCATTGCTGAAATAGAATCATATCGTTTTCAATAAAACATGACAAAAAATGACTGAATGTATAAAGTTAGTGTACATATTTAATTGTCCATAAGGGTATATAAACGAAACAAGTTGATTGACAGGTTATTGTGAGCTACTGTATAGTCAAGAGTAAATCCTGGGACCACACTGAAAACATGAGCTAAATTAGAGAGGAATCAGAGAATATTTAATGTAAACAGAAGCAATTAGGCATATTGTTTGTGGACAGGAACCACATGCAAAAAACATCTAGATTATTATATAGTATATTTTATGCACATGCACTATGAATAATGAATGTGTCACTTTTGGTGAAAGTGAAATGTTAAGCAGTCATGTTGGATTAGCCTATATGTGGCATGTCACAAAGTGCAGCCACAACTTTGGATGGACCAAAAAACTTAATTAAGATTATTGTATTTCAAAATAAATACGAATTGAGATTCAATTAAATGTAAATATGTATCGCAAAATTAGCTAAATTACTGCACTGCCATTAAAAGTATATGGTGCTCTTAGGCTCTTCTGGTTATGTGCCTTATGTCCTGGGGGGCATGATGAGTTCAAAAGACAAGGAAGGTAAAATTCCACCTAAAGATTTGACATAAATCGTTCATGGACAGTAACAAAACAGAAAACCCATATTTGGTTTTTATACCATGCCACCATGAAGTTTGTTAACCTGTATTTACTAAAGATAAATTGACTGACAGTAATATAATTTGTAAAAAATAACCTGAAGTAAGCAGAAATTATATACCATATTGCAACATAACAGTCTAGACATAACAGTCTAGACATCTCTATGTATCTTAATGTAGCCTAACAACTTATTTTGTACTGACCACAGCATTCTCATTCAGTAAGAATGTCCTTGGGAACAGAACAGACTCCACTGTGATGGAAAAAGTGATGAAAAACAGGTCTGCTTTCAGCCTGGCAACCTGCATTAATACCATTCTTTTAGAGATCATTTGCCCAGAACACAAGATGAACCCCTTGGTTAGAGGCGAGGGCTGTGCATTTCTGATTTACGGTGTTACCTACTGATGAGCAGAAATGCCTGGAATGCACAAACCGTTCTGCTGTATAGTGAGTTTCTACTGCAGGAGAGCATGCGGGACAGCTAGGAGGGGTAATATAAATCTGACTGCCCTAATTTACACAGATCCACTGATCTAGAGGCACGACTAGCACTTTACACTAATCTAGAGCCATGACAAGCACTTTACACAAATCTAAACCCATGACTAGAACAACAGACTGATCTGGAGCCATGACAAGCACTTTACACTGATCTAGACCCATGACTAGAACAACACACTGATCTAGACCCATGACTAGTACAACACACTGATCTAGAGCCATGACCATGACTCTGTTTTACACCAGGGTGACAAAAACATGTTGTGGTGAAAATATTTTCAAAAATAGTACTTATTTATTTATTTATTTATTTATTTATTTATTCATTTATTTATATGTTTCTTGTAGTCTAGACTTCTGCATAGTAGAATATATGGTGGCTGAGATTAACACCAGATACTCATGTCCCCTACAGGGGACAGGAATGAATTGCTGGGTCTGGAGAGGTTATGCAGAAAACTTACATGACAACTTTTGTTTTCCAGAGTTATATCAGGAAGAAATGTAACACACTCCCCATTTCTGGCCTGAAAGCCTCATTATTAAGAATTCCCAGCACTTTTTTTCTGTGTGAAAGCGTTAAAATTCAGCAGAGTATGCTAACAGAACTAGCACACAGAGTGAAATGAGGTTCGTACAGCTCTATTATGTGTTGCAGATGTGATGACAGCTTGTTCCCTGGCCAATCAGCAGTCTCTAAGCACACCTGCACTCGCTACAGAACCAGGTGAAATACCTGTCTGTGACTGTGTATTGGGACAGAAGAGGAGTGCACTAAAATAGGTGCAGATTATTAAAGCAGCACGACACATTTTAGCAGCACTATTACAAACAAGCTAACCAACACCGGCACAGAGGCTGGTTTAAAACAGGCACAAAACACAAAGACATAATGGGAGGAGGAGGAGGAGGAGGAGGAGAAGGAGAAGGAGAAGGAGAAGGAGAAGGAGAAGGAGAAGGAGAAGGAGAAGGAGAAGGAGAAGAAGAAGAACAAGAAGAACAAGAAGAAGAAGAACAAGAAGAAGAAGAACAAGAAGAAGAACAAGAAGCCCTACCCGTTCAGAGGATCCACCACAATGGCTCGGGGGTGCGACATGCCCCCCTCCAGAAGTGTTTTCCTGGTCTGGGCCGGCCTCTCTAGCCGGGCCACGCTGATCGTCTTCCTGTATCCGTCATTGGTCCAGTACAGGTTATTCCCAATCCAGTCCACCGAGAGGCCTTCCACATTATCGAGGTCTGAAAAGCGAGACGTTAACCGAGCCTGACTGCGCGCTCCCTCACTTCAGCGCAATTTATCACTGCCTCCACTTCCCCGTCCATTCAATTTAGACCTGAAAGCATTTCTGCAAGAGATTTATCTTTCGCACACATGAAAACAAAGAGAATGCAAGTAGTCTTGTTTAAAGAAACACATATGGGTATTCAATGTTGACCCATACGCATTTATTTCCTGGCCTTATTGAACCTGTGTTTTGTAGTTGTCCAACGAGCATGATATGCACTTTTGTGTCACTTTGAATAAAAGCGTCTGCTAAATAAATGTAATGTAAATGTAATTTCAATGGAAATGTATAGAATGCATTTGTGAATAACACCACCACATTAAATAGTAAAACTACTGAAGTGGCATTAATAAAAGAACAGCGTTCAGAGTTGAGTGCAACACTCACCAGCTTTGAGTATAGTTTCCCGGCCACTCCCGTCAATTTTCTGTCGACCAATCAGAAAGCTGGTAGTGTCGGCGAAGTATATGTAGCTTGTTTCTGCGTGGAAATCCAGCGCGCGCGGGCTGACCAGGTCCTCAATCTGCACCATGTGCTCGTCGCTGGACTTAATATTCATGTCCAGTCCTCGGATGATGCCGGGTCTGCCTTTTCCGTAGAACAGGAACAGCTCGTTCTTCGGTCCTGCAGATGGGATTGCTAAAATAAACAAACCGACAGCAACTAATCTCCTCATCCTCTCCGCTGTCAGGGACTAATTAATGGACATAATTAGCCCGTTCTTCTTTTTTTTTCTAAACTCAGCTCTGTAGATTGAGTAATTTGGCAGTCAAAATGTATCTAAAGACAGCTAAGCTTAAAATGTTCCCTTAATTAGAATAAGAGTTAGTTCCACCGATTAGACGTTATCAAATTAATCACCATTTCGCTCAGAACGGTCTGTGATTTTAGGGGGACAGCGACGCTCAACGGGGATGTCGCTTTCGCCAGAGAAAAATGGGAAAGTATCATTGCTGTGGACATTTAATTTTACAATTCATTAGTACCTGCCGGAGCCGCTATTTGTATTGTCTGGGATGTTCATTTGAGCTGACAGTGATGTGCGCTCGGGCAGTGTGGGCGGAAACGCAAGTGCACAAAGCCGTGGCCAATCTATTGTCCACATCAAAGCACACGGAGTGGAGCCCGCGAATCGGCCCGGAGGGCTCCCCGAGGCAGCCGGTGATTCGCAAACCAAACATTCTCAGTCCCCTTTGTTGCACATGATAATAGTTTCTCAGCAAGCCGGGGCTTTCGCTCCCTTTTTACAGCAAAGAGAGAGAGAGAGGCAGGGGGAGGGAGAGAGAGAGAGAGAGAGAGAGAGAGAGAGAGAGAGAGAGAGAGAGAGAGAGAGGGAGAGAGAGAGAATGTATATATGTACCTGTGTGTGTATACGTATATATATGATCACATTATTCCGTTTTTACTTTTTGTCATTTGATGTTTCATACAAATGACAAATACATGCAAATTTTGTCATGCCAATAAAGCACTTTGAACTTGAATTTGAATTTGAGAGAGACTGTCAGTCCCCAGACCTGGTGATAAGACACAAGCTTCACATCGGTTCATACCTTTAGTGATGTGGCTAGTCACAGGGAGAAAACCACTGCATGGGGTCACATGACAGAGCGATTTCCCAGCATGCACAGCTGATGAGTCTCAGTAAACATAGAGAACCAACCCAGGCTGGACTGAGCTCGTCCTAATTTCAATCGTATTAATATGGACGGAATGCTTATTGTGTTACTCATTTACCCCCTTGTTTTTATTGTCATTTACATCATCTTTATTGATCAGAGTCGCCAACGAATCCAGATAAATTGAAAAATGTATGAAGATGATAATGAAATATGCCTGTTGTGGGTCAATAAAACAGCATCAGTTTAAAATGGCGGAATCCCTGGGAGCGTTCATCTTCATTTCTTCATGCAGAAGGCTGCATGACTCTATCCGCACACAGGTCCCTTAATCTTCCCGCTTGTCAATAAGTAAATGAGAAAAAGCCTGTCTCAATTCAGTGTGTTAGGCTACCAGCCACAGAAGCAGAGGGATGGAATAAGCACAAGAAAGCAAGCCTAACTGTGCAAACTGTAGGGAAAGTATACGCTCCTAAGACCCAGCAATTCATTTTGGTCCCCTGTTGGGGACATGAGTCTCTGGTCTTAATCTCAAGAACCATATATTCAACTTTGCTGAAGCCAACACTACAAGGGACATCAATAAAATTAAATTATATTTAAAAAAATATTTTCAGTGGATTTTTTTTTTTTGTCATCTGCGACATGTTTAACATCAATAAATGCTTTAAAACTTAAACAGTTTTTCTGCAGGGTCTCCAGTCAATTATAAAATATTGTTTTTATTATCATTATTGTTCTATTGCTCTACCAGCCAATCATCTTAGCTGTGTAATGTATAGGGCATAGACAAGCCTTGTGGTAGCTTGTATACTCAATACTGAATAAATTAACAATACACATAACCACACACACACACACACACACTCTCTCACACACACACACACACACACACACTCTCTCTCTCTCTCACACACACACACACACACACACACTCTCTCTTTCTCACACACACACACACATACACACACACACAGGTAAGTAAAGCAGGTCACTGACTCTTGCAGGATGTCCCGTCGCTCCCCAGGCTGAACCCGGCCCGGCAGCGGCAGGCTCTGGATTTGTAGCTGCCGCTCAGCAGACAGATGTGCGCGCACCCTCCCGCCTTCCCAAAGGCGTCGGCGTCGCAGGCGTGGCTCCGGACTGCGGACACACACACACACAAACGCCGCGCTTGGTTATCCCCACAGCCCTAACCCTAACCCTAACCCCCACCCACAAAGAGGTTAACTCACAGAACCTCAACCTAGGCCCATATCCAATATTTCTATATTTTCTCCTAACTCATACATACAAGTAAATCAAGTTGTTTTCTCTTTCATATTAAAAGACGGTTTTGAGAGTTCAGAGATCACCAAAGTGAACTCTCCAATTGGTTTCTAAAGAAAAATAGAAAATATAACCCCTTGCATGTATTTGTCAGGCAAAATCAATACAGGCCTCTGAACTTTTGCTGGCCATGTGCCTGGATCTTCTGTGCAGTTCTATGGACATGTTAAGCAGTTAAGGAATGGGAATAAAATGGAATAAATATTTTATTTTATGTGTATTTATGTCTCAGACTGTTTTTCTTCTTCTTACTTCTCAGCCTCAAAATGGCTTCTTTCACTTTTATTGGCATAACTCTGGTCCTTATGTCCACAAATGCCAATAACAGATGACAAAAGCGATCAAAAGCCTAGAATCAAGACTAAGTACTGAAAGCTCTCTTATACCTGCACTAAGGAAGCAACTGAACACACCTGACTAATAAAAAACACTTGTGAAGCTATTTGTCTAAAATATTATGGTGCCCTGAAATGGGGGAACAATGTATAAAAAGTGCTGTAATTTCTACATGGTGATACCATACCCTTTAATAAAAGCTGCAAATCGGCACTTTAACCACATGTGCATTGTTTGATTACAAACCTAAAATTGTGGAGTACAGAGCCAAATCAAGAATAAAAATGTCTTTGTCCCAAATATTATGGAGCTCGCTGTATGTAAACACAAATGCATGCGCAGTTCACCTGTTGGCTGGGTCAGTTTGTGGTAAACGCGTATTTCTCTGGAACTCCCCATGCTGGTAATTGTCTGCCGGTCCGTGCTGTTAAAGCGATTTATCTGTAAAATGTCCACTTTGGATCCTTTGGTGGGTTCGGCGTGTGTCACAAACAAGTAATCTTCAAAGACCGTTAATCCGCGGAGGTATGACACCTAGAAGGAGAGACGTGAGGTCACTGAGCATCGTCTGAAAAACACAGGAGCCTAATCCTGAGCGGGTGCCTTTCCACGGCCTCCGCTTTAATCTTTCCCAGGCAGCCGGTATAAATTGAAAGCATTTAAGAAGAGCGATGGGGAGCTATTAACGAGGATATCCAAAAGTTTGTCCAAAAGTAATCAACAGGAAATGGCAGCTAGCAGAAACAAGCGGGCTTTCGGCCAAAAGTCCCATTAGAGCAGCGCAATGGCGGCCAAAGTATGTCCATAAATGAACAAATAAACACCTCAAAATGGAGGTGGATAAATGCTACAGTAAAACTATGTTACTTTTAAGGTCCACAGCGTGCTCGTTTTAACAGTGATTTATGACTAAACACGATTGGTACAATTCTCTTTTCCCTTATTATACTATCAGGAATAAACTTAAAAAAAGCTAAGTCTTTAAAAAAATAAAAAACAATATTCGCCAGGATCTACTTTAAAATCACCTATTTCAAAATTTAACTTGAGAGACAGAACGCTAAAACACTATTAGTTGCATTAGTGTCCAATTGACAATGGACAATTTTTTAACATTCCTGAAGAAAAATCTAACTGATGAAAATAAGACTTGAATTTTGCTGCAGTAGTTGAGTTGGGCGTCATTTTTTAAAATGCAAACAGCCCACCGATATAATCAAGGAGGGGGTGCACTTTGGGTAAATGTATTTGTATTCATGAGACCTGTGTCTACAATCAACCAAAAAAATTCTCAAAAGTGAATTATATTTAATTAATTTAATAAGCACTGAGAGAAAGAGACACAACAGATAATAAATTAATTTTGAGCCTTTTCGTTGATTGTAGACACCAATCTAATGAATATTCGTTTGCGCATTTTGTCAAAGTTCCTGGGAACAGCAGCTGAGAATCTTATAGGCTAACTGGTACTCACAGAACTCCCCTGAATAACGCTGTGCCTGTTCTTCCCGTTGTAATCCACCACCTCGATGTAGTCCAGGTAGACGTCCGCCCAGTACACCAGCTTCTTCACCAGGTCCAGGGCCAGAGCCGTGGGCTGCTCCGTCTTGTGATCCACGACGCGGGTTCGGTTGGTGCCGTCCATATTGCACCCCTCCACTTTGCCCACGCTCCCGAAGTCCGTGAAGAAAAGCTTACTGGGAGCGAAAAGGGGAGAAACGTTCAAAGACGGTCATTATTCTTTGGGAACAGCTAATGCGCGGTAATAATGTGAATTATGAATTTTTCACAGAGCCCCGTGAAGCCCTGTTAATGATAAGGAAAAAAGGCTATAAAATGCCATTGCCATTACTCAGTTTGCTCCGGCACTCAAAATACAAGATAAATCTAAGCTATAATTTAGGTAAAAATTGTTCAAAGAAAAAACATTCCTCATCAAAAAATAAATATTTTTCTTTAAAAAAGTGTTAAAATTATTGACACTGCTACAAAATCTAACAGATGCATATTGCAAATGTTTTTTGGCTGGACCAAACGCGAATGTCTGTGACTGAGTGACTGAGTGATGAAGGTACACTATTGGTCGGCCGGATCACGTGTGTTAGGTCCAGCCATACATTAGGTTTTAACCTGGTCTTGTTTAAGTTCATCTTTAGGTCTTTAGGAAGTCAAAAGTTTTCATCCATGACTTCCAGATTCACGGACACTTGAGGTGACACATGCTAAACTTCCTTGGTCAGGGAAGACCAGAGAACACACAGATTAAACGAGACAAAAGGCACTTTCATAGGGTGTGCATGTAGAGTACTGTGTACTTTCAGAGGATGTGAGTATGAGTTACTGTGCACTTTCAGAGGATGTGAGTATGGGGTACTGTGTACTTTCAGAGGATGTGAGTATGGGGTACTGTGCACTTTCAGAGGATGTGAGTATGGGGTACTGTGTACTTTCAGAGGATGTGAGTATGGGGTACTGTGTACTTTCAGAGGATGTGAGTATGAGTTACTGTGCACTTTCAGAGGATGTGAGTATGGGGTACTGTGTACTTTCAGAGGATGTGAGTATGGGGTACTGTGCACTTTCAGAGGATGTGAGTATGGGGTACTGTGCATTTTCAGAGGATGTGAGTATGGGGTACTGTGTACTTTCAGAGGATGTGAGTATGAATTACTGTGCACTTTCAGGTGATGTGAGCATGGGGTACTGTGCATTTTCAGAGGATGTGAGTATGGGGTACTGTGCACTTTTAGAGGATGTGAGTATGAGTTACTGTGCACTTTCAGGGGATGTGAGTATGGGGTACTGTGCACTTTCATAGGGTGTGCATGTGGAGTACTGTGTACTTTCAGAGGATGTGAGTATGAGTTACTGTGCACTTTCAGAAGATATGAGTATGGGGTACTGTGTACTTTCAGAGGATGTGAGTATTGGGTACTGTGCACTTTTAGGGGACATGAGTATGGGGTACTGTGCACTTTCAGGGGATGTGAGCATGGGGTACTGTCATTTTCAGAGGATGTGAGTATGGGGTACAGTGTACTTTCAGAGGATGTGAGTATGGGTACTGTGCACTTTCAGAGGATGTGAGTATGGGTACTGTGCACTTTCAGGGGATGTGAGTATGGGGTACTGTGCACTTTCAGGGGATGTGAGCATGGGGTACTGTGTACTTTCAGAGGATGTGAGTATGGGGTACTGTGTACTTTCAGAGGATGTGAGTATGGGTACTGTGCACTTTCAGAGGATGTGAGTATGGGTACTGTGCACTTTCAGGGGATGTGAGCATGGGGTACTGTGTACTTTCATAGGGTGTGCATGTGGAGTACTGTGTACTTTCAGAGGATGTGAGTATGAGTTACTGTGCACTTTCAGAGGATGTGAGTATGGGTACTGTGCACTTTCAGAGGATGTGAGTATGGGTACTGTGCACTTTCAGAGGGTGTGCATGTGGAGTACTGTGCACTCTCAGAGGATGTGAGTATGAGGTACTGTGTACTTTTAGAGGATGCGAGTACTAAGGAATGACAAAGTTGTTACAGGGGGGAGTGGGCTTAAAATCATGATTAGGCATTTGAAATTGAATACTAAATGTGTAATACATGCTTTAAGCACCCAACCTTCTCCAATACAAATGCCCAGTTTTCCCGTTCATCGGTATGCCAACAGTAAGCTAATTCATTTTGCTAATTATTTGTGCCATAGCAACATTTGTTTGCAGTAGGTGTTCAAACCTTTGAATTTTTAATAGACTGACAGCTTATGAAACATATTGCTTTGGTGAGACATTTTGCTCATAACCATCCTAATGCTATGTTCTGAAATGGCACATCCTTACAGCACAGAGACATGAGGGTGATATGATGTCACTCCATTATTCCTGTGCAAAGCTTTTACAGAATTTCATCCCCAAGGAAGAGGCACAACGTCAGCACGGATTCATGAAGCTACGCGCATCTACATTTCTATTGAACAGTCAACCGAGAGGAACCCAAATGAAAGTCCTGTCAGAACACATCTCAAACCCCTTAAGGCTCGATGTTTCCTTCAGTTCCCAGATTCCTCTTTTGTCTTGAACCTCCTCAAGGATTCCCCTGGCTGCTTCCCCTCTGATAACGCACATGCTTAGAGGGGTCCCATGGAGAAATACTGCCTTTAAAAGATGCACCCAGTAGGATCCACCAATCAGCACGTGGCTTCAAAAACAACACCTGGGCCAATTACCAGTGTTTGAAAATAAACGTCTTGATTAAATTTAAGTTTTTACTAAGCTATTTATAGTGTTTCAAATATAGTTTCAAATGATCTTCAAAACAAGATATATGTTTGACTTTTAACTTTTATCATATTTCATTATATACAGTCCTAATTATAATCCCTTCTCTCCTCCAATACCACTGATCTCTCCTTTTTTAATGACATATAAAGTTCTATTCCATTTTGCAAAAACATCACTGTGTAGGTGTATTTATTCCACTTCTGCTCCTTGCCATTTCATATTGTGTGAAGGACCTGAAGGTATTTTCAACCCTGAAACCCTGAAACATACTACTGCATGCCAGGGACTTGTATGTCATCGAAATGTCATGTGAAGTAATTAAATACATTAAATACAAACAATCTGGTGCTGCTTCTAAAAATGCACCAAACAATAACACTCACATCATTAACAAGCAGTATTACACACAATAAAGACTTGGTGTAGGTGTAGTCATAGGAAATTAGCATATGCTATAAATGCTGTGATACATTGCATTGGATATTGTTTGACAATAATCTATGTTTAAATGTATATGTCCCTATCAAATAAACATTAAATAAAATAAATAAATAGTCTCAAAAGTAACATGGCTCTCATAACCCATCAGTAAATAGTCAACCATGTTCACGTGTTATATCAATCTTCACTCCCCATGGTCATACACTTGTCACACATTGCCAGAGAACAGACATTCAACTCAAAAAGGAAAAAAAAAAGGAACCGTTTTATCTCAAGCCGTTCCCGCTGCGGTCGATACGAACGCTCTGCGACGGTCCCTTACGGCTCCGGTGGGTCCGTGTGTACTCAAGGCTGATCGGGCCGCTTGCTTTGAACAGGGATCTCTGCTTCTCACTCAACACAGTTCACTTGTGCAGAAACAAAATAAATATTCTGACACTGTTCTCATACCAGAAAAATAAACATCCAAGCAAACATTTCCCACTGCTGCTTTTATATAACACATAAAAACAGTGTAGCACGGGTTCTTCAGGAAAAGCTTTTCAGAAGCATATTTTGTTTTGTATATAGTTCACCCTCTGGCTCTGATTCATGGTCAGGTGTATCCCTATGAATGGGGGTGGGGCAGAGCGGTGGGGGGGCGGGGGGGAGAATAAAATGATGTGTGAAAACTGTCATAAACACAACTCCTTATGAGGTGGCAGGGTAGGACACATGAAATCCTTCATGAGTTTTCTAATTAGAAGTTTTTCAACACTTCACATGAACTATATGCCAAAGGTCACATAACTACCATGAACATGACACATGACATAACAGCTGTCCTAATCGGGCACACAGTGCTGCAGCTTATGAAAAATATCATAAAGAGCAGCCATAAAGCATGCTGTGATAATCATCATACATGTCACACCGTTTGGATTATAATTACATATTACTCGACACCAGTTGTTGAACTGTGAAATGTTAACAAGCGGGATGGTGGTTGTTGGTCTGGAGTGGGGGTCAGAGGTGGGGGGGTCGAATTTAAATGCATCAATTGGGCGCTCTTTGAGAGGAAAATTAAGAGGCTAGGTCTGTGAAGAATTTTGTGCTTTTGTAAACAATCCAACCAGCTGTATCACTTATTAAGATGCTTGAGTCATCAAAGAAATTACAAAAAGTTGTCACATATTTAAAGTGTTTGGAATCATAATGTTGCAGTAAAAATAAGGTACCACCTGCTACTTCAGAGTTAGATATCACAACTAAAATCTTGATGGTGAATGAAAGTTTACGTATCAAGGGAAGTATTTCTACACCAAAAAAGAAAATACTTAAAATAGCTAAAAGGTTTAATAAACAGGTTTGAAGCAGAGATTCTCTATAAGGGATATATTCCAACTACATGAACATTTGTTTAACCACTTTGTTCATATCGATGTAAATGTAGTCCTGTATCAAACTTGGCCAGCCACTAATAATTTATATCAGAATGCTAACATCCACTGTATCACTCCCTCACATAATCAACTTAACGTTAGGCTACACAGTCGGATACAGATAGCTTTGCTAACTTGATGCTGGAAATTATGTTTTAAATCACAGCAACCACTTTCACATCAATGCAGCTGGCGAATAGATTCTAGAACATGTTCTGGGTAACTCTCCCCACCTCCCCTTCAACTCCAAGCTGCCGATATGACAACAAACATTAGTGCGGCAGCTTTGTTCAGGAAAGAATGTCCCCTTTTTTAGAATCAATGCATTTCATTGTGCAGAATTGCCTATCGTACCAGGGGGGTGGCTTTTCCAATTTCGGTTAATAAGGGGGATGGTGCACCCACGCGTTTGACGCCAATCCGAACCCTGCTTGACAGTACGCAAGTTTCATGACGAAAGTAACAGAAGTGTCTGCCTATCATTTCGTACATCCCCCTCATAATACTCTTGTTGGTCCTTCATAATCGACGATGACCACAATCACCATTGGCAGAAACTGGGGAAGCGGTGCTGTGTGTACGCAGGTGGCTAATCGGTCCTATTTTGCCACAGTAGGTGCCATCACACTGAGGGCACCGCATGTCTCCCTGCAGCTGCCGGAGGCTGGACACAGCGTGGACGCTCAGTGCTCCTGCCTTGCGGAGAACATGGGGTTCGGCTATTTGATGTTTGGCAGTTTTCGCGAGCAGGCCAGATGGTTGAGGGTGCTAGCATGCTGTCAGTGCACAGTCCATGTGTCACTGGCTTAGAGTAGTCCTGTTGTCAGGACAACTGCTCTGTAGACCTTGAGCTTGGTGGTAGTGCTTACACCATGATGGTTCTAGACAGTTGACTGGGGTCTCCCAAAGGTAGCGCTGGCTTAGGAGAAGCGGGTGATGATTTCATCATCAAGCCGAGCGTTTGAAGATGCAGTGCTTCCCAGACAAACACATCTTTCAACTGTGTTGAGTGTTTGGCTGTTTACTGTGATCTCCAGCTATGCTTCCCTGGTGGCGGTGGGTACATGACTGTTGCTTTCTTTGTACTGAGTGTCAAGCCAGAGTTGTTACAGGCAGAAGAAAACAAATCCATGCAACGTGTCTGTGTGTGTGTGTGTGTGTGTGTGTGTGTGTGTATGTGGGAGCTGCTATTGAGCCTGCATTCATCGGCGAACAAGAAAGTCACAAATGTAGCTTTGTCTTTGCTGGTAGACAGCTGAGATTGAATAAACCTTAATCCGTGTGGTACTGCAGATCCACAACAGGATCATCACTGGTGAAGGCACCAGTAAGCATGGCTCAGAACATCAGGCTAAAGAGTACTGCTACCACTATGACTAATAATAATAATAGTAATAACAATAATAATAATAATAATACTAGTAATAATAATAATAATAATAATAAAAATAAAAAATAACAGCAACAAAAATACCAATAAAAATAATCTTTCAAAACAGCAAAAAATAGAAAAATAACAGAAAGGAACATTTGACTGCATTTGATGCCTATGATTAAAATTTTTTCACTACAACCCCCCAACCGCCATAGCACCCACAGCCACTTGTGCTTCAGCGCAGAACAGAGGTGCATTAACTGTGATCCAAGGCTCATTTCCAAAGCACGCCTAGCGCTCTGCAGGCAAGATGCAGAGCACGATACAATAATTAATCCACTTATGAGTAGTGGTGTTTGAAATCCTCACTGAAAATACTATACACACAAAATCTCCATCAGAGCCAGCCTGCGCGGTTAAATGTTCGGTGCTAAATCAACTCTGATTGAGTACATTTGGTCCCTCTTGTACCCAAATAAACTGGGCTAACAGAGTTAAATTGAGCACACTGAGCATTTTACTGTGTGAACTATGTAATTAGCAGACTTCGAGAGGCTGTAGCAGTGAAACACAATTAGCCTCATTACACCAGGGGTTTGACTTAGCCACACCACGGCTGCTTTTGCTTCTCCTGACAATACAGCAATTTGCTAGTGTTTCTATATAGGGGAATGTGTAATAGTACTAGTGTTCCTATATAGGGTAATGTGTAATTGTGCTAGTGCTCCTATATAGAGGAATGTGTAACAGTGGTAGTGTTCCTATATGGGGGAATGTGTAACAGTGCTAGTGTTCCTATATAGGGGAATGTGTAACAGTGCTAGTGTTCCTATATAGGGGCATGTGTATCAGTGTTAGTGTTCCTATATATGGGAATGTGTATCAGTGTTAGTGTTCCTATAAAGGGAAATGTGTATCAGTGTTAGTGTTCCTATATAGGGGAATGTGTAACAGTGCTAGTGTTCCTACATATGGGAATGTGTAACAGTGCTAGTGTTCCTATAAAGGGAAATATGTATCAGTGTTAGTGTTCCTATATAGGGGAATGTGTAACAGTGCTAGTGTTCCTACATATGGGAATGTGTAACAGTGCTAGTGTTCCTATATAGGGGAATGTGTAACAGTGCTAGTGTTCCTATATAGGGGAATGTGTAACAGTGCTAGTGTTCCTACATATGGGAATGTGTAACAGTGCTCGTGTTCCTATAAAGGGAAATATGTATCAGTGTTAGTGTTCCTATATAGGGGAATGTGTAACAGTGCTAGTGTTCCTATATAGGGGCATGTGTATCAGTGTTAGTGTTCCTATATAGGGGAATGTGTAACAGTGCTAGCTCCCAGTGAAAGTGTATGAGAATAGTATATGTGATAGTCCTGGCGAAGCCAGGTTCAATACTGAACAGTACTAGGCATTTGCAGAATCTCTGTTGAGAGGCAACGCAATTTAAATCACTGAGTGAAATTAAAGCATAATTGATTTTAGAAAGGCACATACTAACATTAGTGACAGCATTTCTGAAGTGCTAATCATCTACAATTGTTTTTAACAGTCAGAAAATATGTTTAAATATGCCGAGAGACACCACTGCAGATCATTTACAGCAGATCTATTAAATAATTAGGCATAGAACCAAACTGCCATTTATGAGTTCCTAAGCAGTTAAGTGTTAGATATCCAAATATTTTTGGTTCATATTCAAACACAGACATATTATTACGTCAGTAAAACTAATATTCGCATTACATTCAGTTTCATTTAATTTTCTTTCAGCCACCGAATTGAGATCAATGTATAAGAATGAAAAATACTATATAGTGCATATTTTTTTCTTTTTACAATATGGTATGTTAATTTAAATGCATCATTAAGATAACAAAGGTTTCTTAAAAAGAATACAGCACTGAGCTTGGATTATGACAAAAAGGACAAAAAGAAATATATGAAAATTGTGTATACCCTGATCGGCTAAATTCAGAGAGGCAATGATTTGTGCCTTGAAACAAATATAATAAAAATGTTAAAGGTCCAGGAAACTGGATTCAAATTGTGCTTATATTACCCAGAAGTGACAAATGATTGTCTTCTTAATATTTCTTTCAGGTTTTTAACCCAGCCATAACCATTAAATTGTAATAAACTCTATTAGGTTATTGCGACCTGTTCCGCAGACAAGGACAGGATGGGTGTGTGCCCTGCGCTCAGTAGCATTCATATCCGTAAGACACGTCATATTTAAAGCTGCTTGAAAGCTATTTAATAACTAGATAACGGTAGGCCTACTTACCGATCCACCGTGTTCTGCGACAAGTTCCAGGCAAAAACAGGCACTGCAAATCTAAACTGTACGGGTTATTGCAATATTGCAGAGCCCGTGGGCTCTAGACATAAAACCCATTTTTTGTAGGTCTCTTCATTTTTGTGAAAATAAAAAAGCGTATTGCTTTCTCTGCATTCAGCGAAGGGGCAATGCTTAGGCATTTTCCTCTTAGCTTGCCTTACCTGCACAAAAATGGCACCATGTACATATTACATGCAGAAAGGATTTCACCGAACTTAAGGTTTTTGTTACGTAACTAACACCCAGTTAACCCCACCCACTGAATACCTGGTGTTTAGCCAAGGGGGAAAGCAAACCAATTTTGACTCAGGCGTTTATACATTATTATTATTAATTAATTAATTTATTTTTGGCAAGAATCATTTAAAAATAGTTTGTGAATGCAAAAAAAAAAATATTAAAACAACACATCAGCAAAAAAATAAATCACAGATTTCAGTTTCCTGGACCTTTAAATAATGAACACACCCATCAGATGGTAGGGTGTAAAACAACAGCCCCCACAGCGGCAACAGCACTCCTGTTTCAAAACAGGGAACAGACATGACTCCACATGCTCAGAACGGAGAAACAGCAACATATGCATCCAGCTGGTTAGGGCTGCTGGTAATGGACACAACCGCGTTCCATCAGCGACCAATAAGAGCCTCGATAGGCTGCCCCATGTGTAATGCGTCATAGCCAAGCAAACAGAACATTAGTCAAAGCAAAGGGAATCATCCCTCAGTTTACATTGAGGGAAGGAATGAAAGAGGAAATATAAATCCATTATCTCCCTCCTTACCCTCAGTTGCAAGTTGGAGTTCTCCAAGTTACCCCCCCCCCAAAAAAAAACAAAAACATATCAGGAATATGCAATTTTTTGAGTCCACTTTATTTAGAAGTAGGGTTTAGTAAATCACACTTCAAGGAGAATAAATATATAACAGATTGGTGGAGAACCACATTGACAACTACACTCGAACCGATCGAAAGTAATGCTTTCTTTTTATTGTAAAGGCACTAGTAATTTCCCTCCATCCATCCAATGTCTAACCTGCTTATTCCTGGTCAGGGTTGGGGGCGGGGCATGCTGTATCCCAGATCCCATCCCTATCCCAGCAGGCAGTGGGGAAGAGACCGGAATATGCTTTGGACATGTCGTCAATACAACACAGGGCCCACACTCACATGCTCATACACACGGGCAATTCAGAGGCTCCAATTAGCCTACCTGCATGTGTTTGGACTGTGGGAGCAAACCGGAGTACCCGGAGGAAACCCACACGGACACGGGGAGAACATGCAAACTCCACGCAGAGAGGACCTCAGTCGGGCTTTGCACTTGGCACTTTCTTGCCGTGCGGTGATAGTGCTTATTCACTGCACCACCATGTAATGATTAGCAGTGGTAATTTACAGGCTGTAAAAGTGCAGACTTCATCATGCGCAGTGAATTTCTACAATACATTAATAATACATGGTTGGATTGAAGTGGCCCTCAAACCATTTTTTAAGAGTGTGACCGTGAGAGCAGAATTATTGAGAAACGAATGAAAGGCAGCTTGGTTCCAGAGAGTTTTCTTAAATATTCTGACAAATGCAAGTTTCCATTTTTCACATTATTTCCTACACCACCTAAGGGCATCACATGCCTCAGCACCCCGGACTGCATGGGATCTCCGGTTTAACAGACTTTACAGCTCAAACTTCAGATACAGTAATACCGGCTCAGAACCTGCCTGGTCTGTCTCATGATTATCTATAATGCCGAATAAATAATGGACTTTGTGGCACTCGCACCTTGTTCACTGAGAACAGATACGTAGGTAGAACTTTATTAATCCCCATGGGGAAATTTGATCATTGTAGCAGCAGGTAAATTACAGAACAGTGCAAGAAATGTAGATGAAACTGTAAAAAGATAGAGGATAAAAGTATAAAAGTCCTGAATAAATAACAAACTACCGTATATATGTAGAAAACATATTCGAACCATGAACTGCCAGATGCGGAAGGTGTATTTAGTGTGTAGATAGGGAGGGAAGGTGCATCTGCTTCTCTCTCCATGAGGTTAGAGGAGATTTCAGGGCCAGGTGTTACTCCCACTCCTTTCAGCTGGTTTCACTGTACTGTAAATATTTCCCCATAGTTACAGCGCAAGTGCAAGTGTGAGTGTGTGCGTGTGGGTGTGTGTGTGTGTGCGTGTGGGTGTGTGTGTGTGTGCGTGCGTACATAGCTCAGGAGGTAAGAGAGGTTGTTTGGCAGTCGGAGGCAGTCGGCAGTCGGAGGGTTGCCGGTTCGATCCCCGCCCTGGGCATGTCAAAGCATCCCTGAGCAAGACACCTAACTCCCTAATTGCTCTGGTGAATGTGAGGCATCAATTGTAAAGCGCTTTGGATAAAAGCGCTATATAAATGCAGTCCATTTACCATTTACCATTTGCATAAGTGTGTGCGTGTGTGTGTGTGTTTGCGCATACGTCTGTGTGGGCACGTGGGTGCATGTTTGTGTGTGTGTGTGAGAGAAAGAGAGGGGGAGAGAGAGAGAGAGAGAGAGAGAGAGAGAGAGAGAGAGAGAAAAAATCAACTATTTTTAATATACTGCAAGTAGCTAGCTGCATTGCTAGCTGTTGCTGACTTTGTTCTGGCACAGTGACAGATTGATTTTGTGTGAATCATGTCTCTCTCTTCCACATAAAACTCCGAAAGATGATTGAAAGTCAGATCTCTTGTGGGTGTGCACAAACATATAATGCATGCGCTATTTTCAGGATGAAAAGTAAACAAAAATATAAAACCTCCCCAAATCTCTCATTCCCCCACGCTGACAAACCAAAGATCAACTGAGCAACTGCAGCTGCCTTTTCTTGAGTAAATCTGGATTTTTTTATGCAACACTTGTTAGAAAAAAGATGCTGATTTCCAGCCAGATTAAATATTACTGCTCAGCTGTGACATTAACCCTCTGGGGTCTAAGTGTAAAATGAGGCACACTGGTGATTGTGCGATGCTCTGACATTAGCGTAAATTTCATCAACTTTATATACAGTGATTCCAAAGTGTTTCATATCTTTGTTTTCAGATCGATACTGACCATTTCATCCTGTGCATAACCATATTAGTTCTGTTATCTGTGTACTTAATTTCTTTCCTAAATTAGTTTTACCCGTGCACCTAATTTCTGCTGTAAATTTGTTTTACGTGTGCACTTAATTTCTTTCCTAAATTAGTTTTACCTGTGCACCTAATTTCTGCTGTAAATTTGTTTTACCTGCGTATTTAATTTCTTTCCTAAATTAGTTTTACCTGTGCACTTAATTTCTGCACTAAATTTAAAGTTGTTACCTGTTGCCGGTACCTAGTTTTTAGAAAGAGGCGCTTGAAAGAGAGGGACAGCACGTTTCAGGTTAATCCTAAGGGTCTGGTCTGTTTGGTGACATTATTAACCTGTGTCCATTTCTTTCTCCCCCCTCCCCAAACATATAATGGAATTCCTTAAGCAATTAAAAGACACACTGAACCCATATCTATGCACACTAATCTAGGGTGCTACTGAGTTTCCGGTTCTGGAAAGTTCTATTTAGTGCTCTGAAGAAGCAGCAAAGCACAAAGCTATTCAGAGTGCAAGGCCCAGCAAGGGCACACCATAGCACAGGTATTGTCCTCTGGATTAAATCTCTGAATGCCTTGAGCTTGTAACAAAATAACAAACAGTGACATTCAATTCAATTGAAAAATCTTATTAGCTACATAAGTAAAGGTTTCTGAGGCCTCTATACAGAATTTACATTAAAAGTGGAGGTCTGCGTTTCATGACTGGCGATGTCACATAGTCGCTATATTCTCTACCTGTGAATGGAGATTTTAATACAGGATGCCATTTGCCATTTCTGTTAGAAATAATAATTTTTGGTCATCTTAAAAACAGGCGAAAACAATAAATGTTTTGGTAATATCATGTTTCCTAGCTCTGATTTAAACAACCAAAAACATGGACACTTAAATCTGGCCCTATAATCCAGCCCTAGTTTTCTTTTCTCCCAGGTAATTAACTGAAGGATAAGTTTGAAGGAAAATGATCAGTTCTCAGCCCTCCAGGACCGTGATTTGACTTACAGTTTACATTTTACTAATGTCAGTTCACTCTTGGATAGGACAGTCTCTGCCGTAAATGAAACTGACCCCTGTTTTGTGTGTGATGCAGTGCTGGGTGTGGCCACTGTGTCACATGGTGAACATACAACCCGAAAATCCTGAAAAAATGTACCCGACTGAATTTTCAGAAAACGAGTAACGTAGAAACGAGAAGCAAAACCTTCACTGGCGGAAGCAATGGGTTTAAACACCAACATAAGCACAAACAAAACCCCACAGCAGCCATGCAGGAAAGCAGGCTACAGCTGCTGCCCTGCCGGTGAGTGAGGGCGGTGCTGTCCCTGGTCCTGGAGCTCTCCTACAGCTCCAACCCTGTCTGTGAGTGGGGTGGGCGCTGTCCCTGGTCCTGCAGCTCTCCTACAGAGTGCTGTCCCTGGTCCTGCAGCTCTCCCAGATCGCTGGGATAACTTGGGTGCTGAAAGGACAATGCACCATCACCCTTCCTGGCTCCACATACCCTCCCCCTGGAAGCTAGCCAGGAGGAGTCACCTGGGAGGCTCCTTGGGTCTCCAGCACAGATGGCCCATTCTGTCCTACAGCTGTGATACTTGTGTACTTAATTCTGTCCTACAGCTGTGATACTTGTGTACTCCATTCTGTCCTACAGCTGTGATACTTGTGTACTTAATTCTGTCCTACAGCTGTGATACTTGTGTACTCCATTCTGTCCTACAGCTGTGATACTTGTGTACTTAATTCTGTCCTACAGCTGTGATACTTGTGTACTCAATTCTGTCCTACAGCTGTGATACTTGTGTACTCCATTCTGTCCTACAGCTGTGATACCTGTGTACTTAATTTTTGCCATGAACTTCTATTATCTGTGTACCTAATATAAATGTGGTGTCCAGGCCGTACACTCTTTTGCTACCCCACAAGTGGTTTTATGTAGCGTGGGTTATCATATATGTTCTCTGAGCTAGAAGACAGCGGGGCAGCCATGATTTCCCCTTCTCAGATCCTTCCTTCAGCACAGGAGGGGGCATGGTAGGATTGCTAATGGAATCAGCGTCAGGACTAATATTGGACGAATAAAAACTAACTGTGTAAAACTAATAATGGACTATAGATAGAGATAAAGGTAGTTTGAGAATTTTTTCTTTTCCACCAAACTGCATGCCTGTTAATAATAATCAGTGCAATTCTACATCCCTAAAGGGAACTGTTTTTATGGAGCACATCATGCGCGTTTGGGCTATTCCTTCAACGACCTTCCCTGGTGAGCACTGGCAAGAAGAAAAGTAGCTGATATAAATCCACACCACAATGGGGTGGGGGGGGGGGGTCCATAACCCAGCACTTCATTTACACTTCCTAGACTACACAGTAAAATGCCCAGTGTTAATTCAGCTCCAAACAGATAACATTTGTTACTGTGTTTGTAACATGTGTTACTGGACCTCCACATACATTGGCCGGCTGGTCCCAGTCATAGAAACAGTTATATTATAAACAGCTATGAACAAGAGGAGTCACTTCTGATGACCAGAAAGAATCTACATTATGTATCATTAGTTGTGTTGAGGGTGCATCAATTTAATTTAGGCTGACCATAAAGGATCTACATTATATCACATTAGTTGTGTTGAAGGTGCATCAATTTAATTTAGGCTGACCAGAAAGGATCTACATTATATCACATCAGTTGTTTTGAAGGTGCATCAATTTAATTTAGGCTGACCAGAAAGGATCCACATTATATCGCATTAGTTGTGTTGAAAGTGCATCAATTTAGGCTGAGGGGAATTCATTTAAAAAAACACAGGCAAGAGGTTTATTATATTCCACTTAAATGCTAAAAATATTGAAGAAAAAGCTTCCACTCCTTGATCAATTGGAGCACATATCAAATGTGTTCAAAACAAATCGCATTCTTAAAATAGTCTGCATTTTCAGTCAAACACTTCTCAGAAAGACAAGTAAACTGAACCATCGCCAAGACTGAACAAAGTCCCCTCTTGTTGGGAGTTTTCCATTTCAAACAGGGAGATACACAATTCCACACCGCATAGCAGCGGTTCTTACAGCTCTCCATCGACTGATGGGAATATGTCACGGGACAGTATTGCATGCCCGGACTGCGGCACGCTGAGTGGCCATCACACTCTTCCTCAGTCTCTGCTCGCCCCATTAACCCAGGCTAAAAAAAACATCTGCCTTATTAGCCCCATGTTGTTAAGGGCAACAGCCATGCACACGCTCCACCAATCAGACTGCAGCGATAGGAGGGGGGGAAAAAAACACAGTTGGTAATGTGGGGAGCTGATATCATTGCTGTTACAAGTGAACTGTATGGATTATTCACCCAATCACCCATACTTTAGCCTGCAGCTCATTACACTCACATTGCAGAAAACATGCCTCGCGTGAAATATATTTAAATGGTATGTAAGAAGAGAAAGAGAAAATCCCCAGAAGAGTAATATGGCTTTCATATGTTGGGCCATTTATATGGCCTCATCCACATGCCCCATAAAACCACTCACTCCGCTCTGTAGAATAACTCTACTATGCTAATAAACTACTACTAAGTTCAGAACCCTGCACATTTCCGAGTCCTCAGAAAAGGACTTGCATGCTACCTGTATTTATGTCTCAAGAGACTTTTTGGATATATCAAAGCCAACTGCAGGCATAAACACTCCAAGCAGTTGTTTAGGACCACAACCATCCCTGGGCCATTCAATTGAAGTTTTTTCTCTCTTTTTTTTTGGAGCACTTTGAGGCCACAGAAACATTCATGTTTGAGGCCACCAAAACCCTAAGGCCAGCAGTGGGATTCAAAAGGCTCACTTTCAGCTGTCACGAAAAGGAAAAGGATAACGAACAGTAGCAAAAACACCTCACCATGGCAACAAGAGAGCGGGGCATTAACTTTCCGTGCCAGAAAAAAACAATTGTATATTAGGTAGTGAGCTTACAGATGCTACTGCCATGGCATCAGAGACATTTTCACATTAAGGCACTTTGGAGTTAGGGTTAGCCCTAACCTAAGCAAATACAAAAATTAAATCAACGTTCCACAGTCACATGACTAATAGTTAGCCTGGGTTAGTTCTGATGATTGTAGCCTCAGAGTGCCTTTACTGGTAGGCCTGTTGTAGATAAACAGGCTAGTGATATATTCTTGAAAATACAAGTTCAGTTCTCCAGGTCTTTTTTTGGCTGGACCGCAACAGTGGGGCCAGCCCTATAAACACGAATGTCTGTGACTGAGTGAGTGAGTGAGTGATGAAGTTACACCATTGGTCGGCCGAGTTATGAAGTTACACCATTGGTCAGAAGTGTGTTAGGTCCAACCATATACTAGGTTTTGACCTGGTCTTGTTACCACTTTGCTCATCCGATTTATTGTTTTGCTGCATGCCTGACAATGTCTATGTACCAGTACTGGTAGTTTCAATACCAGTAGTTTTCTAATGAGGCGTACCGGTGAGAAACATTATAGACGCCGGTCTCAGAAAACAGCCTCCAACAGATGGTGGGGCTTATTTATGTTGCTGGAAATTAAAGGCCCAGGCCGCTAATAAAAGTTTTATGACAGGCAAGTTATAAATGCTTAATAAAGCATTAATAATAGCACTGGACATGCTGGGTGTATCACTTTACTACTGAGTCTGTCAGTGAGACTAATGAATACTTTATATTAAAAGTAATGCACAGTAGAATTTTCATAGCTATTTATACCAGCGTTGCCGGCATACTATTTTGGAATTTGCTCTGATGATTATGTATACTTCCTTATAAACATTTTCCTCATGAAAAATTACTTGGGTCTTTTATTTTCATGAAAGGATACAGACATTATTGGTTCATTTTCTTCAGAGGACATGCTGTCTGGCCTCAGTATTCATTTGATTTATTATTATTGTTTAAATCCAAGAATAAATTGAATCATTTGTCTCCCTGTCTGCCTCAGCCACAGTAAAACGTAGTGTTAACCCATTGAACAGAAGGTTTTTTTGGCATGCTTTTTCCAAAACATCAGCGCTATAGAACTCTTAAGATTACAAGCAGTGAATATTTCATCAGCATTACAATGGTCAGCTAAAAACATTCTAATGACATATTTGTGATCTTACACCTTAAAGGGTTAAATCAACTCTTACAGAGTACATATGGACCCTATTGGACTTACATGTACTCTGTTAGAGTAGAATTAGCATTTTTCTGTGCGTGCTGCTGCTGACTTCTGCCCTCGCTACGTCCATTCCTCTTCCTCTTCCTCGCTGAGACGTAAACGGCCTTATCACTGACACTTCCGAAACGCTCTCGCCTTCCAGAATTCTTATGCATGCCCTCTCCATTATGCACCAAGCGGTGGTAGCACAGCTTTACCCATTTCCTGTGCCTGCCTCCATTTTGTTTCTCCTCCCACCTCTCTCTCTCCATCTCGCCTGAGGAATTCTGTGTTGTCGCTGTCGCTTAAACGCACCGTCGTTGTTTTCTGCGGCTCGCTCGGCCCACAGATCATCCCAGGGCTCTCCAGGCAGATGGGGATTCACTGATCCCGCGGTGCTGCTGCAATCAGTCCGGTTTGTGGGACAGAGACCCCCTGACGGACGGCGATGCTTCCTGAGGCCGAGGCCATCGGCCACCTGAGCTTCTTTCCCCTGCTCCGGTCTCTCTGCGCCGCCCAGTAGCATCTGAGCAACCGTGAGGCCTGTGCTCATAAAGCCCCTCAGAGCAGAAGCACTGATCCAGGACCAGCTCTCCCCTGTCCGTGTCCTAACCTCATCCACTATGAGCTAAAAGGCTCACCAGATCCAGAACCAGCTCTCCCCTGTCCATGTCCTAACCTCATCCACTATGCGCCAAAAGGCTTAACAGATCCCAGGTCAGCACACAGATGCTACTGTTTATCCTGTGTCCGTCCCTCTGCCTCACAGATGGTTTTAACCAGGCTACTCAACTCATAGGCTCATAACTCTTTTTCATAGGTTTGTAGACCCGAAAATCTATAGCTTTCATTTTGAGCATTAAAGTCATTCCTGTCATTGTCTCTTAGCCAACATTATAATATAATGCATGTTTGTAATGCTATCATTTGGGATTTGTATATTTACATTGGGTTTGGCTGCTAAATTATGGTGTTTACCATCATATTAAACAGTTTCTGCAGAGTTTACAGCAGGTAAACATGAGGCTAATTAGCTTGCTAGTTATTTAGCCTTACCCATCAGTAACAGTAGGCTGCTAGACAAGTCAGGTTTCGTACCCGCTAGCTTTATAACATTAGAGCAGTAGTGGTCTCTCTCGCTAACTGTCACTCAAAGCACAGCACCGCTCCAGCCTGCACCACGTTAGAAGCAGACAACCGGGTGGGCAGTGGTATAATGGTTAAGGTCTTGTAACTTAAAGGTTGCAGGTTCGAATCCCCGGTAAAGCATAGCAGTTGTACCCTGCAGGATAAGTACTGCAAGGTACTTCACCAGCATTGCTTTATTATATATCCAGCTGTATAAATGGATACTGTGTAAAAAAAAAACCTGTATAAGTCATCTAAATGTGCATAGTGTAAAGGGAGCACAGCCAAATTCAGCAAGTCAAGTTTCATGGCAATGCTGGTCCTAGCATGGCTCAGCACAGCGCTGTACGAGTATGAACAGGCCCAAACAGGACGTTTAATAATGGCTGCACTATAATCAAACTGCCACCTGCTCTTATTAAAAGTGATTTGTAAAGCCGTTTTAAATGTAGTCAAATAACAGAGAAATCAAAGGCATTTTATAAAAGATAATTATGTTGTGAAAAAAAATTTAATAATATTGAGAGAAAACAAAAACGGGCACATTGAGTTCTGACAAAAATCATTTCTTATAAAAATGTGTGGGAGCCATTCTTTCACTCTTTATGAGGCTTGCACAAAGGCACTCCAACAAATATAACTTCAATAGCCGTGTTAAAAACTTCTGAAGTCAGGAAAAACATTTGTGATCTGGAAAAAAAATAAATAAACTAAAATAAAAAAATCATGAGCACCCATATTCCGTATGGACATCTCTCATTTGCAAATGAGATCTACTGAAGGCAAGAGTCTGATTCAATTTCACAGAAGACTAATCAGTGGCAGAACGGCTCTGCTGGTCGCCCTACGCGAGAGACGCAGCGGCGAGAGGAAGCCGCGCCGAACGCGCTGAAACTCATTAAAAACCCGCGCGGTCTCCGCTCCCTCCGCATTATCGCCCATATAATGGCCCGGTTTCGCTGTGAAAATTGTTGTTTCAGCTCACAGGAGATATTTCAACGGAGCCTCTTTCGGTGGCTGAGGAGCATTGCTGGAATAATTACACATCCATTCTCTTTCTCGATGGGTTCTTTTTCTGGCTCCGCCGTTCGTCTTAAGAAAGATTAAAGATTCTAATGAATACATTAGTCCCCTCGCGGAAATCATTTCAGGCGCCAGCCATTTTGTAAGGCGGGTATTTCATTATGTTTCAAACAGAAATAAAAGAAACAAAAACAGAAGCCCACAGAGGGATCTTTTAAAACCGGGGGGGTGAGCTCTGGCATATGAGTAATGATTAAAACTCTGAATATTAATATAACCTTTCATAGCAGCAGATGCCTGCAGAAAATATTCCATCTGCAAATCAAAACGGTTTAGTTAAAACAATCTCATTTTCATCTGCAACATGCAATCAATGATGCAGTTGAGAGCACAGTTTGATTTTCTCCCGCCCTCCCACCCCCCCAGGCAAATGCACTTAGCCAATTTAAGAGCATATGCAATTCAGCCAAATTAAACTCTTTCTCTCAGATTAACATCGCATAGCTATAAAAAAAAATCCCAGCCATAATGACTTCATTATCGTTTCAAATCCATGCGCACGTGAAACCCAACATACTATTTTCATCATGGTCTGCCCTAAATGTGTCTGCCTTTTATTGGTCATGACTTCATGATCCCACTAAGCCAATCAGAACTGAGTGTTCATCCAAGCGAATGCAAAAGAAAGCGTAGCTAAGGATGATGAGACTTTGGATGTGGTTTGACAAAGGCTTAATTGTGAGTCAAATCTTGGGGAGACTATGTAGAATAATCCATTCGGCAGATACCTCTCAAACCCCACACAATCCCACCTGTTTTGCCGGGGGGTTCGATTCCCCAGCCACGGCACTTTCTGTACTGTGATCCCACATCCATCTGTAACCCACTCTGTTTTCCCTCCGTCTGGATAAAAATATATACGTACGGTGGGTAAACTGTCTAACCTCTTTAAAATATATATATATAAGTGAAGCATGATTCCTTTATTGAGTCCTCCTTTTACAGATCGCTTTGTTCTTTGTAATAAGTTGCCTTGTTGGAAAAAGCTCTCAGCGTCGTCAGCAGGGGAGATATTAATCCTCAGGTAGCAGGAGAGGAAATCGCAGACAGACTTTACCTTATCTGCTATATTCCTCTGAGTGACGGGATAAATCCTCTAGAACAGGCTTCCGAGTGTCACAGCCATCAATAAAAAATGTGCGAAAAAAGGTGACGGCATACAAAAGAGCAATGCCTTGCTTAAAACAATATATTCACGTGTAAGCGTTTCTACAGGACCGATTAATTGCGTATATTCAGGCGAACGCTTTAAAAGGAACCCAAGCCAGCTCATCCCAATAGGAATATATTTTTCTCTCACTTATTTTATAACCTCAAAAGCATAATCTCATAAACACTAGAATAATAAAAAAAAACACAATGTGCCCAAGAGATTGATTTTACTTTAGCTACATCAAAATACAACCGGCTCAGTGACTGACAGGTACTCATTATTATTCTTCTGTTCCTATGAAGAGAATAAAACAATCACATGCACCGTGACAAAGCACACCTTAACCAGAGTGAATGATTGACAGCGTTAAAAAAAAGTATTTTACAGAGCACAATGACATTCAGAGAGTACGTCCTATCCACATTCAATATTCTGATATTTGAGTCTGAATCACGGTATGATTTGGGGCTCTATTTTTGGGAATGCTGCACAGCGCGTGGGTAGACTGGGCGTGGCTAATGGCGTGGCACACGGGGAAGATGGAAAATGGGCTGGATTATACTGAATATATTACCTGTGGGTGTGCTGCAGTTGGATTCAATCTTAGCCAATCAAATGACCTCATTTCACGCCCTTTAACAGCCGTGTGCTTTACGCCCTGCCATACCGCCAGTTTCCTTAGCCCGCCACAGCAATGGAAGAGCAGTCATCCAGACAGACATGTGACAAATCACAGAAATGAGACGGACCTTCTTCTGTCTTACCAAACAAACAGGCTAATCCTCACAAGCATTCTGTCAAATATGCTACTCCTCACAATCTTCTCTCAGTAAATAGGCTCTGTCTGACGAGCATCATACACAAATCACCTCATCATAGCCTGCTTTATATTAGGCCGAATACATATGCAGGTGTAACCAGCCTAATTAGGCAATCAGTAAGCCTTTTATGTAGAAAAGCTCTTTAGGAGACAGTCACGTCAATGTTGTTCCCAGTGCATCATGGTGCACATGGTTCATTTTAACTACAGTCACGTAATTAAAATTAAAATATTGTCAAAGTTCAAGTTGCGTTTATTGTCATTCTTCTCACTACAGAGAGATACAAGAAAAAGAACAGAACACAGTGCCCCTGGGAGCACAGTGCAGTATAAGAACAGCCATAGACAATTAAAAACAGAAATAAATACAGGCATTGATGTTATAAAAAAGACAATGAACAATAAATGCAAAGTATGCATTTTTCCTGCTTGGACAGCATATGATCCATAAAAACGGTTGATTGGCTTTTCAATAGGTTATGATCACGTACACATTGCTTGGGAAAGCCCCAAAATTAGCAACTCGCTGGGCGCTGGGCTGAGTCTTGGACCATAGACCTGGTCTGAGCATGCGGGCAGTGCAGGTGTGAATCACAGACTGCACTGACACCAAAACTGCGTGATCTCCACTAACACACCCCCAACAGCACCTCTTCTCCCACTCCTACGGCTCACGGTGAGTCACCAAATTACCAAACAAGCTCAGAAAAATCAAAACCAAGGGGCGAAGACCAGGCTTAGTTTTTGAAGCTTACTTCCTGGTCATGTTGAGAGACATTGCACACTAGTGCCAATGTGGTTGGCTCCACTATAGGCCTTTTAGCCACCCGTTTCAGTGTAAGTCAATGGTACTACTGTGGAAAATATACTTAATTTAATAATTAAGCATAATTTTTTCCCACAAGAACATATAGTTGCCATAGGCATTTTTTCTTCATCCAATGTCTTCCCATGTGCTGATTTGTTAAGTTATTGTTTCATTTGGACATTATTTTAATATTTTGTGGATAGACCATGGGCAGTCAGCACTGCCTACTTGTGTCACTAAGGGGAATTTCTCCCACACTAAGTGGAAGACCCAGACTTGGGCCAGATTTCATGACCATAGAAGGGTCCCCCTTTTCTCTACTGCGCAGTCAATTCACAAGCTGATGGAAAGTCAGTGGGTGACATCACGATCCTTTGTCCATATTTTTTTTTACAGTCTATGGTCAAAATCCATGACAAAATGGCACCTCGCCAGTGTGATGGCTCCCCTCACGCCAACACGCCAGACAGGAAATAGAGCCATTTGAGTCAAGCACATGTTACCAAACCATGTGATGGTTTATTTCCAGGATGTATATGGCCACAAGCCATGGTTGGTCATAAAATATTTAATATATTTATTTAGATATTACATCAGTATATTGGTATTGAAAAACATCACAGTATTGTGATTCCAGTTGAGATTCTAAATCAGAATTACAGAAAATCATGTTTTTTTAAAGTTTTTTTTTCAGTTAAGTGTTTGTTCGGCTATTGTTTTCTGTGTAGTTTACTTTTGTTTCTGTGACACTCAATCAGTCAATTTTAAATAGTAATTCTTCATTTGTAAGTGAGAGTATGAGTTCTGTCTTTTTTCTATTATTACTAATTTTTTGTATATTTAATATGCATCTTAAATCCAATACTGAGTTGGGTTTGTCTTGCTATTTGTCTCCACCAGTTTACGATTTGACAATGGTTCCTTATTTTGTGACATGTGGTGTGGCAAACAAGCTTGGGGGGGGGGGGGGGGGTGGTCACTTTCTATGCGTTTTGGAAATCCACAGATGATGGTAAAGTTGGTATCGTTTTCAAAAGCAGGAATCCAGTGAACAATATCCATTGTACATTTTAGTCCCAACAATGTGCTAACTTGGAGAAACATTGATAGGATGTCTATGGTTTACTTAGTAATTCTCTGAAGGAATTATCATTGTTGTCCACTTCGTCGTTGCATGTACGCTGAATTGTACACATAGGGATGTTATTATCTCTGGCTTGTATAGACTCTTTGAAACAAGATGAGTCCACCTACAAGCTTCTCTGACCAGTACTGACCAAGCAGTCCCTCAGCATAGCCAATGGCCCCCACCGTGCATAAGCAATGACTCATCATGGACAGTATAACTTCTGCCCAGTACACTGACAGCCAATGGCAAGCTATTACAGCAATGACTGTGAAGAATTTTAAGCCAATCAAATTCTAACGTTGTGTTTCTAACGGTATATAGTTTGTTTGGCTTGCATGAAAGGACATGCATTGTTTCTCCTGCGTATACAAACAATAGGTTTTTCAGAATGCACGCTGAAAATGTAACACACCAGCATAAAAGTTCTTGATACTTTATGCCTAAAAAGGTTTCTGTGTTACAACAAAAATGTATTTTGTAATGTCTAAGGCATTCGGGGTCCTTAGAAGAACTAACATGTCTGAGTGAACGTTTCTGAGGATAGTAAAAACAGCTTTGATTCCACAGCAGAGGGCATGTTCTATGACTTGATCCCATTTTATATCAGTGAGCATCTCATTAAATTCTCAAAATATATTTATTATTATTGACTAGACTTATGAATAAAGAGTAGGCCTGATTTTGAATAATAAATGTGGCATGTGTAATTGTGGGATGTGTTTACATGTTGATGGGGGTGGGGTATTTGATGAAAACTTCAATCAATGGATTTGCAAACTAAATAGCTAATGTAGCTATTTTATACAATCTTCCAGACCTGCTGCTACCAGAAGGTGAGATGAAGGTTTGGGGGGGGGGGGGGGGGGCAGAGGAGAGGGAGGGGGAGGGTGACAGGCAGGCAGATAGACCTAATTTCAGCACACCTTCCACTGGCATATAGTATACACTATATAGTATTTTACACCTCTAAAGACCCATAATATCATTTGGTCACCAAGTGTCCTTCTGGAGTCTCTCAATGGCCTTGAAAAAAACAATGTAGAATGCATTTTTGGTGGTATTGTCATCAGATTTAAACCACGATTTGTCCAGCATTGTGGCTGTGGCTCCACTGTGTTTCCAAACCAACCAGGCACAGTCATAAGCATCTAAATTCACTATTTGATTTTTTTTAGTTGAGATAAAAAACTTTCACTGTATTTGAGCTTCAGTTGCTTTCTTTCAGTGATATTTAGAGTATTTCTGACTCTAGAACAACAAACTCTCAAGGGTTACCTTTCAAAGAAAAGAACAGGATTATGCCGGTAGTCTGAAGGGTTCGAGAATAGCAACCATTGCATTGTGGGTAAGTCATCTTCAGGCTTGTGTTAAAAAGGGGGCTCCACAGAAGGGTGAATAGCAGACTGAGCAGGGTTCAGAGATGCCACAGCCTGCGTTGTGTCTAGATCCTACTAGATGCTTTCTCCTGATTGCATTAAAAACTAGAAGAGTGCACTCAGTAGAGTGCAGATCTCCGCCAGGCGTGTTAGCTTTGCTGATGTAACAATAGAGGCTACACAATCAATGCAACCAGACAAATACAATATTACAAGTTTTTACCATGTGCCACTGAAAATCCCAAAAACACCGATTCAGTGAAGTAACGTTAAAGGTGGTGACGTGTTAGCTAATTTCATTCATATCAGCCACGATGTGTTAGACAGAGCTAATGTTGACGTTATAGTCTAGCACTTTCGTTTCAAATCTGGACAGGAACAATTCCAAAAGACCAGCGATGTAAAATATCAATTTCAATGTGAAAATGGCAACAAAATAGCCATTTTAACATTGAAATTGACATTTTACATTGCTGGTATTTCATTCCAAATGGAAGCAGTTGTTGATCACTTGCGGCCCCTACCGGCCGGTTAGGAGGAGTGCGGAGTTAGAACTCAATGTATTTCAATGGACAATGATGGAAATTAATTCAAATGAAATACTTTTTCTTGACCGATTTGCAAAATATTTGAGAATTCAGGTCCTTGGCCTGCTGTGAGCATGCACAACACGTATTAGGCTGATTGGACCAGTAGTATGCAAGATTAGCTGCGGACAGATACACAAACAGACACACACATGCGACCATCGCATAATCCCCTCCAGGCTCTTGCCTGGCGGAGATAATGAATGGGAATTGTATTGAAGATGCTTTAACTCTTCTATAGAAAATAAAGATTTCTTAGAGGCCACACACTCAGTTCACTTCCCATACGTGAGGAATCAGTTCCACAAACAACATCTTTGTCAATAGCAAAAGAAAAAGCATCTTTCTCTGCCATTGGAAGCTAGTTCCATCTCTTCCTATCTGTGGGACACAGAGAGTTCATCTCTGTTTAACTACAGTAATGTGAAACTGGCATTATTCTGGTCATCGCAGAATGCATTGTATAAAGCTGATTTATGAGAGCTCTCCTACTCTGACTCACCAGGCAAACGGATGCTCCCTCTGGCTCAGTTTCTGGAGAGATATTTTAATTTGTGTGGTTTTCTTTGATTGTCTGAGAGTTTATATGTGTTTATATGTGTGATGCAGGACATTTTAGATAGGAAGTGATTAAAAAAACCAAAGTAATATTTAAAAAAACCCAGTAAGTGAACTTTCCATAAAAGGAATGCAACTGAAATGCTGTTAAAAGTGAATGATCACATTCAAACACAGTGAGCAGGCATTGCAGTGGTTCTGTGCTAGTGTATCCATGGGTTGCCAGGGAACATTTCACACCCATAATCTCAGGTTTGTTTTCTGAGCAAATTTTTACCAACCTACACCCAACAATTGCAGAGGAACACAGACAGGCTTAACTTTTCTTTTAACGGAGAACAAGACACCACTTCAGAATATATATCCCAAACCTTTTAGTATAAATAATTTATTTGAACCCAACAGCAATCATCCAAAAAATTTAAACACAATATTCCAGTCGGTTACATTTTCGGGTTGGGACTTAACTACAGCATATATATATATATATATATATATATATATATAAAAAAAATCTACTCAAATGAAAGATTTATTCAAAGAGGGAAACATTGAGATAAGTGTAAATGCAAAAAGTCATCAGAATGAGAAAGTGGACGTGAAGGGTATTCTCTTCTGAGCGAAAAAGAAGACAAAAGCTCAGCTTCCTCCTGTTGTGTTGTCTACAGAACATCATTCAAAAGCAGGCAATAAAACAAGTACACAATAGTTCCCTAACAGTGGCATTAAATGGCAAGTAATTCTTCACTCTGAGGAAGTTAAAATCCGCTGTTGGCATGCTTTAGAGGTGCATGAGAGATCAGTCTTCAAAACAGTGCACACCTGCACTAACAACACTCTCAGTGTAGACCTCCACTAACAACAATCTCAGTGTACAACTCCAATAACAACACTCTCAGTGTAAACCTCCACTAACAACACTCTCAGTGTACAACTCCACTAACAACACTCTCAGTGTACACCTCCACTTACAAGACTCTCAGTGTAAATCTCCACTAACAACACTCTCAGTGTACAACTCCACTAACAACACTCTCAGTGTACCCCTGCACTAACAACACTATCAGTGTACAACTCCACTAACAAGACTCTCAGTTTAAATCTCCACAAACAACACTCTCAGTGTAAAACAGCACTAACAACACTCTCAGTGTACACCTCCACTAACAACACTCTCAGTGTACACCTCCACTTACAAGACTCTCAGTGTAAATCTCCACAAACAATACTCTCAGTGTACCTCTGCACTAACAACACTCTCAGTGTACACCTCCACTAACAACACTCTCAGTGTAAAACTCCACTAACAACACTCTCAGTGTACACCTCCACTGACAACATGCTCAGTGTAAATCTCCACTAACAACACTCAGTGTACCACTTCACTAACAACACTCTCAGTGTAAACCTCCACTGACAGCACTCAGTGTACACCAGTGATGTATGATGGTAGAGCCTCCTTTCAGTTGCACATTCAGTTCCCCCAATCATTTTACTACATTGCCACACATTATATACGATAAACCTAAGGGACTCACATTCATTACCATGGGACTGCACAGTAATTACTTTTTTCATCTAAATTATATTGCCAAGTAGAAAATGAGGGATGCAGCCAGAAACATAGGACTCATAGGACATTAACTTGCTTGCTGCCACTTTTTATTATCATTATTATTTTCATTATTATTATATTTCTGATTGAACAGGGATAGATTATAGCTATCATGTTGCTCCTTTCACACTAGGCTTTTCATAATCACAGTGTTTTTTGTTAACCTCAGAAGCCACTGTGATTTGCTGTGATTCAGATCAATGAGACAGATGAAGAAGTCCTATCAGTTATGAGTGAAACATAAAATAAAAACCATTATAATTATAATGCAGTATGGAGACCAGTAGTGTCTGTGACAGTTCTTAGCCACCAGCTAGCCAGCTCACTCTAATACCGATGAGGTGAGATAGAAAAAAAACATTAATAAAAAATAAAAAGATTGCAAAACTGTGAACTCACAAAATCTGAATATGCTATGTTTGCTATATATACCATAAAGTACATTTAAACATTTTTGCTCACTTTATGGTATATATACGGTTTAGTTTAGTAGCTTTCTAGCTTATCGGGATCACAATTAAAATATAGCCTACCGACCCAGGCTATATTTGTCAGTTCCAATCCACAAATACATCTGACCACATCATTCCTACCCTGTATCAGGGCCAAAGGTTGCCAGCTAATTCAGCTAACTGTAAAAATGTTTTAACAGTTTTTAAAGCACTCTGTGGCCTTGCCTGTGCTCTAGACCAGGCACCCCAATCTTCCAAGCCCGGCCTTTTATTTGACCCCCGAACCACCGAATGATGCCTCACTGTCTCAGTACCAAGACACTGCCACAGGTCTTAAAAGACTGTGTAAGTCGGGTTGCTATGTTAAATTCATCTGTTTTATGTGTTTTATTCACTTTTATGAGTACTTGTTGTGATATAATAATAATAATAATAATAATAATAATAATAATTATTATTATTATTATTATTATTTCTTTAAAAATTGCTGTAACAGGTTTCAGAGAACTAAGTAAATCAACATTTTAACATTGCTTTAATGCTTTTCCTTATTGATGTATAATATTGAAGCAGTGCAATAAAAATAATAATAATAATAATAATAATAACACAACCATACATCAATTGTGCATGATCTATGGGGACGTAGTCACGGAAACATCAGTCCTCCCAGGCAGGTGAGATAGGGAGCTTCTTAACGACTCAGAAATCCTTCATATTGACTTACCCCATCAATGGATCCACAGCTATCCCTTTTGGGTTGTGAAGGTCGAGATCGATGATTGTAACGCACGTGTCTTCCCCGCGATTGCACACAAATATTTGGTCATTGATTCGATCCACAAAGTAGAAGTTTCCCGTGAGCCAGTCTATGGCCATCTGCTCCACATCTAAAATAAAAAATAAAAAATAAAAAACAGCAGATAAATAGAGTAAATGCTTTAAGGAGGGGACTGCGTCAGGTCAATCGTAACCTTTAAAACAGAAGAACGATGAACTCACAATCTTCCATAGTCTGTAAAAAAATAAAAAATAAAAAAAAATCTAACAAATGCCCTTTTTTAAGGTCACCTAATGTTATACCGTGAGTGAACAATCACAGTGAGCTATGGGTTTCATTTTAAAGTGAAAGATGTCTTTGGCATTGAATTGTACATGAGGCTAAAGCTGGTTTTGTTAAACATGGCAGGAGATGAAGCAGCTGTCTTAAGCTCTCCCCAACACCCTGCAGCTGAAAAACGGCAGCGCAGTTTCTCCCTTCCTGTTTCATTTTTGGGCCTTTTAATCCATGATTTTATTGACCTCGGAGACAGAAATCTGTCTCAAAGTTATGTATTAAATTTTCTGTTATGATTATCGTCGGTATTTCCGTGCTCATAAACAGATGTGAAACCAGCATTTGAAACCACAAGTGTAAACTGAGAATATAAGGTTTTTGATTCCCTCTCCAGCAGAGGCAAGGATATAAGGTTTGAGCATTCCTCTCCAGCTGAGCTGGGAAAATAAGGTTAGTGCATTCCTCTCCAGTTGAGGTGAGAAAATAAGGTTAGTCGATTCCTCTCCACTTGAGGTGAGAATATAAGGTTAGTGGATTCCTCTCCACTTGAGGTGAGAATATAAGGTTAGTGCATTCCTCTCCAGCTGAGAAAGAAATATAAGGTTAGTGCATTCCTCTCTGGTTGAGGTGAGAATATAAGGTTAGTTCATTCCTCTCCAGCAGAGATGAGAATATAAGGTTAGTGGATTCCTCTTCAGCAGAGATGAGAATATAAGGTTAGTGCATTCCTCTCCAGCAGAGATGAGAATATAAGGTTAGTGCATTCCTCTCCAGCTGAGGTGAGAACATTTGATTTCTCACTTTGATTCTCTGCCTTCAGAAGTATGTCATGCAAACATGATGACATTCATATGCATGTTTTAATTTTAAAACTGAACTACGTCATGCATTTAACTGACATATTTGGTGTTCACTGCATTCAGATACAGCTCTCCCAGTCGCTGGCCTGTGAGTACAAGGAGCATGAAATATCCGTCATTCTAAAACGTCTGGGCCCCTGCAGATGGCTTCAGTCAGTTCACACCAGCAGATGAACCCTGCGGTGATGGTCTTTCAGAAGGCTTTGCGTAATGAGGTAATTTTAGGCCTAGCATTTTAAAAATGCTCACTAGTTTGATGATGAAACACCTGCTAAATTAAATCTGAGGTGAAGACTTGTTTTAATGCAGAGTGCTGCGTTCATAGCCTTCACTGCCAATGAAACGCTCATTATGGGCCGTCTGAGGGAGAGAACCTGAGATGCTGCATCGACTTCAAAGCCACACTGATGTCTGTTTATAAATACACCAAATTAAAACGTACCTCCGTTTCAGTGCTGCTGTAATTACATCAAAATGCGTGTGTGTGTGCTTGTGTGTGTGTGTGCATTCTTGTGCACGTGTGTGTATGTGTGTGCGCATGTGAGCCTACATGTGTGTGTGTTTGTGTGCTTACATGAATGTTTGTGTGTGTGTGCTGGAGTAGCGTGTGCATGTGCATGTGTGTGCACATGTGTGTTTGCTTGTGCAGAAGTTAGGAGAAGTTACTGCAAATTTAATCTAATTTGAATATTAGTCTGACTCCAATGGATTATTTTCATCCGAGACTCTATTATTTTACCACAGATGATCTTGGATAATGGCTGGCCACAGGTTTCACTGCAGGAGAGCTGTCTTTCAGCTGTACTTTATTAGACTGAGAAAAACTGCCAAACCATAGGCATACCACAATCATCTGTTTGGAACATCATTCAAAAAGAAAAAGAGCACTGGTGAGCTCAGTAATTGCAAAGGGCCTGGAAGGCCAAGGAAGATCTTATTAAAAAATGTTAAAAAAAACACAAACATCTGTTCAGATCAGAAACACTCTTCAGGAGGCAGTAATGGATGTGTCAATGACTACTGTTGGCAGAACAGTTCATGCACAAAACTACAGGCTACACTGCAAGATGCAAACCACTACTTAGCTGCAAAAATAGAATGGCCAGGTTACAGTTCAGCTAAGAAGCACCAAAAAGAGCCCGCAGAGTTCTGGAAAAAGGTCTTTTGGACAGACGGAACCATGATCCCCTTGTATCAGAGTAATGCCAAGAGCAAAGTGTGGAGGCCATGAACTGTGGAGCCCTAAGATCCAAACACCCCCCGCCCCCCCCTCATCTGTGAAACACGGTGGTGGGGGTATTATGGTTTGAGCATGTACAGCTTTCACTGGCTCACTTGTCTTTATTGATGATGTGAGCAGAATGAATTCTGAAGTCTGTAGAAGCCTCTTATATGTTCAAGTTCAACCAAATGCTTCCGAACTTATTGGATGGCAGCAAGACAATGATCCCAAACATACTGCTAAAGCAACAAAGCAGTTTTTCAAAGCTAAAAACAGGAAATGTTTTGACCTGCCAAGTCATTCACCCCATCTGAATCCAATTATAATTGTTTTGTATGCTGAAGAGGAAATGTCCCGTAAGGCAACTAGCCCCTGAAACAAGCAGAAGCTGAGGACTTCAAGCAGTCATCGCATGCTAAGGATGTGTGACAAAGTACTAAACATAACTCTTTTCATTTGCAAAACGTTAATATGTCGAAAACATTATGGTGCCCTGAAATGGGGTGCTGTGTATAAAAAGCAATGTTATTTCTACTTGGTGAAACCAAAGTATATAAAAATACTCAATAAAATAAATAAAAGCTGAGAATGTGCACTTTGACCATGTTTTCGCTATCCAAATTAGTGTATATTTCTATGTTGCAAGCCCTTCTCCACTGTTCTGTGAAAACGCACAGTATATAAGCAAAAAGTTAGAGCCAAGTAACTTCAGATATCCTTGACTGTGAAGACAGGCATAATCTTACATTTGGAGATGAAAGCCTCTGGTATGACATGGTACAGGGTAAATGAAAACCAACTTGCCCAGAGAAAACACTGTAACCTTGAGAAATCACACATTTTTAGTTCCCTTTTTAAAAACTTAGCTCCTGTTGAAGGGCCATTTTAAAAAACTTAGCTCCTGTTGAAGTCCCCTTTTTAAAACCTAGCAGCTGTTGAAGTCGCCTTTTCAAAACCTAGCTCCTGTTGAGGTCCCCCTTTTTAAAACCTAGAACCTCTTGAAGTCCCCTTTTTAAAACCTACCTCCTGTTGAAGTTCCCCTTTTTAAAACCTGGCATCTGTTGAAGACCCATTCTTTAAACCTAGCTCCAGTTGAAGTCTCCCTTTTTAAAACCTGGCATCTGTTGAAGACCCCTTCTTTAAACCTAGCTCCAGTTGAAGTCTCCCTTTTTAAAACCTAGCACCTGTTGAAGTCCCCTTTAAAAAAAACTTAGCTGCTGTTGCAGTCCCCTTTTTTAAAACCTAGCTCCTGTTGAAGGCCCCTTTTTATAAACTTACGCTGCAGGCTCCTCTCCGTTCTGATTTGCCGAACCTCTGAATACGCCCTCAGCTTCTCCATTTTGGCGCACCACAGCTGGCCGGCGGACGCCACCCAGAAGACCGACTCCTCCTTGTAGCTGAAGTCCAGAGTGAGAACCCCGGGCGAGTCCAGGGGCTTCGGGCCGGGCGGGGCGGATCCGTTCAGGTGGGCCACGGCGATGTGCTCCGAGTTCCCCACGATGAGGACGGGAGGCCTCTCACCCGGCCCTGAAACAGAGAGGATGACGAGGCCTGATTGGTTCTCAAACGGCAGCACGGGCACACCACATCACAGACTTTACTGGCACTGCTTCAAATCACCGCAAAAACAAATAATAAATAAATAAATAAATGAATGAAAATGCATTAAAGTACAATGCTTCAAATCTAAATGTCATGTTTAATGATAGAGGGAAAGTTGTGAAATAGGATCAGGGATTAATTCACGCCGACGGTAGAACACAAATACAAAACAGGGCGCTGGTCTTTTAAAACGCAACCCATCGACGTGCCGTGCAATTATATCACATTAAAAGCCAAAAAAATGTGCCTAAAAGAGCAAATTTGTGAAAAAAAGATCCATTACAGCAGCGACGAGCAATGATGGCCATTAATTCCTATTCAAAAAGCGTTAGCGCTGGTGGGCCTGAAGATATGATTGATTATGAATATTAATACACAATTCGTGAGAGACATTTTTCAAAACAACCAGTCATATTTTACAAAAACAAACTTGTGAATGATTTCCATTACGGAATTGAGAGCAGGCCAGATAGAATTGTAGCAGGTCTGATATTTTATTTTTGTTTTTAATTTTTAATACACCTTTATTAGGAGTATACATTTTTTAAAAACTAATACATTAGGTTTAGAGTTCACAGACCTGGCAGTTCGAAATTCGCTCATTGATTTCGAGAACATTCTACATTCAGTGTGACTGCGTTTACAGCTCGGCCTATGAGACAAAGCTTTAAAATGACTTGGACTTTAGGAAATGATGAGGTCTGGTGAAAGAGTATAGCAATAAAAGGGCTCCTAAGGACAAGACTATATTAAATTCATATTAAATCCTGTCTGACTAGTCCACCCTCCCCCCCCCGAACCATCACCGCCGCCGCTGCCACCCTACTCGCTCTCAATGCCATCAAGACAATTCACATGAATAAACGCTTCAGTGTGGAATAATTATATTAAAACCTGTTATTCAACATCCTGTGGAAACTGCCTTAATGAAAGCCTTCATCTGTTGTGAACTTACAATTGAACTGCAACTGGATTAGATAGCTCATTTGTGGAAAAAAGAATGCATCCCTTCAATCAAAAATGAATACTTTATGAATTATTTATTTAAAAAATGTATATTTTTCTTGTTAGCACTTTATTTCAGCGTTTCTCAAGACTATTATTATGAATGAACGTTTTGTTGCCATTAAAAGCAATAAATTGTAAGAAAATGTCATAAAAATGCTTATTCCAGGTTTTCCCCCTCTCGGACCCCATAGTGCAGAAGTCCCAATATGTCATACAATCCTTGCGGCACCCTTGACATTAATTCCGCACTCCAGTCATAGAAGGCGAAGGAATTCCAGGAGCCAAAATGGCTGGATCAGGAACACTTTCAAGGCCCAGCGTTAAGCACATGATACGTGCACGCGCTCTTTTAAAGACACGCAAAGTCAGGCGACCGACGTTTCCGGCAAAGTCTGCGAGTGACGCAGTGCTCCGTGCAGGACTGGCGCTGCCAACCTTTCGCCGCTAATTGACCGCGTGATATTTTCGGAACAAAGTGCGCCGAAGAAAGGCGTGATTTATCTCACTCTTTTAAGAAAGTTTAAGTCACGGGGGCACTCTCGTAATGCAAGCCATAAATCACAGCGCTCCCGTACAGAAACCGCTTTTCGTCCGATCTTTCGCCGTCCACTCCTCCGAACCGGACGTTCCCCTCACCCACGCGTGAGCGATCACAGCCAAACCCCGCTTTCAGATCCCCGTTTGACTCTCTCGAACACAAATTAAAAACTGTAATGATACACGGATCGAGGGAACGATACGGGCACCCGGTATTCAGGTTAAGATCGTGACATTTCGAAAACAAATATTAATTATGACAAAATACAAGAGCGACGAGCTGTATGTCTGGAGGTCAGGTCGTGGCGGGGTCGGTTCATTCTCATTAAACATTAAAGCGGCGGAAACGTCTCTCGTGTTCTCCGGTCCAGCTGACGGCTTTCTGGCGGCCATCTTGTGGACCGAATGTGCATAAATCCCAGAAAGGTTTTTTTTTTTTTTGTGCCAAATGAATATTCATGTTGTTGAATGGAAGGCGGGTAAGGTCGGGTGTGATGTATTCGGCATATTCCTGGCGGGACACCAGACGCTTTGATTAAAAGCAGCGAGGTTCACCTTTTCTGCAAGGTGCACAGCGTGTCGAATGATTTCAAACAAGAGCGCCTCTCATATCTTTCACAAGTCCCTTATTGTGTGTAGCACAGCCACACTGCAAAGTGCGCATCCTGTGAAAATATGTCTTTGATTTCTTCTAAAGGTTACAATTTCTCTACTCTCCCTGATGTTTGACTGCAATCTATCAACATGATCCCAAAGCACAATGTAGGCCCAGGTCAGCCAAACATTTAAACTAAGAAAAAATTCAAAATGGCTTACATGTACCGATGTTTGGGTTCAGCTGAGATGATATTTTATGCTATCAGTAAGAAACATGGAAACCGAGGGTTGGAACGATGTTCAGAATTGCCATGCTCTGGATGAAAGCATCTGACAAATAACTGCGATGTAACGTAATAGTATTGTATTAAGTAAATGTGTTAGGGGGTTTTTGAAAAGCTGTTTTCTTTTCATTCCTGTACCTGTTAGATTGTGTACAATTTTTGTCTAGTGAAAGTCAAACGGCAAACAAAAGAATGCTGAAACGCTGTTCCTCATTCCTCTTTTAAAACGTTCCGCTGATGCAAAACGTTTTTATCTGAATTCAAGCCATTATTTTAATGAATAAACGTATTTCTGTAACCGGCAATTCAGTGGAAAGCAGTCACTGCCGAGCGCATTTTCGTGTGCGTGCGCACGCACGCGTGTATATTTTAGACTGAGATTAGACGGAGGTGTTTAATAATGCTACACTACCAGGAGAGACTGTGTCACTGTCTACAGGGAGCCTGACTCCTCAACCTTACTCAACCTCCCCGCCCCCCCACCCCCCCGAGCGGCTGGGGGTTCGATTACCCGCTAAGTCTATATGTCACTGCCAGCGCTGCAATCCCATCCCTATCTGTAACCCTCTCTACTCTCCTCTGCCTGAATAAATAACAAAGTGAAAAAATACAAACAAGGAGGGGGAATCTCTTCTTTTTTCTGTTTTTAGACTATATGTCCGATTATGTGATAATGTATAAAAGGCAAATATTTGCTGCAGTAGACCCAAGAACAGGAAAGATACAGATTTTTAGCAAACACAGCTAGCAGCAGTATAATGCTATTCAGAAAAAAAACCACACAAAGCGGAGGACAGACCGGTCTTACCGATTTTGGCTTTGCAGGACCGTGAGTCAGAATGCAGGGCGTAGCCGTCCGTGCAGCTGCACCTGTACGACCCGTACGTGTTCGCGCAGGTCTGGCTGCAGGTCCCGTACACGCCGCACTCGTCGTAGTCTGCGGACAGAGAGGCACGTCTGAGCGCGTTTTTCTGACGTGACCTTAAAACGCGCAAAGCAAACCGAACGCAGACCGCGGGAGAGCGTTTCGACTGCATCAACATTTACAGAGGGGTTTTTACGGCTCAATGCCACGCCTGAGCGAGAACATAAAAGATAAGGACGCGTGACGATGAGAACAGGCCGTGCTCTCGCCGATTTGGCTTCAGTCTTGAGACGATCTAGCAAAGTCAAACCTGGCGTTCTACACCCCAAAGTTCTCTGCCATATACTGTCCAACCTGGCAAGCTGCTCCACGCACTATCCATCTATCCATCCAATATCTACACTTGCTTATTCCTGGGGGTCCCGGGGGTGCTAGACCCTATCCCAGCGTGCATTGGGCGAGAGACAGGAATACACTCTGGACTGGATCCCAATCTATCGCAGGGCACACACATCATTCACTCACTGTTCACACACACACTCATACCAATAGGTAATTTAGAGGTTCCAATTAATCTACCTGCATGTCTTTGGACTTTAGGAGGAAACTGGAGCACCCGAAGGAAAACCCACGCAAACACAGGGAGAACATGCAAACACCCAGGTCGAGATTCAAACTCACGACCTTCTTGCTGTGAGGCGACAGTGCTACCCACTGCACCATCATGCTGCCCTGCTCTCTGCACTAACAGCTCTAAAAAAACAAACCGTGGTTTGACAGACAACCGGTATCAGACAGACTCTGATATCAGTGTGACTCTGATATCTGTTTCTGACTGATATCAGAGTCTGTGTGATATCCGCGTGCAGGGGCGTGGTTTCACAGACAGACCGGCACAGCGCTCATGCCATTCCCTCACAAACACACGCAGCGCGCCAGGGGAGAGGGTCACACACGTGGCGTAAAAGGGAGCCCCATAAACATTCATGGCGTCACATTCCCGTTTCGGCGAGCATCGCTGTTAACCCCACAGAGCCGCGGCGGCGTGGCGTTTTCCCGACCTGCGCAGCTCAGCCCGTCCTTCTCCACCTGGAAGCCGTCGGCGCAGAAGCAGAAGGTGCCGTTCCGGGTCATGATGCAGCCGTACTGGCACCGCAGCTCCAGGCATTCCGGCAGCAGCTCTGAAAAAACAGGAACGGAAAAAGAGAAAATTCACTTCACTTCCTGTTTCTTTGAACCCTCAGCCTTCGGAATTCCAGCGTCGCTGGCCGCCGGCCTGACGCTGGAAAGACACGTTGACAGGTGCTCAGTAGCTCAGGTGCTCAGTAGCTCAGGTGCTCAGTAGCTCAGGTGCTCAGTAGCTCAGGTGTTCGGTAGCTCAGGTGTTCGGTAGCTCAGGTGCTTGGTAGCTCAGGTGCTTGGTAGCTCAGGTGCTCGGTAGCTCAGGTGCTCGGTAGCTCAGTGCTCAGCGCACGACCTAGCGGCACCGGCCCAGCGGCTTTTAATTCACACCGACTTCCAAGGGCCGTGCTGCCTCCTCACACCTACCTGGGGAGAGAGTCATTTCTGTACTTAGCAGCGTGCGCAGAGATTACAAGTGTAAATAAAGATGCAGCACTCCAGCGGCGTTGACCTCGGGGAACACGGCGAAATGTCAGCGCGAGGACGGACCCGTTAGAGACGCACACGCGCCCGCGTTTAAGCGACACGGCAGATGGTGCCGTAAAACGGGGAAAAAAAACATAAACGAATGATCCATGTAACTAGCAGCAACGAATAAATCAAACATATTTTACCGGTGATAATACTTCACAGTAACTTCAGGTTCTGTTTGTTTTTGTTTTGTATATCACAGTATACAGATTTATAATAGTAACAATAAAAACACACTTAACGACAAACAATATGTTATGCCGATGCATATTAGTTCTCCTCTTGATTAGGAGTTAGGATAGTATCTATTCTAGTGGTGTGGTTACATGAAATGGAATGATGGGAGAGAAAGGAGGAATGTGCCCTTGCGTGTGATTGGGTAAGGACCACAGGGTGGAGAGATTAAAGGAGCACAAAAGGAGATGGCGTGGTTTGCTAAAATGACTGAGGAGGTTCACTGCTGTGTTGCACGTCTCTTGGGCCTAATCCGCACGCTCTCTCATCACGCTCGCCCATTTTCCCCTCGCTTACCAATTTTGCACAAAACCGTAGTTCATGATACTGATTTTAACCAAACTGAACTGTAGCGACACAACTTGGATGTTCACTACTGAGCAGGCACTTGGATCAGTCGAGGCCGAGAAGGTGGCGTACGATGGTGAGTGCCACGGTATATTTGCTTGTATGATTTCTATCCCGCAGCTGCTTTCCGAAGCACAGTCACAACCCCCAGACAGGTGAGCATAACAAGAAATGGAGGCACATGATCACAATCATAACCTATTCTCATTTTACCTCAGGTTAATAACAAGTCTGTATGGTATTTTTGCACAGTAATGTATTCATTTTGAAATAAGTGTAACAAATAAGTTCCATAAGAGTTAGATATGACAGCATGTGATCTAAGAGACTTTCAAGGAAAAGAGTATAGGTTATATTCCTTCATGCTGTTCATACTATACAAAAGATACAATGCAGAGTAATGATTATTTTTCTTTTCATGCTTGTTGACACTTGTCCTTGTGTTTGTTTTTCTCCCCCAGATTTACCTGTACTGGACTGAATAATATTGCTCTATAATTCAGCATTAAGCATTACTAAGAGGATGTAAAGACAGTTTGAAAGCTAATTCCTTGACTTATTTGTCACAGATTACTCACCAACTGGTGGCGAGTGTCAATACTTTTTTTAAATTTAACTAAAAATGAAAAAAAAACACTACACCATGATTTAAAGAGCATTCTGCCACATTTATAATTCAAACAGAGATGGGTGTTATGATTCAATCATCACATCCTCTAAAAAGCTGCCTTAGATGTATTTACCATCACAAAATGGGTTGAAAAATGACTCGCTACTGCTTAAATAACAGGAAGCAGCGTTCAATATTAATACTATTTCACATATATCGTTTTTTTCCACCCTGAGATGCAGGTAAATCATTGTGAATGGTGTTACTGCTTTTCAAAAATACCAACACAACAGACGCTCATATTTATTGCTTAATAAAACGGACTGTGGCAGATTGGTGTTCTGAGAATTGTTTTGCCTCTTTAATCATCAGTACGAGCTTTAATTAATAATCTGCATGATGCTGACTGACACTCTTCCTGCAGTACCTCCATTCGCCCACAAGGGACTCGCCAAAAACAGTGAGTGTGAACAGGGTTAAAAAAAAAAAACCTTTCATATGACAAATCTCATATAAAAGCACTATCAAACGTAATACTTCTCACCACGCTGTCAGTAAGCAAAATCATAAGAAAACCAGATTCTGAGAGTTTGCAGAATTTCAGAATGTTTTCAGAATTTAAAAAGTGAATAATTCCCAACATTCTTATAATGTGGGATCATAATTGTTTTACCGTACAACCCATTTCATTTCCATAGCAAATTTCAAGATAAAAAAGATAAAAACATCTTCACTCACCCTACTTATAGTTTTGGAGCTTGAGAATTACTTGGTGCTTCACTTTTAGTGCATGCGGATTACAGTTCTCCTTAATCGAAATATCATGATCAAGGCTTATTGTTCAGCATGATGGCTTTTGCTTACACAAATAAAGAAAACTATTCTATACGGAGGCCCAACTTAAACCACAATAGGCTGGTATGATGGTCCATCAGAAACCCTGCTCCGATTCCCTTCGAAAGCACTTTTTTCCTGCTCACAATTGAAGGGCATCCAACTAGTCTTGCAATGTGCAAAACCGTCAACAATCAGCTTTAAATTAAAATTTGCCAGTTCAGGGAAAACATTTTCTTTTTAACAAAACCAAATCATACCACGTTGGTTTTCGCTTTTAACTGAACTGAACTCTAAAAATTTTTCAGAGATATCAGAACTCAACAACCATTATATACAGACATTAAGATTATCCCTCAGAGATTACAATGAAATATCACAGACTGCATTCAAACTTCAGTCTCTGACTGTTTGAGCTTCCTCCAGAGGGCAATAAAGCCATAAAACTTTCAAAAGAGATAAAACTTTCCAGGACACCCCACTTAGAAGACCTCTGGGGTGACCCTACTTGCCCAAGGATGTTTACCTTGATGTCTGTGGAGCAAGGAGGGGAATAGAGCATGAACAGATACATTCCTATGGTCACACAAATTATATTGTGTTTCTCATTGGTGTTAATCTGAAAACTACCTATCCGACACCTCCATTAGAATACAAATATTAGGGTGGTATTTTTCCAACATTGGAGGAACAAGACCCGCCCGCCAACAATGACATGAATGACAGGCATTTGACAATAGAACAGATGATATTACATTGGCATATTGTGTCTCTGTCTTCATGCTACTCTTAGCAGGACTGTTTGGATTGAAGTGAAGTAGTAGCGATGGGTGTGAGTGCTGTCTCCCAGTCACCTGCAGTCTACTTGTCTTAACTAGTCCTTGTTCATGAGGCTAAAACGCAAATGAAAGCAGTCATAGGAACGTCTCCCTCGCGCGGACTCACACAGGAGTGGATCTAGGCCAGGGGTGGCTAAGAGATCTCCTAACTGCCCCAGTCACACTTGTTAAAACAGCAGGGGATGAGGCTTTTTGGGCTTTCATGGAACCATATTCTAGGTTCTATCAGGGCCTTCCACTCTCTTTAATTTAATTATTGTTTAAAAAGTCAATATTTTATATTTAGTTTAAAATATTATATAACAATTTAACCTATATTATTGTTTTATTCGATGTTAATTATCTTTGTTCAGTCAATCTGAACCTGTCATTGTGAAAAGCTCTTTGTTTATCATGTGAGAAAAGTGGTATTATTATTTTTGTGGTATAAATAAAGCTATTCATTGTATTACTGAAAACAGCACAAAGGAAATGCAGAACAATTACACAGTTATACAATAATTACTTCGCCGGCATCATTTTCTTCAAACAAGCTGAAATCCGGTTTTCTTTTTACAGCAGAAGTGGTGGCGATGTGATTTTAAATAATTGGCTTTAACATCAAAATGATTGCACTACGTCATTCAAATTAAAGGCCGACTATGAACCACAATGAAAGCTGCAGAAATTAATTTTCATAAAAACAACATTGTGCACCACAATTTTGCTCTGAAGTATCACAACCAAATCTGAAAACTGACTTGAGTGTACAAAAAAAAACAAAAAAACAAAACAAGAATTAATCCATCCAAACAGAGCAGTGCTCGGGGCATCTGTCCCGTTGTCTCGGTGATCCATTACTGAGGGCGCAAATCTCCGCCTCCTTAGCCATTTCCCAGCATGCACCAGCAAGAGCAGCCAGCCCACCCAGGGGCGTGCCAGACCGCGAGGGACACCTCCACGGGGGAGGAAGGGAGTGTAACGACGCCATCATTTACCAACCCCCAGTGCATAAACAGCCACACAGGCTCGCCGGTGAACCCCACTGCATCATCCTATCTGCCCAGGGTCCTCGCTGAAGAAGGATGGCTTCCTCAGGGCATTCTGGGACATCAGCACTCAGCTACTCAAGCGGTTACAGAAGAACATCTCTACTTCTTTCTGCAAAGCCTGCACCATCCACATGTTTGGCTGGGCTGGTAGTTACTGTGAAAGACTGTCTCACTGTACTGGTCCTCCATTGGTCAGTGTGTATTTGCTCGGAGGGCGTAACACTTCCATCCACCATGGGACACTTCATCGCTTGGATGTTCTCCCAAACATAAGGAAATGGGGGTGTGTTTCCTTAACAGAGTAGGGGGGGGTGGTAACTGAAATGGGGGTAGTGGTAGACTGTGATCATGGATCATGCGAATCCTAGCGGTAGTGTTAGTCGTTAGCATTTTCTCTAGCGAGTGAATGCTGTTGCAGTTTTGAGCTTTGGACCGCAGGCAGCAATACAATAAAATGACTCCTGGCTCAGAAGGCCCTGCTCTGGAAGTCCAGGTGACAAGTATCTTGAATGAAGTGAAAACAATTATGTTTATTCATCTGAACGAACTCGGATTCTCAAACTGCCATCTACTCTCAACAAAATAAATCTCTCCACTCAAAAAAAGAAAATGTTAAATGTTACTGTTATTGACATGGCAACCACACACACACACACAATGTGACATTAGCAGCAGTTTATTTATTTATTTATCCATCCATTATCTAACCCGCTTATTCCTGGTCAGGGTTGCAGGGGGCGGGAACCTATCCCAGCATGCACTGGGCAACAGGCAGGAATACACCCTGTACTGGCCAGCAATCCATCACAGGGCACACACACCATTCGCTCACACACTCACACCTAGGTAATTAACCTAGCCTGCATGTCTTTGGACTGTGGGAGGAAACCGGAGGAAACCTACAGAAACATGGGGAGAACACGCAAACTCCACACACAAAGGCCCTGGTAGAGATTTTAACCCAGGACCTCCTTGCCGTGAGGCAACAGTGTAACTCACTGAAATTATTTATGAGACACAAAAAAACGGATTTTCCAAAGTAATTATGAATTCAGAATGTGCTGACAAGTACTTGTTTATTGGAGTAAACGGTCCCACCATTAGTAGACGCAATGTCTTTTTCTACTGTTGACTGAACACGGTGTAATGAGATGTTTTTTGTGGTCTGAGGAGACCAGACTGGTGTTGGAGGGAAGCCATTGGACAGGAGCCCAGTCCAAGAGACACTGGTCCACAATCAGCCCCTGCTAGGAAGGGAAATGCACTCAAAAACCTGAAGTTGCCCCTCAGAGTGGCAACAAAGGAAAAAGAGATAATAAATGAATAAATAAAACAAAAGCGTGCAGCGAGATTATGACTAATGCAGTAGTTTAATTATGAGATCTGTTCACCTCAGACGACCACCAAACCTCGATTTTAAATAAAGAATGAATGAACTGATGAATTAATGAATTTTTCAATAATGAGTACATATGGGTTTTGGATGCAGCAGAAGGGGAGTTTGCTTTCTTGTTGAGTCAGATGGGCTTAATGGGGTGGAAACATCTTTGTGCCACGGATTACACAGTACACAATCAGAAAAGATGCACAGATTCCAATGGGCATCATTTCTATAGCGTATTTGCTACACAGGCTTTAAATATGATAGAGGCAGCATTTGTGTTGTAAGAACAATCTATGGCAACAGTGGATAACAGCCATTTCAGTCTCTGATTATCGAGATGTGCACCACTTTTGTGTCGATACACACACACTTCTTTAAATCAATTTTAATCAAACTTTTTAAATCAAACACATCTGTGCACATACTTAAATTCAGAAAGGCTTTGAGATATGGGATATGTATAATGAGCACATTACAATTCACAGACACCACAAACTGATCATGGAGAATATAATAATAATAATAATAATAATGGTATTGCAGGTGTTTTAGTACAGATCATAAACGCTGAATGAGGGGTAGAGCCTTGGAGCTGTAAGCAGGAGGTGTTGTTTTAACTGCTGACTGGACAGCACTCTCTGCACTGAAGCTTACTTACACTTATACTTCATTATTTATTTAGTTTAAAATTCCTATTCTGACCCAACCAGCTTACAACTATCCAACTTAAGGATGTGTCGCAGGGCAACGTGATCTTTGGAACCACCAGTATGAGGGACCACACTGAGGGTACACAGAGGAAAAGTGATTTCCCTTAGCATCTCAATTTCCAGAATGACGATGTGACCTCAGCAGCGGCAGGTCACCTGGCAACCCTGCAGGGCACCGCGTGATTGGCTGTAGCATTTTCCACCAGGGGAAGGAGGGGTTTTTATGCTCCCAGCTTCATCCTGACTGTTCGCCAGGATGCTCATCTGTACCTACCCTGGGACACTGCTCACCTGCAGCCACCCTAAAACACTGCTCACCTGCAGCTACCCTGAGACACTGCTCACCTGCAGCTACCCTGGGACACTGCTCACCTGCAGCCACCCTAAAACACTGCTCACCTGCAGCTACCCTGAGACACTGCTCACCTGAAGCTACCCTGAAACACTGCTCACCTGCAGCTACCCTGAGACACTGCTCACCTGCAGCTACCCTGAGACACTGCTCACCTGCAGCTACCCTGGGACACTGCTCACCTGCAGCTAGCCTGCGACACTGCTCACCTGCAGCTACCCTGAAACACTGCTCACCTACAGCTACCCTGGGACACTGCTCACCTGCAGCTAGCCTGAAACACTGCTCACCTACTGCTACTCTGGGACACTGCGCTCACCGGCAGCTACCCTGGGACACTTCTCACCTGCGACACTGCTCACCTGCAGCTACCCTGAAACACTGCTCACCTACAGCTACCCTGGGACACGGCTCACCTACAGCTACCCTGAGACACTGCTCACCTACAGCTACCCTTGGACATTGATCACCTGCAGCTACCCTGAGACACTGCTCACCTGCAGCTACCCTGGGACACTGCTCACCTACAGCTACCCTGGGACACTGCTCACCTGCAGCTACCCTGAGACACTGCTCACCTGCAGCTACCCTGGGACACTGATCACCTGCAGCTACCCTGAGACACTGATCACCTGAAGCTTTTCTCTGCCTGCAGTGTAATGCCCATTCTGCTGTATGACCGCAAGGTGAAAATCAGCTTTGGCAGGCACGCATGCTGAATCGAGAGAGGGCATCGCCACAGTGAGACAGGCTTGCAAATACAACCGGACATTCCACATTGGGAGAAAAATAAGTAAGAAAAACAAGAGTGGATAAGAAGTTCTTTAAAATGAAAAACTTTTTCATTTGTTCGCCCTAAAAAAAAGCTATCAGGTCTGATGTTGTATTTGGCCATTCAAACTATGTGCAGAAAACCTTTTTCTTGATTTCCATATTTGTGCTGCAGACTTTTAAATTCCAACAACTGGGACATGTCTCATCTGGAGAAAGAGAATTGAAATAGCAGGAAACACAGGGTAGAGATATCCACATGTAATCCCCTGATCTTCCCACAACCTCAAAACCTTGTGTGGTCCCAGACTAAAATAAGCACAAGAAAAAAATCCATCAGATTTGGCAGGCTCAGTTATAATGCATACAACTGGAAAAACTAAAATGAAAAATCCATGCTGACTGATGGAGAACATAAAATAGCATTACTTGTAGAATACGTCACTTCAGCTATGTAGTAAGCAAACTCAAAAAAAAAATAAAATAAAATAAAAAAATAAAAAACATTTTCGTAAGAATTTAGGAGCCCTAGCTATGAATTTGTCATGCACTCTTGTTTAATTTGAGGCTGGGACAATATAGAGATATTTTATTGAGTAAGGAGTGTGGCATATGCTTACTAATCACTGGCTTTCAGTAACACGTAAAAGCGACTCCATTTTACATTGATTGGCTGACAGAGTTCCCAGTGTTCAGACATTGTATTGCCTTGCTGTTGTATTGAATACAGTTTGCATTGCTGATTATGAACTAGCTCACCACCCCTGTTAATCACTGAATTATGGCCACAGACCATGTCCAACTGCTGGCCCAGAACAGATGCACTGAATCAGGAAAGACTTGTAATGGATGCTCGGTGTATAGACAAGCTTATTCTGAAAAAATAAACTGGATGAGAGATACAACACTAAACATACTGTCTTTTGACTATCAGACTACATAAGTGTTCATAATATTAGTTACACAATATTCATACGTCCCAAATGTTACGGGGGGCACTGTATATCAAGACTTAATCAGCAATGAGCAGAGAATAATGTTTGCGTTAGGTAACAGGATAAAACATTTAAAACAGCGATCCGGCGTGCCGCTTGCCCTCCCTGAAACCCTGTTGTTCTCGCGTCTCTGAACACGCGGTGAGAAGCGAGGAAAAGAACATCAGAGCTCGCACGGCGGGGATGGGATCATCAGACACGGGGCGCTGGGGCGGGGTCAGACCCCCAATTACCGGCCCATTAGCACAGGCGGAAGGTCTGGGGGAACGGAGGAAACATTAAAAGCAGGGCGCAGCGGGCGCTCGGGCTGATAGAGCACACGGGCCTTATTTACAGCACGCGCCCCCCATTCTCATCAGTGCGCCGGCAGCGTGCGCCTTTTATGGACCAATGCATAATCAAATGGGAAAAATTCAGTTCCTGAAATTACAACAATACTACTAGTATTACTATGACCAATACCATAAATAAACAAATACTTTTAATTAATTAATTGATTAATTAATAACAACAATAATAATAATAAGAGGAAGAAGAAGAAGAAGTATAAAAATCTTGTATTGCTGTATTTTAGTTGAATTCCACTGCTTTCTGTGAGCAGTCAGTTTATTTATGAAACTGGTCACAGCAGTACAGCTGGAGACAGAGTGGTCTGATCCAGCTTCTCCCCGTCCCACCTGGCCAATTAGGCCCGTCCTCACGGGACTCCTCCGCCACTGCCGTTCTGTGGAGGGACGGGGGACGGGCAGGTGCAGCAGAGAAGGGGGGGGGGGGGCGGGGGGATGGGCTCCCGCACTTCAGCACCACGGACAGCGGTCATCTGCCTCACAAAGGAAATGCAGCGTTCAGGACCAGGAACAGCGCTCGTATGCATGCTCAGCTGGTCCCTACCGATAACCGTTATGCTAGGCTGCACCCCTACACCCCCCCCCTCCCCATCATGAGGGGCTGGAGACAGGCGCACGGGACGCCAACAGGACCGAGGAAGCATCGAACACGCAGCGGATGCGATTTCGGACCCCGATAAACATTTTTTCATGGGTGTGTGTCGGCGCCCTCCGTTTCGAGTACTTAACCTGCAGGAGTCTTCCGCAGGTCCACACCACTCAGAAACGCTGTCAATCAACAGAGTCAGATTGAGAGCAGCTGTGGGGCCCAGCTGCGGGGGAAGCGGTGTAAAATGAGACCGTACACATTTATTTCACTTTTAGCTCCCTCCCGGTCTTTCATCTTCACCCGCTTCCTCGCGTACGAGCTCCGGCAGGCTCAGTAAAAATAGAATAGCCTCCAGGCTTTACGGTGTGTTTCTGCACATACTGGCACAGACGGCCTTTCAATCAACCTTTAACCTCAGCCAGCGCAGGGGGCTTTCAACTAAACCGGACGTTCAACCGGTCCGCCGTGCTGTTTATTCACTAACCTTCAATAACTGCTTCAGTATATGTCCAGTTGTATAAATGGATACTATATCAAAAAAAGTTTTTGTGTTTGCCACTGTGGATAAGTTGTAGTCAAGTCACTTAAAGGGGAATTCCATCCAAAATATCTGCAGAGGAGTAGCTGTCCTCCTGCTGAAAATGAGCTCTCAGCCAGCTCTCTACTTGTAGTAAATGCAGAGGTGCAGCCCCAAACTACTGCGCATGCTCCAGGTACCTCCTTCACTAAAGACTACAGGCGCGTGCTCACAGTCCACGGGTGGGCATCAGACAACACCAGTCACAGGCAGCCACTCCTACCTCTACTGAACACAAACCTGATACATACCCAGGGGCTGGGCATTACTACTTGGCCTGGAAGCCATTCTCCAAGAAAGACAAACATAACTCGCTAGCAAACTAGCCACTAAAGGAAGAAAATCCAGGTTTATGTGTTACGTTCACTTTACTTACCTACTTAAGTTCTACTGAAAAGAAAGTTCCGCTTTGCAGTAGTTAACAGCGATGTATGCAGTTGACTCATAGAAAGCTATTTCACAAGTGACTAATATTTAAACAAATAACTACCCAAGCACACCTTAGCTTCCTTGCAGATTACTCTGCCATTTGTATCTAAATACGATATTTCTGAAGAGATTAGATATAAGATAATTCAACTGAAAAAGGAAGGCGAAAGTCAATGCAAAATAAGTGAGTTTCCAAAACTGAGTTCGTAAAATTATTGCAGACCACTCCACAAACTGGCAGACCACTCCAAGAACTGGAGCTCCACTCTTGCTTCACATCAGAAAAAATCCACAGGTGTGCTCTCGAGAGTGCTTCGAGAGTCGTCTGGTCTCCCCCACCTCTGCGGTCCAGCCCCTCCTTCGTCATTGCCTCCACCCTGCCCACATCTGCCACCACCTGCTGTTCCCCATCACCGCCACCCGGCCCCACCCATCATCTGAGCCACATCACATATCATATCTTATGCATAAACTGGCTGACATGTTGGTCACCAGTCGGCACCCTGAGCCGACCAGAGGAGGATGGGTTTCCCCCTTGAGCCTGGTTCCTTCCAAGGTTTCTCCCCATCTGCCACAGGGAGTTTTTCCTTGCCACTGTTGCCTTAGGCTTGCTCCTGTGGGGGTTTAGGCTAGGGTTGTCTGTAAAGCGTATTGTGACAACTGTTGTAAAATACGCTATACAAATAAAATTTGATTTGATTTGATGATTTCTGTCAGTCCTTCGATTGTGAGAAAACAACTCAATGTATGGGTCGGAAAAGATGTGTCGCTGTCAAAAAGCCGCTATTGAAGAAAGGAAATAAACAAAGGAGAAGACAATCTGTACACCAAAACTGGACAACCTGAAATTATGGATCGATTAATCTATATCTGAGATTTCTGGAAGTGAGAAGCAGTATGTACACTGCCAAAGCGCTGAACTAATATTGCAAACATGTCTACAGCCACTAGTCAAGCATGGTGGAGGACCAGTGCAGGTTTTGGGTTGTATAACAACATCTGGAGTCAGTGATTTGGTTTTGATTGAAGGCACCATGAATGCTGATAAATACAAACAATCGTAACATATCATGCAATACCCGCTGGACAATGTTTAATTGGAAGCAAATTAATTCTACAGAAAAATATGGACCCCAAAAACACTGCTTCTGGTGATCTCAGGACAATGGACTGGCCACCCAGATTCCAGACCTCAACATCACTGAATGTGGGATTATTTCGTTTGAAAGAAGCAGAAAATGAAATCAACTTCTAAGACTGAATTTGAAGGAGTTTACAAGAAGCGTGGAAAAATATCCCTGCAGATTTCTTAAAAAAAAAAAAAAAAATCTCAAAGCAAGTCATCCGAAAGGAATTGAAGCAGTAGTAAAGGCATAGGGTGGACACACTAAATACTGAGATTTTTTATATTGTAAATGGTTGTGGAGGTTTTTGAGTAATTTTGTGTTAAATATATGTTTGCAGCTTTATTTTCCGACACCAAAAACGAAATAATTATTACTTATTTGCTGTTTTCACTGGAAAGAAAATAAAAGAAAGGGTGGTCTCTGACTTTTGCACAGTACTGCACATATTGTGCTTTGCCACCTGTTTTTTAATGTTTTGAACCTGCTTCACAGTTAATCGAGGTCATAACAGTAATGATGAATGAAAGAATAAGAATGTGCACAGATGATGTACATTTGGCTATAAAACTGGTCCTGGGAATGGCTGAAGACAGACCAGACATAAATTGGATGTTTTCTAGCCTAATTTAGACTGGCATTGTAATCATTGTACTTTTCGAGCATCAAACACATGATTTAACACTGACACATTTTTAATCATGAAGTATAAAAACAGATCATTTATTATTAAGGTTGTATTTTACAAACAACGCTAAATTAGATGTTGTAAATGTTCAGCCGTTATTTATAATATAAACGCATTTGATATTAACCTGTTTGAACAAGGCTAGTGCTAGCGCGAGCATCTGTAACCTCACCAGGCACAGGTATTAGGTCCCTGTTAGCTGGGCAAACGAGCAAAGAAAGCTAGCTACAATGCTACTGTTTTCCCACATGTTTGTTCCCATTGACAAGTGATGTTCCTGCTGGATGTCTTGCCGGATGATTCAAGCCAAGAGGATAGATTACTACACGTGTACAGCAAATACTACTTACTGCACGACAGCTAACCCCTGCCATAACATTTTATTTGGTGACAATCAAAGACATATTAACGTGACGAAGGTGGCAAAACTGCAATCCCTCTCCCTCCTTGTGTGTGTGTGTGTGTGTGTGTGTCCATGTGTGTGTCTCTGTGCTATCTCTCTCCCTCCTTGTGTGTGAGTGTGTGTGTGTGTGTGTGTGTCCATGTGTGTGTGTCTGTGCTGTGTGCGTGATTTGGTCATAACTTTGAAAGTGAACTAAAGACAATGACAGATTATGATTGTTATCAAAATCCTTCACCAACTCCTTCCAGTTCTGTCCAAAATCAAATAAAACCTATTCATTTTCTCCATTTTGGAATTCCCAACTGCTATATAAATAAAGTTTAACGGTGTTCCTACAGTCCACTCCCTCATGTTACAGTCATCAGTCAATTCAGGAAACAGCAGACAACTAGAACAGTTCCTTCATCTTATTTGTATTATTCCCAACGTTTAGCCTATTTTAGATACAGAAATGAGTGTAAGATGACTCACAGAAGTAAACATATCCACGCACAATTTACCTTTCCTAGTTTGTCTGAGCAACTCACAACACATGCGCAGCTTCTCATTAAAGCGCTGATTGACACTGACATTCATGAGAAGGGCTGACAAAAGCTATTTTCACTCAGAAAGCCATTTTGAGCCAGACACAGAGATTTGGAGATGGCACAAAACGCACTGATTTTCTATTTTTATTTATTTATTTTTTGAAACGGATTGCCTTGCCAAACATTATTAGCCAAGATAATGGGGGGAAACCAAGATAAACACTGCAATTAGATTGCTGATAAAATCTCTGAGATGATGACATGCCTAGATGACCTATCAGAGATCTGTTCAAATTGACTTTTGGTCATGGCTCGCAATGTAACTTATTTTGAGTGACTGAAATTGTGCTGCAGTTTCCTTTTGAGGGGAATTAAATGGAAGTTTAAAACGAGGTTAATGGTTTTCATTGACAGTGCCACCGCTCTAGGTTATTGTTAAGTAAAGACAAAGGCCCCTTTCTCTGCATTGAAAGTTTTACCTCAATTCTTACAAAAAAAGAAAAAAAAAAAAAACTTTCCCTGTGTTTTATCTCCTGAGTATTTTATCCCCTCTGTCAGTCAATATGCCACTGAACCTGACCAGAAAATATGACAGTCACGTTCACCAAGGAGACCAAAAATCAGGGACTTATAAGATTGACAACATGAGGTCAAAGGTCTCAATCCCCTTTCCAAAACACAGTGGATTCCCAGCAGAACAGTAACAGACAGAAAGGTTAGAACCTTAGAAAAACAGCGAGAAACTTAAGTCCTTCAAACAATCTTTAGGCCATTGCTCTTGTATTGTCCTTTTTCTTTTGGTTCAGAAAATGATGTCTTTTTAAATATAATTTCATTTTTTCATCACATAAAATGTAACCGAAAACACATTTGAGGCTAAGTAAAACTAATAATGTCCAATCATGTTAAAGTGGCTAGCATGTAAGCATAGTATTTAATCCTTATCTGACAGAAAAGCACCATAAATTATAACTGGGCAAATATTAAGTTAGCATTTAGCATTGAAGCTGCTCTTTCCAGTGCATTACTGACTGCTAAACTATGTGCCTTTCAAAAGAGAAAGGGAGAATGAACAGATGAAAGGAATGTAGGAAAGAGGAGAGGAACCTGTCCTATCACTGCACCTCCACAGTGTCTTAAACCATGGCACTTGGTTCATATGTCAACATTTAGTTTATTTCCCCCCCCATCAAAAAAGTCTTTGAGTTTTGATACGGGAAAAAGTTTTGAAATTGGACCGACCATGACACCACCTTCACGTAAGGTTGTCAACAGATGCAGCCCATCACAAGCTCTAAACAGCCTTTCATAAGCCTTCTCAAGAGCAGGTCACATGACCTCGAGACTCTGAAGCAGCAGAAAAACAGGAGAAACGGAGGGAAGAAAACCACGGAGCGCGTGCGAGGCTCTCACTGCGGCGAGGCTTTCCACCGAAACGGCTTCCCTAGTGGAACTGTAGCGAGTGCGGCCTCCCTTCAGCCAGTCTGCCCATCGCTCAGCAGGACAGCTGGGTGCGTTCCTGAGGATCCAAACTTCCTCTCAGACAGCTTCAAACACTGGTAACCAACCCTGTCCCTGGAGATCTACCATCCTGTAGGTTTTCATTTCGACCTTAACTTGGCACATCCTACTATATTAATTAGCAGCTCAATAAGATCAATTGCTGTTGAATGAGGTGTGCTTTCTTAGGGTCGGAATGAAAACCTACAGGAGAGTAGATCGCCTGGAGCAGGATTGGTTACCACTGGCTTAAAACATGAGCTCTTATAAGACTGCTATTGAGGGTCATATCTGTACAGGATACTTTCACAGCGTCACATCTCACCAAAGCCAGAAAAATGGGCCTTTAAAATGAAACTTCACATGTGATGTACCATCTAATCGCTTTGTTTAATGGTTAGAAATATCCTGGCTGCAAGGGGGCTTACTTTTGTTTACAATATTAATTGTTGGTTTGTTCAGTTAACTTTATAGGAATTGATCATAAATGGTGATATTGCATTTTTGAATTCCTCAGAACATTGATGTTCTCCACTTCTGTAAGGTGCTCTGGATAAAAGAATCTGGTAATTAATGGTAATGTGAGTGAGGAAACATATTTGTTATAAAAGTAGTGACTAAGTAATGCAGAATTGATGTAAACCGAACGGAAAGGACTTTTCTGGCCAACATTTAACCAAATCAAATGTTCCCAAGCCGTGTTGCCATCAGTAATTGTAATGGAAGAACGCAATAAAATTGAAATTAGTTTCAAGAGTAGCATGATAGAAGGACATGTGTTTTCCTGCTGCAGAGATATTAAACATTCCTGCAGAACTGAAAGAATGATTGAGCGCGAGATATGAGAACATTGAACATAATGAGGAAAGATGAAACAAGGCCACGAACCAAAAAATATAATAGAAAAAAATTAAAAGAAAGAAAACAGAAAAGGAGGTTTTGGTGTGGTCAAAACAAAAAATATGCTCACAGCTCAATTTAAAATATTCCCATTTATTTTAAAGACTTGTTTTCAGCAGGTGGGGGACAGCGCCAGGTAATAAAGGCTCAGGGAAGGAACAGAGCAGCTGGAAGAAGCAGAAAGTGGCTAGAAAACAGAGGGAGAGACAGAGAGTGGCTGGAAGACACAGAGAGGGAGAGACAGAGAGTGGCTGGAAGACACAGAGAGGGAGAGACAGAGAGTGGCTGGAAGACACAGAGAGCGAGAGACAGAGAGTGGCTAGAAGACACAGAAAGAAGAAAGAAAAGAGTGAAAGTGAGAGAGAGAGGGAGAGCAGGTGAAAGTGAGAGAGAGGGAGGAGGAGAGCGGGTGAGAGAGAGTGGGAGGGAGGAGGAGAGCAGGTGAAAGTGAGAGAGAGGGAGGAGGAGAGCAGGTGAAAGAGAGAGAGAGGGAGGAGGAGAGCGGGTGAGAGAGAGAGAGAGGGAGGAGGAGAGCGGGTGAGAGAGAGAGGGAGAGGGAGGAGGAGAGCGGGTGAAAGTGAGAGAGAGGGAGGAGGAGAGCAGGTGAAAGTGAGAGAGAGGGAGGAGGAGAGCGGGTGAGAGAGAGGGAGGAGGAAAGCGGGTGGAAGTCAGAGACAGGGAGTTGGAGAGGTTAAAGTGAAAGAGAGAGACGAAGGCTGAATGATGCAGACTGTTAGGCTGCAGCTGCTGGTGTCCCTGAGCCCTGGAATAAGCCGGAACAAAGAGCAGCATGAACAGAGGCTCTCCTACAGGAGGCCAGCCCGTCCAACCGCACGGCTCCAGCTCATCTTTGATCTCGTCCACCGTGGCACTGCGACTTCAAAGCCAACAGTTTTTACCTAACTGCCGCTAGCCTTCCTGGTGCTAGCTTCAATATAACACAGGCTTCACTGGTATCTCAGTATAAAGGCTGCTGCTTGATCTCAACCAACCACTCATTGATAATGAATCATTGTCACACATGCTATCTATTCACCTTAAACTAAGTTTAACTTAAGGTAGCTACAATAAATGATTGTAGCGGAGCCAATCTGGCAACCATAATTAGCTAACCATGATTAGGAGCTAAATTATTTTTTTATTTTATGACAGGACAGATCACAAACAACTCATAATGAAGATGGTGAATAATTTTGAGTTTACAGAAGTGGACATACTGTACATTAGTACATTTATTGGATAGTGCGATAGAAAAAACAAACAGTATAAATGCACAGTAAGCGGAAAGAAAATTAATATTTACACACAATAAAAGAATACACACACAGCGGCCGCTTTATTTGGTATACTTGCTAGTTAATGGAAACAGCCTGCTCCTCCAAACAGTCCAAACACCAGCAGATACACCGATTTCCCCACATCCAATGAAGATATTCAACGCGCTAAACAGGAGCTTTTTTAACTGTGCCTTTTATGTTCTGCTTGATATGCAGAATGTCATTAGTAGGCAGTCCCATTTGCTGGTAATCAGCTGCAGCCTTAGTAAATAAGGCGTTAATTTCACGCAGATTGCATACGCACCAACACCAACCCTCGTCAGCCCACAATTTGCACTGCGGGTTTCATGTAGGTAGAGAAAACTCTGGCCCTGAGCGTAATTATATAGCTCATGTTTGGCATCAGAGTTAGAATGCTGTTCTAGTAATTGACAAAATAGTCCATCATAAAACTGCTAATTATTTATTGATCATATTCATAGGAATTTCAGAATCGCATTACAGAATAAATGTATACAGAATCCCAGTTTATTTAAATTATAGATTTTAATTATATGTAATAGTGATTGTCACATTATTGTAGATTGTAACCTGGTGCTAAGTATTATTTTCAATGAAAAATTTAGCTGTCTGTGCTCTTAACGAATGAAACCTGACTTACATATATATCTACAGTGCACCCATCAATGTTGTGCATTTCAGAAACACAAAATGTAAACCCTTTGAGGAGATGGCGCACCAGCAGGAAGAGGAACGGCCAATGAGAAGGCCCCATTCATGCTTCCTGATTTTTTCAGGAAGAAGTGTCAGCTGAGTCAAGGACACATAGAGTGAAGTTCCAAAATTCAGCTCGCCCACAAGAGTGCAAATATTATGCAGATCACAAAAATACTTCCTCCAGTCCCAGGAAGGTCCTCAGAAATGATCCTTTATTAAAGACATCAGTGGATATGAAACTCGGAGACCGACAGGCGTGATTGCCAAAAGATTAATCATGTGCTAATTAAATGTCCTCCCTCCAAATTAGTCTAGATTAGAACAGCCAACAGACTATGAAGCAGCACACTCTGTCATCTTTTCTGGCTGGTAAAAAAAAAAACTTTTTTTCATGGACAGGGAGATACAAGTACCTGCGACAGCACAGACTGCTTAGATTACTTAATCCATGACACAAAACGTCATGTAACACGTAAAGACTTCCTTTACACGGAAGCCAAACTAAATTATTTGAGATAATGGCAGGGGTGAAACTTGGCAACCTGACCTTACTTTAGGCGGTAATTCTCTTAACGGTACACTGGGAAATGAGTACAAACAGGGCGGTCAATGCGATCACTGCCTGATCAATGCAAGACAAGCCGGCCCACATAAAACAGCAGATTATGTTTACAAATGCCCGAAAGAATATCTTACACGACCTAGGAGGCATGGATACAGATGCAAAGGCAAAATAAAAAAAACAAAGAAACAAAAATCTAATGTTTGCCAGTCTGCCAATCTAATCTAGCAAAAAGTGTTTAGATTGCAGCATCAAAGTAAGATCAAGGCTAAATATAATCAAATGTGAAACGTATAGCCCTGTAGGAAGCATGACGTAGAGAAAAGCCAACTATGCGAAGGTTCAGACACTGCGGAACAGGTACCTGCAATGAATCCAGGTCTCCAAGACGCGGACCAGAAAACTGAGTCCACTAGGACACAACACAGTAGATCTCTATAGAAAAAGAGACGCATACTGTATGTGAAATAAATAAAAAAAATGGACTGGACACACTAAGGAAATCAATAATCGGCCTCTCAAGACAATTCTCCGGTGACTCGCCCGAGCAAACAGAAAATGAAGAGGGCGAAAGAGCTGGAGGCCAGTCCTGGAGGTGAATACCAGGGAGAGGGATTACAGGTGAAGGGAAATGGCAGGTATCATCCGCAACAGATCCTGGGGAAGTTGTGTCGTAGTGCATAATCTAAGATCCAATTCCATACATAGCATTTCACTGCTTAATTCAATTGCTTCAAAATGAATTATTTTCTCATTTGAATTTATTATTTCCATCCAGAACTTGTGTATTGAATACATACGCAAAACTTTATTTAACCACGTAGGTCAACTAAAAACTCAGATGTATGTACATAACACTATTGCCACAGTTAAATGGGAACATTGTGTGGGAGGTCGTCTTTTATTTAATCCATAAGAGTAATTATTTCTACGACTGGGTGTTTGTCACGGAAGTCTCGGGTGTCACGGATTCCATAATTTTAGCCTTTTTGTGGCAGTTTTGTGACTTTGCGTTTTTAGTGCTTTCCATGATTTTTCAGCAGTTTTGAATGGTAACAGTAGGTCCTAATACAGCCTGCAGTCAGTTGTTAAATTCAAATGGTTGAAGGCCCGTGTCAACAGTATTGATACAGAGCACTCCTCCTGTTAGCTATGGTAACATTGTCAGTGACATTAGGCGCTCCCTCAAAGACTTGAAACCTCATAATCTAGGCTACAACGTGCATCAAAACTAATAATGTTCAAAAAGCACACTATTTCTGTGATGGACTGAAGTGATTAAAGGCACACGCCTATTAATGCCTCTACTCGTATTCTTTTAGTAGTGGCAAGTGCCCACTGATTTTTTTGAAAATTCAAGCAGCTGTCACAGCTGTCAAAGCTACAGTTGTGCATGTTATGAGATCTTTTTTCAGTTTTATCTGATTTTTAACAACCTTGCCATGAGCACCTCAGGGACTTCAGTCAAGATCTTTTGTGACAAACACCCCGCCTTAATTGCTGCATGACCGCTCAATCTTATCGTTTGATGATTTCTTGCTCGGGGAGTTGACATAGTTTGATTCTCTGAGTACATCTTTGAGGCCTATACCTGTATCTCTGCATTGCTTGCATATTGATTTACGCCTGGTCTTTAGAGGCGGATACATTTCATGCTAAAATGAACCCTAGTTAAATGAGTGAACTTTAGAAAAGTCATCAGAATATGTAAGCACTTATATCTCCTCCATTAAATGCATATACATTAAGGAGAGAAGCACACCTTGCGATGAGTCATGTAGATGACACGTAAACCGCTTCCAGCCCCGTGCGCCTGTTTGATTCATAACAGACATGCTTCTGGGGCAGAGAGCTTCATATCTGCGCCTGAAACTAGCCACAGAAGACTTGGCGCATCTGACTGTCGGTTCTCTTTTGCAGTGAGGACAAGACGAAGTGACTGGGGAATGCAAGTAGCCAATCAGACATAGGATGTGATCAAGTGGGCAGATGCAGTGAGGCAGTTTGTTCACGGGAATCTGGTCAGGAAACTGAGATTAAGAGTTAGGACCATAGTGAATCAGCACCCTAAGTTAATGTTTCATCTGAAGGATGGCACCTCCTACAGCACACTGTCCCCATCACCGTGTGGGAGTGTTGGTTTTTCTATTTGGTCTGTTTAGATGCTAATTGATTGCACAATTCCCCAATAGATTATGTTTTTGGGTAAGGGAGATAACATGTAACTATTTTTTGTGGCAAGAGAAATAATACAGTCAGGTCCATAAGTATTTGGACAATGACACAATTTTCATCATTTTGGCTCTGAACTTTGAGCTCATATTCATTATTTAATTTCAACTCAAATATGCTGTGGTAGACAGCTAAAATAACAATAACTTTGTCAATGTCCAAATATTTATGGACCTGGCTGTATTTCAATAACATATTGGTAGGGAGCCAACTCTGCGCTGGTGCTCTTGGGTACAAGCGATAACCTCCCGCTGGTGGTTTTGTGTAGGGAGGTAATGTCGCTGGTGTTTTTGGCAGGGGAGATAACACAGTGCTTGTATTTAAGTTAAAGATGGAAAGGGTAATACATTTACAGAAAAGCAGGGCCGTGTGTTCAGTCCGTTTGTTGACAGCATTGAGTTTTTTAATCTTTTTTTTGTGTGCGGCATGGATCTGAATTAGGTTAATGAGATAAATGGCAGCCGAAGCAATATTGCAATATGTGAGGTATGGGCAAGCCAAGCTACAGCGGAGAGCTAAAGACGTACGACAAACCAAAAAAACTTTATTTGCCAATAACACCAAGGGATTTTTTTATTTTTCATTTTATTGCAAACTGTGTGAATATGGTTCTTTCAGCACAAGGTTTCATAAATCAAAACTCCCAGGAAATTGTGTAGATGAAACCCGGGCGATAGAGCTATTTGCAATGGCAAGACAATCATTTTATTTACAATATTTTTCATTATTTTTGCTGCGAATAGTATGAAGTAAGATTTTATTTATTTATTTCTTTTACATTATGAGGCAGGTTGTTTAATTTGAATAATTTTCATTTTTCTTTAAAAATGTGTGGAGAAGGTTTTATTTCAAAGAAACAAGTTGGTACCTGGCAAAAAGTACAGAAAACATGGATGAATAAGGAATAGAAGGAGCAAGTCAGAATTGACAGTATCAAAGACTTTTGATAAATCTAAAAATATTCCTAGAGCATATTAACCGTGTAAAAGGCAGTGTGAATTTTATCAATCAGTTATCAGCTGTGTTATCTCCATTAACAAAAAGCACCAGCTACTAAATGTTATCTCTCCAAACATGTTTTTTTAAGTAACATGTTTTTTTACCTGTCCTTGGAAGCTCTGATGAGGAGATAGCTCATTCCTATTGATTAGACTGATGATAAACACAAGCCAATGAAGGCTGCAGGGGAAGTGCTGGGTCTCATTTCAGTGAAAGCTGAGACGTGCGAGCTGAGATCTGCGAGACGCCATACATTTCTCCCGCTCTTTTTGGAGCGTTTCACGTAGGAATCACAATCGCAAGATGGGAACGCACATATGAAAGCACATTCATGTAGGCAATCAGTATATCGGGGATCATTCTCTTCCCCCTGCCTCGCATGTAGGCAATCAGTAAATCGGGAATCGCTCTCTTCTGCCTGCCTCATTTTGGTTTTTAATATACATTTTGCTTTTGTGCACAGCATTGTAGTGCTCTATGTGGGCTGGCCACGGATGTCAGGTTTGAAAAGAGTGTCTGGGGCGTGGAAAAAAATTGTCTTGCAGTCAGAATTGGGAATTGGATTTACATGTATCCATTTAAAAAAGTAGTTTTAACTATTCATTTAATTAGAATTATTTAATCAGTAATGTCATCCATCAGTAATGTCACCTGTGACAAACTGGTGACAAGAATCACAGTCGCTCAAAAGTAGCTGCCATGAGTCGAATACTCTAATTGGCATCACATTGGCTACAAATTGTATGTTTTCTACACAAAGAAGAGTGTTTGTTCTCAGTCAGTACCCTGATGGGAATTTGAGACCCATCAATTGCATCAAAGACTTTTAGGAGACCACACAGTGCGCACAGTATTCACAACATATTTGGCTGTCGTCACCTTACGGATAAATCCGGATACAGAGGCTTTGCTTATTCCGTGGAATTGTTTTAAAATCCAGAGGAAGCTGCTGGTAGCAAGGAAGCACCCGTGCCAACCCTTAAACCCTTAAAATAAGTTTATTAAAGTATTCCTTCAGTACACATTTTCAGCACTAAACCCCAGGTTCAGTCAGGACCACTGTCATCAAAGTAAGATCTTTATTGACAATAAAGGCAATATAGTTATATTTGGCGGTATGGCTCTGTTCTGGAAGCGCTCCCACCAACCACGCAGCCTGCGTGGATAAGGCCGGGAGGCCAGCAGCCAAACCCCCCTAGAGGGGTACGCACAGAACAGATCCAGCAGCAATGCAAATTCTTAACACATAGGGATGGAGCAATGACATTCTTAACACATAGGGATGGAGCTGGGGTGGAGGAGGGGAGTTTCCATACCAACGTGCAGCGCTTGCATGCAGGAGGAGCAGCCGAATGAGTAGAGGGAGGCTGTTTAAGTAGACCGCCCTGTTATGTGAATGTACTGTGATAGGTGAACATCACTCAGCTGAGCATCAGCTGATTCAGCCGGAGCGCTTGACTCTCATGGCCTGCCAGAACTACGCGATGCTCCATTATCGTACTGAAGTGCACTTTTACTTGAACTTATAAAATACTTAAAGTTACAAGTAGTTTATAAATAGTATACTTAAAGTATAGTTCCATTAAATACTTTAAGTATACTTGAAATGGGCCAATTTAGTATTTAAAAGTTTTTTTAAAATATACTTAAAAACGAAACTTTATATGCCTAATTGTACTTTAAAAAATAAACTTTTGTTTACTACTATTTTGTAAGGAAACTCTTAAGGCCATGCTCCTGTTGATCTAATATCTCCGTCAGAAAGATCACAAAAACACAATATTGTTTTGCAGCGGAAATCTATATCTTTCAAGCAACTCATTACCTCCGTAGTTAATTTAAGGGTGGGCGTGATCACAGAAGATTTTTGTGCATTCGTCTGCGCACAATCAAAGCAAACGGCACATCCGCGAGGAAAGAAATTGGATGTGCGAGCGGCCTGTCGTCATCACGCTCTTATTTGTTTTTAAGTGATGCATTTTCACGAAACGCGTTCAGACGAGATATTGCGATCTGTGAGCGAAAATCCTCGCAAATTGCTTTCGTGAAAGAAAGGCCGTGGTCTAGAAGAGCAATGAAAAGACAAACAGACTGGAATAATGCGGCCGACTTTGAAGAAGAACGCTTCTTTGGAATATGTTTCATTTTTTGCAAAGACGCAATATTTCCCTGAAAGACTGAGGTTATTTGCTAACATCAAATCTCAAGATTGGCTGTGGGAAAAAAAATGGAAGACAAAAATGACCCACAGGTGATTTTAACATAATATCGAGGAGCGAAAAAAAACACTTAAAGATCAAACAACAATAGTAAAGTGTGGTATGGTTTTTTAGCAAATCATTAGCAATGAGCACCAAAGCTGGATAATTCAATACTAAATTGAGAACATCAATTAAACATTTCATTGTTAGTTAAGTAAAATGCAAATGGAAGGATTAGGGTCTCTGAGTCACAATTTGTTTGAGTGCTTATTAATATTTTGCATATTTTTGGCTGGGGATATCTCTTATGATTGCTCTGGGGTTCATTTTAATTTTCTTGGACTAATCTTAACAGTAGATCAACAGGAAAAGGAAGGCCCAGAAGGCAGCGGGGCACTGCGTTTTGACCTGTATTTATCAGTCTATTGCTTCCAGAGGTGTTAATTTCCTATTGTTGTACCACACATTATATCACAGGCTACCGTATCACATAACGCCATATATAATATAAATAGTCCATTCAAAGCCTGGTGCTATTTTGCCTTTGAATATTTATTATTATTATTATTATTATTATTATTATTATTATTATTATTATTATTATTATATTATTATTGTTGTTGTTATTATTATTATTATTATTATCATCATTATTATTATTGTTGTTGTTACTATTATTATCATTGTTATTATTACATTACATTACAGGCATTTAGCAGACGCTGGGGCGGGGGGGTGGCGAGGGGGTGAGTGGTGGTGGCGGGATAGTCACTCAGCGCATTGTCCCGTCCCGTAGGAATCACCCAGTCACCAGGGACTGGGGACTGCTGTTGTTTAAAACGCAAATGCACAAATACACAGCAGTGATCTCCATTCAGCACAGAGCTCCTCACTCACTCACTCACACACAGCAGTGATCTCCATTCAGCACAGAGCTCCTCACTCACTCACTCACTCACACACACACAGCAGTGATCTCCATTCTGCACAGAGCTCCTCACTCACTCACACACACAGCAGTGATCTCCATTCAGCACAGAGCTCCTCACTCACTCACTCACTCACACACACAGCAGTGATCTCCATTCAGCACAGAGCTCCTCACTCACTCACTCACTCACTCACTCACTCACTCACTCACTCACTCACTCACTCACTCACTCACTCACACTCACTCACTCACTCACTCACTCACTCACTCACTCACTCACTCACTCACTCACTCACTCACTCACTCACTCACAGCAGTGATCTCCATTCAGCACAGAGCTCCTCACTCACTCACTCACACACAGCAGTGATCTCCATTCAGCACAGAGCTCCTCACTCACTCACTCACTCACTTACACACAGCAGGGTCAAATACACAACATGATGCTGACCAGGATAAGTGGGTATAGATAATGGATGGACTGATGGACAAACATGTTTGTGTGTTCTGTTTTGGAACAATTAGTACTAAGGTGTGTTTAAAGTAGATTCAGATCTATGACGTTCAGCTGTGAGGAATGGGCTATGGACTGACTGATTGCCCATGACTGCCAGGGGATTGTAGTTACTGCTTCGGAGTGGAACGCAGAAGTAAAACAAAGACGGTTCCATAGCTATTAGTAACAGTAATTAAAACCACAGTCCGTGCCTTTCTGACAAACAAATAAAGCCAGTCTGTTTTCTGAAAGCACTTTCAGGTCGAACTGAAGGCCGAATTCACAGTGCTATTTTAATATGAAAAGAAAAATATAAAGCACATACAAGTATATATTGCAGACAATAGGCAAAGACCACAGACTGGGTTCCATACAGCTAGCCCAGTCTTAACAACCTTAGCAAACTGCAGTTACACCACCACAGGAGAAATGGATTACATGTCATAACTTGTGAATCCGTGTATCTGAAAATAGAGATTACATTGATCACTAGAAACCTGTTCCCTGGCAAATATGCACTTCTGTGACAGATTCAACAATTTTCCCTCCCCTTGCAAGAAGAACTCTCCGATTTTCCCGCAAGCACAAGTCTGCATCTTTAACCACCTATCTCTTCATCCCTCACATATCTATCAGTCTCCCCCTGAGACTGTTCAGATCTCCACGCTGAGCCCTGTGGCACCAGCAGCCTGACCAGTTCCCAGCAGGTCTGCCAGCTGTCCATCTCCACACCGGCAGCGTTTAAAGTGTGGACCCATTATCAGCATATGGGCATTAACCAATACAGTGCAAGCATATGTACATCACTATGGGATGGGTCAGCAATACAGATCAAGCACATGCATATGTACATCACTATGGGATGGATCAGCAATGCGGATCAAGTACACGTGTATGTATATCACTATGGGATGGATCAGCAATGCGGATCAAGCACATGCGTATGTACATCACTATGGGATGGATCAGATGGTAAAGCACGCACATCATTACTGTGGATACTAGTTTCACTGAAAAGTGTTAGTTGTTTTCCTTAAGGCTACCTTTACATACATCCATCAAGCATTTGTAATGAAAGATTAATTATCATGTATTCATAATGACCCAGAAAACGAAAAAGAGAAAAGAGAATTAACAATATATAACCAGAAGGTTCTGAGATTTCTCTATATCCACAAAAAAAGTCATAAATATATCCATAAAAAGTAATAAAAGTAGATGTCAGAGGATGGAGAGACTTAAAGTCAGACTGATGTCTTCACAACCTGAAGGTTATCACAGCGTAACCTTGATTTTACTCCCACATTAACATTTGCCATTTGTGACAGTAACAATTAAAATAATCTTCACAAAGACATTATTATTTATTAAAGCAGTGTTTCTCAACCCTGGTCCTGGGGACCCGCTGCCCTGCATGTTTTAGATGTCTCCCTGCTTCAAAGCACCTGATTCAAATGAATGGGTTGTTATCAGGCTTCTGCAGAGCTTGATGATGACCCATTCATTTGAATCAGGTGTGCTGCAGCAGGGAAACATCTAAAACACGCAGGGCAGCGGGTCCCCAGGGCCAGGCTTGAGAAACACTGTATTAAAGTAAGCCAGTAGCAGTCGGCGCTCACAGAATGAAACAGATACAGCATACAGATCGATATGGAAAAGATAAAATGGATTCATTAGAGACCATGGAGATGCCAGAAGATCTGCTTGGACGAAGGACAAACTACCCCACAGCATTCAGGCCTTTTCACAGGAGCATATCAAGACTTCCTCCTGACAAATTCCACCCAGAGCTGAAGATGTTACACGAGAAAAATGCCATAAACCATGGCGCAGTCAGACCCCAAAATACGAAATTCAATTTCTGTATTCAATATTTACTGTACAATATCTATTGTAGCCAATTAGCCGAAAAGATGGTGGTTTTGTGACTAGGCTACATAATAAAAACTATAAATAAAACATAAACAGTAACTGCATTTTTAAAACACTTTCAATTTTTATACTGTTAATATGCCATACTATATATTGTTCAACATTAACAACAAAAACAAAAGAGAAACAAAAAGTTTAGTAAATGTGCCTTCAGAAAGTTGAAAGTACTTGACTCTGAGAAAAAGTTCTCATAACTTAAAAGAAATTATAGTTTTTAAAACTCAAGCCCTAATTACAAATTCTACCAAGGAATATTTAATGGTATATATACTGCAAAACTTAAGCACAGAAATGATTTCATTGACATTTAAAGTATATAGTTTAACCTTTATCCAAGATGATAGAATCCATAGAGCTTTATAAAAGTAAAGCTTTTATTTAAAAAAAAATAACCATGCTGTTAAAACTGGGTCACAGCCAAAACTTCAAGGATGTTTGGTACATTGATTAACTGAAAATTGGCAGTCTTAGATATGAATAGTTTAGCGCTCTTCATTGTAAACGCAGGGTCAAAGGGAAGGAAAGCTAAAGAAATCGACGGTGGTCGCACATTACACACAAAAATCACAGACTTCTTCCTGCTGCTCCGGAAACAGAGATCATCAGCACAAGGACAACGATATAGTACTCATGGCACAAGAGGGACGTGATAATTTGGAAATAGCTCCTGGATTCGTTTCCAAGGCTAAGTCCTGCACTTCTGACAGCATTGCTGTCGCCGTTGCTGGCTTCGTACATAAAGGCAAGACAATCAGGCTGTTCCACCGACACACAGCTGGTCTGGGAGATCTTACATGTTTGTGCACGAACTGGAGCAGAGAGTATGTCCTTACACCAAAGAAGGGGCTCTGATGAATCATTTTAATAGTAATCAACATCCTAGAGTTATTGTCATAAGTTAATTACTTGCACGCTTTCATTTAGAGATATTAGACATGAATTTAGTCAATCAAGATGGGATAACTGATTTAAAGTGCATTCTTTAGTCAGACAATGGCGTTACATAATGAGTTCATTTATTCACGACAATAACATTTCGCAACATTTCGATTGATTGAAATCAACTAAATTCTGCAGAAACTGTGCTGTTCATGATTTAGAAAGAAAGGGCTGATAACCAAAGTAATACTGACACAGGTGTAATTCAGCTGGTCCCTTTTCAATGTTCATACAATCCTGTGACAGCGGCAGACTGCGACTGGGTAGTTATTTAATATGGCATTTGGTGTGATTGGATAGTTATTAGCATGGCCTTTCGTGTGATTGGATAGTTATTAGCATGGCCTTTGTTGATTAGAGGGCTAATTGCCATGCGTTTCCTTGAAATGTTTCGTGCATTATACTTTTATTTATTTATTTACGTATAAAAAAAGAGTTTCAAAATACTGCTAAAATTTCTAGTAAATGGAATTACTAAAATGAAGGCCAAAGCCTATGGCACTAAGCCTGAACACTGAAACTGAACACTGAGACTAAGCACTGAGACTGAACACTGAGACTGAGCACGGACACTGAGCACTGATACTGAACACTGAGACTGAACACTGAGACTGAGCACGGACACTGAGCACTGATACTGAACACTGAGACTAAGCACTGTGACTGAGCACTAAGACTGAACACTGAGACCAAGCACTGTGACTAATCACTGATATTGCACACTGACACTGAAAACAGATACTGAGCACTGAGTCTGAACACTGAGACTGAACATTGAGCATTGAGAATGACCACTGAGACTGAGCACTGACATTGAACACTGAACATTGAGACTGAGACTGATCACTAAGACTGAGCACTGAAACTGAACACTGAGACTGAGCTCAACCCTGCATAGCTTGATAAAAGCAGCAGTTGATGAGAGTACAGGGACAGGGCACAGCCATGATGCTCATTACCAAAGCAGCTGTGATTACATGCACACTAGGGGCGTACAATATGGAAATTAGGAACTAATGAAAATAACTGATGTGCCTGGCCATTTTTCTGTTTCCTAACATTAAGGGTAATGTCCCATGATGCATCTCTACCTGCTTTGCTATTTATGAGTTATTCTATAGCTAAAAACAACAATACAAATATAGACCACAACGTCCAGTATGTGCATACGTGTGCAGTATTTAGATAGTGACACAATTTTCATTGTTTTGATTCTGCAACTCCAGCACATAGTATTTCAAATTAAACAATGAAGAGGTCAAAGTGCAGCCTGTCAGCTTTAATTTGAGGGTACCCACATTGGGTGAACCGCGTAGGAATTGCAACCCTTTTTATGCATGGTATCCCCATTTTAGGGGACCAAATGTAATTGGGCAATTAGCTACTCGGCTGTTTCTTGGCCAGCTGTGTGCTGCTGCATCATTAGTTCAGGTACAAGAAAGCTAACAAAATATTCTAGGTGTGGCAGTTTTATTTGGAGTATGCTGCTGTTGTCTCTCAATTTGAGGAACTAAGAAGTGTCAATACAATGCCAGTGAAGCAGGCCATCATGGGGTGGAAAAATCTGAATAAACTGATGAGAGACATAGCCAAAACTTCCTGTGTCAAAATCAGTTTGATACATTGTTAATAAGCAAGAAAGCACGGAGCCATAGCTGCAGCGGATGATTGAAGAGTACTTTCAATTGTGAAGAAAAAAACAATTTGTAACTGTCAAACAGATCAAGAACAGCCTCCAGGATGTAGGCATAGATGTGTCAGGGACTAAAATAAAGAGAAGACGACACCAGCATAACCCCAGAGGGTTCACGGCAAGATTAAAACCACTGGTAAGCCACAGAATAGAACGGCCAGGTTAGAGTTTGCAAAAAAGTAGCAACATTAAAAAACTGTACAAGTATGGAACAAACTCTTATGGACAAATGAGACGAGTGTTAACCTGTACCACATTGATGGAAAGAAGAAAGTGTAGAGAAAGACGGGAACTGCCCATGATCCAAAGCACCCCGCCCTTCATCTGTGAAACATGGTGGTGGGGTTGTTATGGTTTGGGCATGTATGGCTCCCACAGGTACCGCCTCACTCTTTAATGGTGATGTGATTCTGAAGAGTGCAGAAACATCTTATCTCCTCAAATCCAACCAAATGCGTCCAAACTAATTTGACTGAACTTCACCTTGCAGCAAGACAATCACACTAAACACACTGGTAAGGCAACAAAGGAGATTTTCATAGCCATAAAGTGGAATATTCTTGACTGGCCAAGTCAAACACGCTACCGGAATCCAACTGAACATGTTTCACTCGCTAAAGAAAAGACTGCAGGAAAAACCTCAGAAACAAACAGGACCTGATGATGGCTGCAATACAGGCCTGGCAGAGCATCACCAGGACAAATACCCAGCATCTGGTGATGTCTATGGGTCACAGACCCATTCAGGCAATCACCGAATGCAAATGACTTGAAACCAAGTAATAAATCTCACATTAATTAAAATTATGTTAATTTGTTGAATTACTTTTGTTCCCCAAAAATTGGAGGACTATGAAAAGAAATGGCTATAACTCCTTTAACACCCTTAAAGCTGAGTCTGCACTTTAACCTCATTTTCATAGCTTCAGCGCTAGAATACAGAGCCAAAACAAAAGAAATTGATTCACTGTCCAAACACTTATGGACTGCTCCATATAGCTATGACACACGAAAAAAGAGGGACAAGAAGGAAAGCTCAGCTGCAAAGAGGCGTAAGCTGGTTTGCTTTAATAATTAGATCTGGGCACGGGGAAGACATAAACAGCTCCTTGATCACGCCCCTTCACGTATGACTGCTCTATAAAAAAACACCCTGACCCGAGAGGGATTCCAGGCAGCGGTACACTACAGACTATTTATTCATCATCCGAGGTGATTTGAGCTTGAGTGGAGAGAAGCGGTGGGCTGGGATCTAACTCGTTCTAAGCAACACTACATTACACCAAAGATCAGCCACACAGCCCACACTAAATAAGATAAACACTACATTACACTTAAGATCAGCTGCACAGCCCACGCTACATGAGATAAACACTACATTACACTAAGATCAACACAGCCCACACGAAATAAGATAAACACTACATTACACCTGAGATCAGCCACACAGTCCACACTAAATAAGATAAACACCACATTACACCAAAGATCAGCCATACAGCCCACACTAAATAAGATAAGCACTACATTACACCAAAGATCAGCCATACAGCCCACACTAAATAAGATAAACACTACATTACACCTAAGATCAGCACAGCCCACACTAAATAAGATCAACACTACATTACACCAAAGATCAGCCACACAGTCCACACTAAATAAGATAAACACCACATTACACCAAAGATCAGCCATACAGCCCACACTAAATAAGATAAGCACTACATTACACCAAAGATCAGCCATACAGCCCACACTAAATAAGATAAACACTACATTACACCTAAGATCAGCACAGCCCACACTAAATAAGATCAACACTACATTACACCAAAGATCAGCCATACAGCCCACATTAAATAAGAAAAACACTACATTACACCAAAGATCAGCTGCATAGCCCACACTAAATAAGATAAACACTACATTACACCTAAGATCATCCACACAGTCCACACTAAATAATATAAACACTACATTACACCGAAGATCAGCCACACAGCCTACACTAAATAAGATCAACACTACATTACACCTAAGATCAGCTGCATAGCCCACACTAAATAAGATAAACACTACATCACACCTAAGATCAGCCATACAGCCTACACTAAATAAGATAAACACTACATCACACCTAAGATAAGCACAGCCCAGCCTAAATAAGATTAAGAGGTGCCGCTGATACTTCATGTGTGCCAGTGTGCGGAGGATTCGTTGTCTGGCGCTTGGTACCGGAAACGCCTCAGTGAACACCTCTCGCCCGAGCCCGTAGAGACCCGAGGGGCCGGCGGCCTTTAAAACAGGGCTGGGGGCCACAGACTGTCAGGGGGCCCGTTGAAGTTCTACACCGCGGGTCCGTCTACGGGTCGGTTGGCAAGAGAAGCTGAACAAATCCCAGAACAAGTAGCGTGGCATTCAGAAATCAATACTTTAGAGGCACTTCCAGAATATATGTATATTAATACACTGTTCCTTTTTGTTCAACTTTGGCAAAGGGTCAGAGCTGCTTTATACTCGCATGGCATTCGCTATTGAGCAGTAGATAATACGAGTAAGAGCTATAATTGTCACAGGAAGTGCACAAGATTTCAGCAGAGCAAAGGGCATCTGCCTCACAGTAACATTTGAATGCTTTAGTCAACATCATCGTGAAGACCAAGACATCCATTAATATAACTAATAATATGTTCATGTCAATTACTTATAATTCTGATAACTGTCCTGTGCGGCACATCCTCAGTAAAAATAAAAATAAAGAAATAAAATTCAGCATGTGAAAAAAGTTAAAGATAAATGTGTTTATTGGTATCGCTGTAGAGTCTTGGTGACTTTATAAATGTGTGGTGTGGTGGATGTGCTATTTGGCATGCAACGCTGAGATCACAGCCTAGAGCAGATGCATGCTAAACTGGCAGAACCACCGTACTGTATTGGTCCAGCTGCAAGGACATTAATGGGACACAAGGAAGAGCTGGGAGCGCTAGTGATGTTAGCTAGCTTGTGAGTTGTCACTGCTTTGTCTTCGGAAAACCGCAACTGGCATCAGAGACATGCACGACTGCACGGCTGATCCCGGAGTTGTCTAAGGCCACTTCAGCATTGAAACTGGCCCACTGATGCACTATACCCAAAGAAGAATCTGTCCTATAAGAAAAGAGTGTCTCGCATAGAAAAAAGATAACCATTTGCTAAGAATCGATTAAGAATGAATTAAGAATGAGTGAATTGTACAGCTGTATTCCAATAAAATTGGAGCAGCATCTGTCTGCCTTTGAAATACCTGGCACTCGTAATAGTTATTATGACAGAAAGCAGAATGGCAATCGACACAGTGCAAGGCAACAATCCCCTGAGACTGAAACTGTACTGCACAGAGAGCAGACCTGCTGAAAATAACCCTGTCGTTTAACACAAACATAGCGAGCTCCCGCTTTATCCACAGTGACTGCTCGATTTGACAACACCGCCTGAAATGCTTTCAGTTCATCTGTGGATAACACATGATATGATATGACAGCAGAACCTTATCACGATCTCCTATAGGTAGAACAGCACTGTGTATGCATCACAGTTCACTAAACACATTATTTTTAGTTTTATTTATTTTACCTTATTTTACCAGGATAAAAAAACTGCTGAGATTAAAAACACTTTTACAGGGGGAACCAGAGCTAAAGCTCAGACAGTATAAAAACGACAATAACATGCAGGGTAACACAGTCGTATAAACAGCAATTAACCACAGGAATTAAAAGCAAGGGCACTACCAGTGTCACAAACTGCACATTTCAAATTAATTTGAATTAGCTTGTCTAGTTTAAGGACTTTAGATTGTTTTAACTGTACAGTGTAGAGTCCCTGAAAGGTATCTTTCTAAGTTCAGTGGAGAGTCAAGGAACCTCTAAAAGTACCATATCACTGTTAAAGTAATAAAGCATTACATTAAAGGCATTTAGCAAACGCTTTTATCCAGAGCGACTTACACAACTCTTACATAACATCCATTTACATTGTATCCATTTATACAGCTGGAAATACACTGAAGCAATGCAGGTTATGTACCTTGCTCAAGGGTACAACAGCAGAGTCCTACCCAGGAATCGAGCCTGTGAGCTTTTAGGTTACAAGACCAGTTCTGTACCCATTATAAAACACTGCTGCCCTAAAGCTTTAAAGTTGAGTAGAGAGCTGAGGTAAGAAGGAAACAGTCAAATCATGTCTTACAGATGAACATATACCAGTGGATGGCTTTATGCAGATTCAGGGATCTTAGGCCAGGCCATTTATATTAACGACAGTGGTGGGTTAATGATTTAGTACCTGTTTTTAATAGCCTAAAACAAGACAGTAGCTGTGCGGAGGCTCCTGTTGGCCTGAAAACTAAAACTAATTTTATTCCTAAAACAGAAGCCTAACTTTGGGGCATGCAAATTTCCCTTTAGAGATCTAATGGGCATCTAGATACATGGGCTTAGATATAACATAGGAACGATATTTTGCAGGTGTCATTGTTGCAACATGACACAATACAATACGAATTTCCACAACTTAACACATGCTACTTAATCAGCAAGTGAAATCCAACAGAGGAAATTTGTTAATGTAAGGCACACAAAAACATAAGAAAATATGTATTATTTCGAAGTCATTGTTAATTTTATGATTTTAACACAGTACATCTATGCAGTTAATATCCCAGCCCCTTCTGAAGAAAGAAACAAAGCACTGAATTTAACACAAAGGTCAACTCAATCTCACATTGTTTTCCCTTAGTCTTCTTCCAAGTGTTCCTTTTCAGTTTGTCTCTTCTGTGAAAAAGTGAAAAGGTTCTCTTTCATTTGCCTGCATTTCTCAAGATTCTTCTCCAGGAAAATGAACGTGATAACCCCAGAGCATGCTGCATCATCTGCAGTGCTGTACAGTACACTGCAGAAACTGCATCACCTGCAGCGCTGTACACACTGCAGAGAAACTGCATCAACTGCAGTGCTGTACACACTGCACATAAACTGCATCACCTGCAGTGCTGTACACACTCTGCAGAAACTGCATCACTTGCAGTGCTGTACACACTCTGCAGAAACTGCATCAGCTGCAGGGCTGTACACACTGCACAGAAACTGCATCACCTGCACTGCTGTACACTCTAACTGCACAGCTGGTTAATAACGTTTTTTTTCTTTTTTATCTTTTGCAAATAGATCCACATCAGTGAAGCTTAACACCCCTAGAGTCTAGGGACTAAAAGGTCATCACCAGCCGGTATCATAGGATTGATTTCACACTTTAAGACAGGCGTACGCAACCCTGGCGTGCCAGAGATGGTCCTGGGTTTTGCTCCATCCAAACCTACAGCTACATAACTGGATTCAATTCAATGAATCAGGTTTAATGAATGCAGGTTACACTCACTGGAGGCACACAGCATTTCATCATTCAGAATATTCAGGCTCAGACTTGTAATCCTCCGTCAGACTCTACCAATCGAGCTCAGATTGATTCAAACAACAGAAACACCGCTGGCTCTCCAGGACCAGGGTAGCCTGCCCAGCTTTAAGAACCTGAGCAGGTGGAATAAGGGTGTACCGAATGCGGCGGCATGCTTTTAAAGCCCCCGCTCTGGAAGGACACTCACCGCGGCAGTGCACCCCTTCGTCGTAGCCGTCCTCGCAGTCCTTCACCCCGTTGCACAGCTTGTGGAAGTGAATGCACTTTCTCGTCCCCACGCACTGCAGGTGGTTGAGGGGGCATTCCGCCAGCACCTCCCCTGTACCTGCGAGAGAGGAATCGATCAGAATTAGCCAGCTAGCAAAAACCAAACATACATGCCCCCTTACGTAGCAGTACAATATATTAAAGAGAGTTCACTTTCTGTTTTTTATTTTTATTTATTTATATATGATTTTTTTTTTTTAAATACTATTTCAGTGTTTTTGATTGGTCCGTTTCGTGCAATTAAAGATATTTTAGATTTCTACAGAAGGTTTTGATCACCAGCCAGCGAGCTTTACTGTGGCCGATACTGGGGCACTTGGGGGTTTGGGGTCTAAAGGTCTACACTTCAGGTATCTCAAAAACAGCTTATATAGTGTCAATTGAAAACTGAAAAAATCAGGAAGTGAAACATCCCTTTAACAGAGAGCATGACCAATAAGTAGTCGTATATTACATATGTTATTAAAGCCATTATTTAAAAAAAAAAATCTTTCATCAACAGGTTTCCCTTCCCATTTCAGACGTTTTTTTTTTCTTTTTCAATCGGCAGGAGTACCACCAACGTGTCCTCGTGGTTTCCCCATTCAATTCTTACAAAGCGGTAATCTCTGAGCCCGAGGATTATGTATAATCTACCAAATGTGGAGCCAGATAAAATACAATAAAATCTGATCCTTTTCCCTGGTGCTTAAAGAACATGGCCCTGCAGTCACTCCGATACCCTGCGTAAGGGAAAAGTATGGCTGACAATACGTTTCCGTGAAGATCATTCACTGAATGTTCTGTGGAATCTGAATACATTTCTTACTAACTAGATACAACTGATAACTAAGTGGTATCAGTTGTATCTAGTTGTATCACATTAACTAGAATAAACTTGATTAATTTTTTAGATAAAATTAAAGAGCATACGAAGACCTAAAATAAAAAAATTAAAAAAACATACCAAGGTATAAAACAACTGTAAACGTGTTCTGCTTGCAATACAGTTAAACCTAGAAGAGCTGAGATTGTGTATGCATACCACTGCATGTAAACTAACACAAAGTAATTCATTCCTATTTAAATCCATCATTACCCTAAATTACAGTGGAGCAAACATAACATTGCCATTCTGCAGGGCGGTCTCAAGCTAACACTGACTGCCGGTGGTAGAGAGTCATTAAACCAGGCACTTCACTCTCAGGCAAGGCTGTCCATGCCACTGTGTCAGAGCAGAGCTTTCTCAGTCCCACACTGCAGATCTGCCGCTGAACTGGAAGCATTAGCGGACATACGTTCCCTTTGTTGGTGCAGTCAGATGTAAAAAAGCTTTCCCCAGCTTTCTGGTGAAGTGCCATGTAAAAAGGACAATACATGATGAAGTCATCATTCTGCTATAGTCGATTATAGTATAATGCTATACTGTAGTACTCTGCTTCTAACAAAGTAGTTACCACTTAACTTAGCTTTCAAAACAACCCTGCTTCTTTTACATTGGGAAAGTGGAAATGGCACAGGTAATCACAAAGGAGACACATGACTGTAGAACACTGGACTTCTGCTTAAATCAGGTTTTGTGTCGACGATACGGAGGCAGGATCATGGATCATGTGTTGAATCGGGGTCTCTGCGGTAAACATATAAATTTTATATGCTGCAATCATGCTCTATTCTTTCTGATGTACAGTCGAACAGATGTGAAGCGTCTCCCTGGTCCACAGGAATAAAAATGCATTTGCGGCTGTTTTTAAGATGAATGAGGCACTTGGGTAAGCCAATTAGCTCAGCAGCACAGGAACACACATACGAGTGAACCAATCACAGGCATGTTCTCCTTTTACACAAAGGCACACACATGCGAGTGAACCAATCACAGTCACTTTCTCCTTTTACACAAAGGAACACACAAACGAGTGAACCAATCACAGGCAATTCCTCCTTTTACACAAAGGAACACACATACGGGTGAACCAATCACAGGCACTTTCTCCTTTTACAAAAAAGGAAAACACATACGAGTGAACCAATCACAGGCATTTCCTCCTTTTACACACTCGTTTTCTCCTTGTGTTACATGATGGCGCTTCTAAATCTATGCTATCAGTTTCCATAATTACAGCTACAATTTACAGTGCATGTAATTACGCAGCGCAACACTTTCCGCTCTCCATAACAGTGTGTGATTGAGAACCCAAATCCAACACATCTTGACACCTTAAGCCGCGAGGACATGTCATTTCCTTTTATTAAGTTCAGCGATTGCTGCTGTTAAGCACGCCATTAGAACAGCAGGTTGTCATCCTCAGCATATTTAGAGGGATGATTGGTTCGGTGGGATAAGTATTGTGGTATTAAACCGGCTTTTAATCGCTCTGATTGAAAAACAGTCACATTCGTGTCCAGTTTCACTCTGTGAAGCTTAATAAAATGAAAGCTTCCCTTTTTCTCCCCTAAAAAATGCGTAAATGCGTAACTAGTATGACTGAACCAGTCTCCAAACCCTCATATCTCATAAATACATTCAGGTGTCACTTTATTAGGCACACCTGCTCATTAATGCAAGCAGCCTGCTCCTGCAAACAGTGAATCATGAGGCTGCAACTCAATGCATTGAGCAAGCAGACATGGTGAAGAGGTTCAGTTGTTGTTTGATCAAACATTATAATGGGCAAGATGTGTGATCAAAGAGGCTTTGACCGTGGTATGATAGGTGGCACCAGACGCGGTGTTTCCAGCATCTCAGGAACAGCTGCTCTCCTGGGGTTTTCACGGACTACAGCCTCTAGAGTCTACAGAGAATGGTGCGATAAACCAAAACCATCCAGGGTGCAGCAGTTCTGTGGGTGAAACACTTAATGAGAATTAATTAGAGAGGTCAGAGGAGAACGGGCAGACTTTTTGTTGCTGACCATGTGCACCTCTTTATAGCGGCATTCTACCCTTTTCATCCAGCAGGATAATGAGCCATGTCACAAAGCACGCATCATTCCAAGCTGGTTCCATCAACAGGACCGTGACTTCAGTTTACTCCAATGGCCTGCACAGTCCCCAGATCTCAACCCAATAGAGCACCTTTGGGATGAGGTGGAACGGGAGGTTCACTGCATGAAAGTGTGGCTGAAAAATCTGCAGGAACTGCATGATGCTATCGAGTCAGCATGGACCAAAGAACCAAAGTTCCTAAGGAATGTTCCCAGCATCTTTTGGAATGTGTGCTGTGAAGACTTCAGGCTGCTCTGGAGGGGAAAGGGGGTCCTATAAGGGGGGTCCTACCCAGTGTTAGATAGCTGGTCCTCATCAAAAGATTTTGTAAGTTTGGGATATTTTTTTCTTGATTTGAACATCTCTGATCGCAGACACGGATAGTGATCTAACCAAATTCACCCAGCTTTCACAGCTGAGGAACCGATAAAAGCGTAATTAAATCTGATGATTACACTACGGTCATGATCAGTGCCTATAATGCGCTACACCCTCTCCAACAGATTGCTTTTAAATTGAAAGATGAAATTAATTTTAGCCTTAAAACCTGGTAACGAAACCCAAGAGGAACCGGGCAGATGATATAAGTTCTGACAGACGTTACGAAAAAAAGGATCTGTTTTACTGTAAGTGATCAAGGTAAACAGGGAGGCAGCCATTTTGGGAATGTCCTCATTCAACACAACCATTAAATCCCCAGTTCTGAGCACACAGGGCTTTCTGAAGGACTTTTGATGATTGTTTAATAGAGGATGTGAGATTTATTCTGCTCCTAAGAACGAAGACTTATCCCAGTGTCTTCCTTGGCCAAGTGTTTGAATAAGTGCATCAGTGCAATTATCAGGATGCTTAGTTCTCAAATGCAGATGTTTTCTAGTGTACTAAGGATTCTGCACAAAACATATATACTCATGCATATGTATACAGCTGGAGAGAGAATAAAAGGCCATACAGCAAATGAGCACAGGAAAGCCAGCAAAGAGAAAAACTTGAACTTTGCAACATACAGCATATTAGAATATCTAATTTCACTAGCAGTACTGTAGGTTTTCACTGAGAGAACATTGCATTTTGGAGAGAAGTCACTAGTTCACAGTTGCTTTCTTAATCTTCAGAGTTTCCTTTACAGTTTCTCTGTGAAATGGATTTTAATAAATAATATAGCACATCTATATCCCCCCGATATAGATTATATATTTATGTTTATAAAGTTCAATATTAAACTTGAAATTCCTCAGTGAGCAAAAGCAGGCCTCCAGATGTCTAGAAGGGTGGAAATGTAGGCTGAGAGACATTTAGACAGAAACAGAAACTCCAATATATGTAACTCAAGCTTTACCTGGATATAACTTGGTTACATTCCAGTCGGCTAGAAAACAGTCACTTTTCCACCAAATGTAGCCACATTTTTACCTGAACACCAAGATGCCTTTTCACCATCATTTTGCCATTAAAATGCTCACTAGATTCATCAGACAACTGACTCATGGAAGAACTCAGCACTGGCTGTTTTGCCTTCTTTGCTTTGGACAGTGTGTTTACGTGCATATGGTTAGATTCTGTGATGAATGCAAAACTTAAAAAAAAAAATCTACCCCATTAACTATAAAGGCAATTTGCATCCACAATTTTCCAGCAGAATCAACTGCAAAAAAACTGCATTTTCACAAAAGCTGCCATATTATCTTTTTCACATTTTGAATTAAAATATAAATTCAAATGTGCTCATTTTACATATGCTAAACGTGAGCAGAAAATAAAACACTACTCAGAATGAACTTTTTATTTCATTTGTGAGAAAAACCTTACAGCACTGAGCTTTCATTAGAGGTCTGGTCACCATCTTTATAAAGAGTAATACCTGGGCTAAAGTAATCCCATATACATCAGACAATAAGGTGGAGATCTATTATGGATGACACAGGAGTCTGCTTTCGGATTATAGTTCTGTTCTCAAGTGCACTAAAAGTGGCACCACAGACCATGACTGTGGCCTTGGTCCAGCTGTAATTACTCACAAACGCACACACTGTCGTGGACTAGCAGAGTGTTCCCTTCAGAGAGGCTGTCCTGCACTGCCCCGTGTGGTGGGAGGCTGACCTCAGACACGAGGGGAAACGGCTCAGGATGACACGCGGTCACAGAGATTCAATTTCACGGTTTAATGTCCTCCCGACGGGCTGCCTGACATCGCTGGCCCCGTGGAGAGAACCCGACCCGAGCAGAACGTTTGTAATTAGCGCTCAGGAGACGGCGGGAACGGCTGCCGTGGCAATGTCTGCGCCGGGGTACGCGGGTAACGGACGACCCGACGGATGCGTGAGAGCGTACATGAGCACAGAGCGTGTCTTCAGCCTTAGTTTTCAACTCAGGGCCAGAGGTACGTACCTAAAACTCGCAGCGAATATCCTGGCATGATGAGGGTATGTTGGTGCTCATGCAATCTGTGTGAAATTAACACGTTTACTATGGCTACAGCTAATTATGTAATCGGCAAAAGGGACTAATCCCATTTTGTGTAGAAGTTTAAAAAAACTTCTGATTAGTGCTTTGAATATCTTCAATGGATGTGAGTATCCAGCTCTACGGACAGCGCTCTGCAAAATGCTGACTGTTTTATCCCACCTGTGGGGAAAACTGTCGATTGAAATGATCGAGATGCAAGCTAGTGGAATGTTGCCAGGCGGTTCACTATTGCTAGGATGGAAGGGGAACATTGTGTAGGAGGTTCTAGATCGTCGTTATTTCTTCCAGAAGAGTAATAATTTCTATGACTGGGTGTTTGTCACATGATTTCATGATTTTTGCCATTTTTTTGGCAGTTCCATGACTGTCCTCGTTTTTATTGCTTTCCATGATTTTTCAGCAGTTTTGAATGGCAACAGTTAGACTGAATGCAGCCTGCAGTCCATTGTTTCAGTCAAACGGTTGAAGGCCTCTATCAACAGTGTGGATGCCGAGCACTCCTCCTCCTGTTAGCCACGGTAGCATCGTCAGTGACATCATGCGCTCCATATCTGTCTCTCCGTCTTGCTTGTGTCTCGATTTACAACTGTTCTTTAGCGGCATACAAAATGTCACACATAAATTAACCCTCGTTAATTGTGTGAACTTTTGTAAATTCAACACAGTACCATACGTATTCAGCCACACTTATACCTCTGCCCTTTAATTGTGTGATCTTCATTTAAATGCATATGCATTAAGGAGAGAAGCACACCCAGCGATGACTCATATAGATGACACGCATACTGCACTTCCAGCTCTGCGCGCCTGTTTGAAGCATAACACTAGTCGAAAAAGGCTTAGTACACCTAGACTTCAATATCTTATTAATCACAAACCAATGTTTTAGGTGAAATGTTTGCATTGGACCGAAGCTTCAAAAGGCAAGAAATGTAATTGATTAGCCCTAATGCTAAAATCAGGTTGCTCTCCATCACAAGCAGGCCGATGACAACTGCTACAGCTCTGTATATGTCTACTGTATTTCAAACAACCTGTACTCACCACTGGACAGATTGCTTAAGATTCAAACCGTCTCTCAAACAGCCTATATACATAGTTTAGTGTTCCGGACAGTGTAGTTCATATAAGGAATTTTGTACTTTTAAAAAGCATGCTTCATTTCCGACATGCTCATGTGTTTTATTTGGCACCACATACAGTGCCCTCCAAAGTATGGGAATGGTTAAGCGAAATTTGTTGTTTTGCTATATACTTAAGGAATTTTAATTTCAAAAGATGAATATGAGACAAAATTTCAGGCATTTTGCTTTTATTTCATGGTTACTATCTAGGCACATGTTTTCCCATTTTACAGACACAGGCGTTTTTGTGTTAAATGAAGGAAACATGTTGTATTATCTCACTAGGCTGAGCAAAGGCAAACCAATTAATTACATTACATTACAGGCATTTAGCAGACGCTCTTATCCAGAGCAACTTACATTGTATCCTATTATACAGCTGGATATATACTGGAGCAATGCAGGTTAAGTACCTTGCTCAAGGGTACAACGGTAGTGTCCTACCTGCGACCTTTAGGTTACAAGACCAACTCTTTAGCCATTATACTACACTTCAACACTGAAGTCTGAATGCACAACACAAATTGTAAAAGGGAATTTATCAATGTTCATCATTAATGGTAGCCATATGAAACTACTTAGTTATCTAGTGAATTAGACATGAGATTTGGCCACAAATATCCTACTAAAGAGATAACGCAAGTCACCTCAGCTTTAATTATTCAGCTAACAGCTAGCAAAGACAACATGGTAGCTAACATGAACAGAAATGGCTAGCTACATGGTTTCGCCCTTGCTTTACTTGATCAGACAGGTTATCGCTAAGGGACTCGAACAAAGTCAGTGTGACTGGCTGCTGCTACTGTTAGTGTCCCCATCTGCTGCATGTGCGCACCAGCGCCATACATAACGGTCTCCAAACGTTGAGAACCTAGCATGAGTTGTAAATCAGCATTCGGTCTCTCATGTTAAGTCTACAGACAATTCATCGCCAGAATTTCAGAACTTTGACATGACTGCACTCAGGGTAGCTTGCTGATTTTTATTGAACCATTGGCCAGGATGAACATGCGAGAACGCTGCAATGTGCAAACATGGCTACTTTTCACGTTAGACCGGCGACCCAAGAACACTACGTTCAGGCTGCCTAAGCCCGAACGTCCATCAGCGCGTGTCACTGCACCCCCTTCCCCCCCCCCCACCCTCCCCCACCCCGTGTCCCCTGGGAAAAGGTCTTCTTTGACTTTCCGTCGGATGACCGCTGCCAAATTCGCGGAGGCAATGGCATTCACACGAATGTCCTTTGGGGGGGGGTTTGCCTTAAAATGGCCGCCCTCCCGCTGTTTCCGCGAAGCAGAGGGCGGGCTTCGCTTCACCGGTCCTCGCACCGAATTAGCAGCCGTAAAAGGCCAGGTTTATGGGTACCTCCGTGGGCTGATATATGGCCAGATGGGTAGACCGGCCCAGATGTTCACGTTTGTCCTTTGCGCTGATCCGTGACCGCACTTCCACAGCGACCCGGACGCCAAACGGGCCGCCGCTATCTAATTTCCATTCTGAAAAACTCCAAAAGAACCTTTTTTTTTTTCTTCGCTGTTAATAAATTAGCATCCTTTACACTGGCTGCTCATAGAAAAAGAACATGATGGAGTTGTTAAATCACATCCTTATTTCAAATATGTGCGTCGTGAATAAGATGTATGCGCTCGTGATAAATCACGACGCGAATGAAATTAAAGGCATTTATCATGCAAAGTAAAGTAATCAACACACGGTGAAATGAAGCTGTCATTTTTCCAGAATGGACATGCATTTCAACGAAGGACATTCTCAGAATCGCAGACTGCTCATACATCACATTCAGAATCCCTCGCTGCGCAACAAAACCACAATAATTCACCCAGAGGAACATATTTCACGCAGACGGAGGAAGCTAGGCCTACAACATGGCCGCTTGTAAATGCAGCCCAGGGGTGAGGTGGGATATATATTGTGAAATGAAGCTGCTGTTCTGTGGTTCACTGTGCTTTGTTGTGTACACATGTAGCTGATGAGTAGGCCTTTGGTCTGCACTTAGCATATTTTGAAAGTCACCGTAAAGAAGTTGGTCCGTGGCTTTCTCCTGGCTCTTCCCCGCCTCGTTGGCGTGCACTAAACATTATTTATGAACATATTTTCAGCAGGGAGTCACAAAACCCACGTCTCAGCAAAATGCTGTTTGCGTATTAGAATATATATTTCACATGTGTGTATGTGTGTGTGCGGGTGTGCATGTATGTACAGTATTATAGGGGTGTACTCTATGGGCAAAATGTACAACGTGTGATTAATATGGATATCGTGATGGCAATATGAAATGCAATGAGACAAATACTTTGTCACTGTAAAAGAGAATGTGTTCTCAATGATCTGGTTAAATAAAGGTAATGAATGAATGAATGAATGAATGAATGAATGAAAACTGCACCATTTCGTACATACCATGTAGACTCATGAAAATTAATTGTCACTGTCCCAAAACGCTTGCATTTGTCTGCATATACATATGCTTATCTTTTCTTTCAATATAATTTTTTTTTGTCTCTCAATTTGCTTGCCATTAATATAAAAAAATCTACTACCCTAGACCATACCATACCACTAAATTACTTAATAAATTACTTACTTTTCAAAATGTCCATACCATACCCTGTCATATTTCAAAATGCCATCAAAAACTTGAAAAAGAGACAGGCATCTATTATGATGCCTACGCTTATTCCACTTAGGAGAAAAAAAAGAGCTGAAAGTCATTGTGATTCGCTACCGCTGAGCAACAGGGCGGCACATAAACCCACAAGCTCTCGGGGGACACAAAGCAAATCAAGACAAAGCAAAAACAACACTATATATTTGCAATATCCCTGATGCATTTAATGCTGTCGCACATGTGCGTTATGACCCTAAGCCGTTGCCGTGGCAATGAAATAAGATGGCTGAAAATGTCAAACGGAACCACCCTCTATTTGACTGCCTCAGCTGTAATTGAAGACGCTCTGTAAGTTTGATCATTGTCACTTCAGATTAAATCACTCCCTCGCTGGGATGTGTGCGTTTCCATGGCAGCGCGACTGGCTGCTGAAGCCGGCGGGACCGTGAACTGCATCATATGAAGAGACTGGAGCTGGACCACTGAGCAGGAAGGAAATACTTATGGAGCCTGAAAGACTGGCTTTATGTGCTCATAATGGCACTGGATTACAGACCCACTGCATGACTTTGAGGGAAGTCACTCAAGTGATGCATAGTCTTCCTCACAGACACACAAGCACACACAAACGCACTCACACAAAAACATACATACCCACAAGCACACACACAAACACACACACAAACGCACGCATACACACACATACCCACAAGCACACTCACACACACACGCGCACACATACATACCCACAGACACACACGGAAATACACACACACACACACGCACGCATACACACCTACCCACAAGCAAACTGCTCACACAAACACACACACATATCCACGAGCACACTCGCGCACTCACACTCGAAAGGTGTTGTCGTCCAGTGTATCATCTGCAAAATCGTTGCAACCCACTATATTTTCCATTATATAATGTGTAGCCATCGACCCTTTGAGCCAAGCCCACTACGCTAGTTAGCTCCGAAGCTAACACTGTTTACAGTTGGAACAGCAGCTACCCCACCTGTTTCTCACTGAGTTTGGTCAACACCCCCTTCCCCTTGTATGGGCACTTGGGGGGAGTTATCGCCGAATTCAAATTACCCACGCACTGTATTTATTTTAAAAAATGAGCACGGTTAGAGTTGTACGTCAATATGACGCACACCTCTACGGAACTATTTCCCTGCACAGATTGGTTTGGCTAGGCCAGCCGCTAAGGGAGACTTAATCAATTTGCTTTCATCTGTTAGATGAGCTTAATGTTGTTTTGCGGTGGAATTCTATTAAGGAAATTCCAGTAAGACCTTCCACAGATAAAGCACATAGAACTAACACAAATTGCTTTACAGTAAATTGTGTAAAGTAAAAAATATGTTTAGGAAACCCTAAAAAACATATAAATAATCCCCCCTCAGGGAGTTCAGCACGGTAGCTGTTTTATGCACCAGAACGTTCACCGCACATCAGCTGAGCAGGAGAGAAAGGGAGTTATTTACCCGGTGAAAAGCTGATTCAAAGCTATTCAGCGGGATGTCTTGTGTGTGTACTGTATGTGCCTGTGCACGCGTGTGTTTCACTGTTAGCATTTCAGCATTTTTACACGTCCTTCCCCTCCTCAGAGCTGAACAAACATTCCCCTCGGTGTGTAAACGTGCAGCTGCGGTCAGGACGCAGACGGGCCTGCGGCTCACCGTGTCTAGCTCGGGCTTTAAAACCCGCAGCAACCCGCGGTGTCGCATCAGCATCGACACGCCGAGCCGAGTCTGGCCAGAAATCCTTTTCTGCTGGCAGCGCTTCTGAGTGTCACACGCTCTGCTCTCCAATAACGCTTCAGTCAGACCATCGTGAGGAGAATTAAACGCCGTGCGCTGGAACTAGACTGCGGGAGCCAACGCGACGAGTTAACCAGTTAGCATCCTGCGGTTTGGAACTCGCTGGCCTTGATTCAATAAATATGTCCTCACGTCTTACTTACATATCCTCCTGAGACCTGGCAGAAAAACAAAAAAGTTTAAGTATTTACATTTTTTGGACATAATACAAGTTTCTTGGTTGCACTTAATTTCATTTATTTAGAAACCCATTAGTTCCACTGAACTATTCTTCCTGGGTTCACACACAAATACACTAGAGATCCATACAAATCTAAGCAACGTATAACAATTATATAAAGATACAATACAAAAATGAAAAAAAAAAAACTTGAAAAGAAAACTTATTGGCTGCACTTACAGCTTCACTTCCCAAATTGCGCTTCTGGTGATAAACCCTGCCACGGCGTTACAGCACGATGCATGAATGTGCGCTTCCCACAGGTCGTTTCTGGTAAATGACAGTTTTCGTCCAGACACTGCATATCTAGTTGTGTAATTGTGTCTTGCATTGGTAGGGAGAAGCTCACGATGTATTAATGGGCTCCTTGGACTAGACGATTCTATGTGAAAATATCTTCAAAAATATGTATTTTATTTTTAATAAATGTCCCTTGTAGTGCAGGTTTTAGCCCAGTAGAATATATGGTTCTTCAGACTATGAACAGAGACTCATGTCCCCTACAGGAGACATAAATTATTTTCCAGGTCTCAGAGGGATGTGCCCTTAAAGTTGACTTATAAAACAATGCACAGCCCGCCAGGCTTCTGCACTCCTGACAGTGTTCAGTTTCTCTGGGCCTCGTGGCGCATTCCAGCAGGCTGTCCTGGGTGCACGTGCGCTACGCTACAAGCGCTGTGCAGGCAATGTGCCCGTGTCCAGTAGCGCACAGCATCGATGAGCTCCTGGAAACCGGCAACGAAGCAGGAGGTGAAAAGAACTCCTTCAGTATCGTTCCTGACTTAAATCACGCAGGCACACTGGAAACGCAGGTGACAGAATGCTGAATAAACAATGGCTACAAAAAAAAAGCCAAACTTTTCAACCTGCATCAAGGCTGCAGAACCAGAGCGTATACACAGTGCACAATGCGTGTCCTCTGGCAAGAAGCAGAAAGCAAACCTCAGACACTCATCCATTCACCGAGACAGTCACACACATTGCACAATGGAATAGAATGTCCTTCAGGGCAATAAATGCTACGCTACATTACTCTTTAAAACTCCTTCCCAATGCTAGCCATTCTCTCTGTGAATAGACACATTTATAAGCTAATCATTGTATAAGAAGAGAGTCAGAATGGCCTCTAACTAGCCTTTGTGTGTATGTGTGTGGGTGTGTGTACAGTAGGTGTGTGTGTGTGTGTGTGTGTGTGTGTGTGTGTGTGTGCGCATGAGTGTTTGTGTGAATTGTGTAAGATGGATTTGTCCTAAAGGCAATGTTCTAAATGCATTCTAAAATAAAATGCCTAAAAACATTCAGTCTCACATTTACCTCTATCTGTACAGAAAAGAGACAATGGGCCAGGTATGCTAAACTACCCTTCTCCTTCAGCATTGCTGTCAGTGTCATTACCTGTATGCTGGTTCTCTTTCAGCAGTTTGCTGTGCTCGTGAGTATCGACTGACATTCTTCATACAGGTTTCAGGAACCTTCCACTGAGATTCCACTGATGAAAGCTTTTTTGTCCTGCTGTTTGTCCCCTGTTTTGTGTCTGGGTTGTCCCTGTCTGGGTACTATTTTGCTGTAAAGAGCTGGCACATTTCCGCTTTAGCGGATACAGGCGATAGCTAGTTACGTGCTGTTTCTCGCAAGCAGCATTTTTATGTGCGGATTTAGATGATTGAGGGATTGAGACTAATCCCTTTAAACATACATACAGCCAACGGTCACCAATACCTTGTAGTTAAGAATAATGTTTTTTGTTTTTTGTTTTAATCCAGGGAAAAGCAATGGAGTTGCGATATAACTCCAGGCAAATTCACATTTTCCCTCAGTGGGTGTGGGTTGGGAAAAGCTAATTTAATTACATTCAGTGCTACTCAGCTTGAACCTCCCATTTCAAAGTTAAGCAGTATCTCAAGTGAGAATTTCACATATTTCACACGTCAGGAATCCGCGCATAGCTAGACATGCTTAAAAAGCGCTTGAGATCCTCGATTGAGGTTCAGGCAGTGCAAACAGAGACAAGGACTCGAAGTGACAACAAACCAACAAGAAGAGCAAACTGTGCAATTTCAAGTTGAAAAAAAAAAACAAACGGTCTTCCTACCACTTTAACCAACTGCCTTTAGATAACCTACATCTGCTGTAAATGGCTAGTCCTCCTCAAAGAAGGATGCCAGCAAGTCAATTTATCTTTCCTCTCAGACCCCTCAGCCTGCATAGCAGCTCCTCATCTGTAAACTCTGTCAGCAGTGTAGCTGAAGCGCTCCACTGTTTCGTAGCGAGGCATAACTGCAGCCTCAGGCTATAAGTAGCTCAGCTAACGCGCGCTGGAACACAAGCGGGGTGCTAGGCTGCCCCGTGGTCAGGCCAGCCGGGAGGGCTGCCCTTAGCTCGGCCTGGAAGCAAACCTCACACTGCTTGGAAACTGAGAAGGAGAGAACAAACCGATTTTCTATATTTGTGAATAAATGCTAAAACATTAACTATTCACGCGCATTGCCTCTGGTGCTGTAGCAGCTGCTTTGGGGGGTCACGTGAAGTTCATTTTTTTTTGTTTGGCCTGCGATTGTCCCTGTGCCAGCCAGTGGAATAAAACAGAATCAGTCCTTCGGAAGGAAAAGCAACAGCTGGCCCCTCTGTGCTCAGCAAGTACAGATAACACTAATGATACACTGATAAGAGAACATTCAGCCACAGATAACACATTTCTCGCCAACATCTCAATTCTCCTGAAAAAAAAGAAGTTTTTAAAGAACACCTGTGACAGACTAGCAAGGCAATTTTCAAGTCTGAGGTTGTTTGAGAGCTTAGTGGTAGTGATGGTGGGAAGGTGGGGGGTGTTGTTCTCAGGGGGAGAAACTTGGCACAGTTGTGCTGGGCGATGGAAGAAAGGCCAGAGCTAAGAGGAGCCATTAAACTGTGTGCAGTGCAGGGTTTCGATACGTGAGAAAAGTATCAACACATAAAAAAAATGAGGCAGTTTCATTTTAAGCTGGTCATTGAGGCCTGCTAATGCTCCTGTTACTTCACTGGCTGCCACTGTGGCTCGGCCCAGAAACCCAGTGAAGATCTTGGAGTTTCTGAGATGAGCATGTGTGTCAGGGGGGTCAACCTGACCCAGTCATCAAACACACAGTTTCAGCACCATTAATGGCCCCGTCTTTGAAGGCAGATCTGGACCCGGGTGAACAGAGGCCAACGGCTCTGTGGGGATCTTCAAATAAATCAGAAAAACCATAAAAGAGCTTTTTTCAGCTCCAAAAAAACAAAAACCTTGCCCTATGCTTCGTTGGTGCTCTCACCAACACAGATAAACGGTAAACAGCGGTACAGCATACCCTGATTTGACAACTGATCATGAATTGACCATTTACAAGCTGTAAAGAGCTACGGCAAAATTGATGAACGCCGGTTACTTTTTTATATGCAGCCGACATGCCAATGTGAAACCTCTGACTCCCACATAATAAACTTACGAAAGAAGACTCGCCTTCTGAAGCATTTCCAACTTTATCAGCTCGTGCATTTAAGCAGTCCGCTTCTGTTTTACTTAACACATATCCCCGGTATGCAGCACTCCATTATTTAAATGCAGGTAAAATAGGCTTTCGGGGGTGGGGCGGGCTGGAAAGGCCACGTTAAAAAAGTTCCACTGCAGTAGCATTAGACTCTCTAATACTTCATCTCTTATCGCAGAGTGCTACGCGGCTTTGGGAGTTAAGGAACTGTCAACGCAATAGGTTTTTTTTTTTTTTCTTCCTCCCATCGCAGGAAAATAGGTCATCCTCCAGCCTCTCGATAGCCTCTGTCACTCTGCTGGTCCTGGGGGAGAGCCGGCGGGGGGGTGGGTGGGGATGGGTGGGGGGGGGGGGCAGGCCCTCGTGATCGCACGGTGAGGGAGTGCAGGGAGCCAGGGAGCTGAGGCCGGGGTGTTTACGCGTGGGTGTGGAAACAAACGCAGCCTGTTCTCCGGACGGCCCGTTCTCCGGACGGCGAGTTCACAGGCACTGAGGAGGAAGTAACCGGTCCCAGAAATGACACAGCTCCTCTCTGAAACGTGACCTCATCAGACTTCGAAAAGAATCTGTTCCTAAGCCCAATGCGCGCTTATGTCATTTTGAATGTCGTGTAAGCGTGAAACCACGGACCAGATTCAGTCAAGCGCACATCCTGTCTAAGGGCGTGCGCAATTCAATCAAATGCTCTGGATTAATCCGGCCCCTTTTCTCCATAAGACTACTTTACAGCACCTGCTGCATTGGGACATGGTGACCGACAGTAAGAGATCTGAGCCAATGAAAATGAGTTTTTACCAATGATTGACACATCTTGCTGAAATTCATTGGTCAGATCACTTTTAATATACCTGACTTTTCAAGCAAAAAGCTGTCTGAGTCACACTTTTTTGGGTATGCTAAATTCAGTTGAGTGTTCTCTGTAGCACAGGAAGATCAAACTGTGAAAAAATAGACTGTTGCCGCTTCAAAGTGCTAATCTAATTTTGAGAAATTATTTAGTTTCATTGGTTTCATTGAATCACCTAAAAAAGGTTAAATCCACTTGTGTTTAATACAAATATAGCCTAATGATTTAATCTCCATGGCTGAGCGACACAAAGGTTTATATTTTGATTCTGTTGCATTTACGGTTTTCTAAGCGGTTTCATTTACCCAAAAGCTATTTTGCTACAACAACAAAAAAAAAACTGGATCCATGCAAGTGAGGAAGACACCAAAACACAAAGACCATTTGTCTGCTTCATTCATACTGCAGTAACCTCCCTCATATTTTCAATCATTATGTAGATGAATCAACACACTGAGGCTTCTGTTTCCATTTTTCTTGTGCCAAGTCAACCCGAGGGTGTCCTAACCTTGCAGTATTATGTAGAAACTATTGATGAATCATATGTCAACATTCGAGCAATTGCCGGTCCATGGACTTTCTTGGTATTCATTGACTTTCTTGCCATTATGTCCTTTAATACCACATAAAAATGAGACTGCAAGCTACTTGTATTCAGTGAAAAAATAAAATGTATTAGTATGTATTACAAGGCATGAAAGAATGATGGTGGCACCAAAAGGCAGAATGAACACTAGACACAATGAGTCAGCCACCAATCTAGTGTGTCATCTTCAGGAAACAGAGATATTATGGCTAACCATTTTAACCATGTGCAAACTGCAATACATGCACTATATACAGTGCCCTGAAAAAGTATTTTCCTCCTTCCTGATTTCCTAAATTATTGCATATTTGTCACACTGAATGGTTTGAGATTTTTAGACAGAATTAAATATTAATTAATCTGGGTGAACACAAAACACATTTTAAAAATAATTTTTAAATTAATCTAATGAAAAAGAAGTTATCAAACACCCACATCACCCACGTGTAAAGGTAATTGCCTCCTTAAACTTAATAAGCGTAACCAAATTCTTTCTATAATTTGATACCAGTCTTTCACGTCACTGTGGAGGAATTTTAACCCACTCTTCTTTGCAGAATTTAGTAGGTCATTTCAGGTCCGGCCACAGCATCTCTAACGGGTTCAAGTCAGGACTTCGACTAGACCACTCCACAACTTAAATTTTTTATCTTTTCAGCCATTCAGATGTGGACTTGCTTCTGTGTTTTGACTCATTGTCTTGCTGCATAACCCAGTTACGCTTCAGCTTCAGCTCACGGATTGATGACCAGACATTCTCCTAAATAATTTTCAGGTACAGAGCGGAATTCATGGTTTCTTCAATACTGGGATGTCGTCCAGGTCCCGAGGCAGCAAAGCATCCCCACACCATCACACTACCACCACCATGTTTGACTGTTGGTATGGTGTTCTTACTGAGAAATGCTGTATTTCCTTTATGTCATACATAATGGGACCCCTGTCATTCTAAAAGTTCCACCATCCGTCCATAGAACAGTATTGCAAAAGGCTCGAGAATCATCCAAGTGCTTTTTGGCAAATGTGAGACAAGCGTTGATGCTTCTCTTGGTTAGCAGTGGTTTCTGCCTTGCTACACTCCCATGAATTCCCTTTATGCTGAGTCTGTTTCTTTTTATGGAATCATGGACACTGACCTTAGCTGAGGCTAGAGAGGCCTGCAGTTCTTGAGATGTTCTTCTGTGATCTTTTGTGACTTCCTTGATGAGTTGTCGCTGTGCCTTGGAGAAATTTTGGCCAGCTGCCCACTTCCGGGAAGATTCACCACCACTGTTCCAAGTGTTCTCCATTTGGAGATAATGGCTCTCACTAGGGTTCGGTTGAGTCCCAAAGCCATTAGAAATGGCTTTGTAACCCTCTCCAGACTGATATATTTCAACTATGCCAATATTTCCTCGGATCATGGCATAGTACCCTTGCAGAAACTTTGTGGTGACTACTTCACTCTGATGGTCAGGTTCAATATGAGTGAGGTTCAGATTCAACAGGGCTGGCTGAGATCAAGACTGGCTGTGTTCCATCAGAAGAATTAAATTATCAATTGGTTATCAATTAGTTAATTGGTTGATTGAGTAACTAAGGGGCAATTACTTTTTCACATGGGTGATATGGGTGATATGTGTTTTTTATGACATAAATGAAATAATATTAAAACATTTTTTTTTTTTTTAAACAACTTTTTATAATGTGTAAAAAGATCAGGAAGGGGTCGAACACTTTTTAACTGCATTGTATATATAGTGTACGATGTCTGCTTACAGTCTTTAATCATCACTCAAATAATCAGAATACCAACAATTGCCAGCTGACAAATTCATTTATTGTATGAAATAGCCTACTACTACCCAATGACATTTGAATGGTTAATTCTATGGTTAGCAGTTGAAACAACTTTTACTCTGAACCATTTCTGAGAAATTGGACCGACTCTAAGACGACGGAACTTTTAACTTTTGCAGAAGAAGCAATTAACAGACAGCGCTGTAGCGCTGCTAGAGATGCTGTGATCTACGACAAGGTAATCCGCGAACAGTCACGTCACGCGTGAACGTGAACACGTGCGACTCCACACTGAATTTTTCATCCTGTGTGTGAACGGGGAAAAAAGCGCTACCTATCCCGGATAATTGAACTTTCACACATGTTGTGGGTTCCATGTGTGAAAAGGGGTTTAAATGCCACCTGCGTATGCTGACAATATATGCAGTGAAGCACGCTCTGTTTCATGAATATGTGACCAGTGCAAACCTGCTAGATCAAACTAACCGTCTAATATAAATGCTTGAGTCTGGAGATTAGAGACTAAGACACATGGAATATTTTTGCCTCAGTTCAGTTTTTCCCCTGTGGTTATCATTTAAAGAGATATCCTATGATAAAGGAATTATTAATAGCAGAGCTAGATTCAGAGCAGGCTACATGCTAAATAGGTATTCCTGTGATTGACGTTCTGTCAAAAGTTCTTAAAGGAACTTGCGCCAGAACTATTAGCAATCAAGACTGGATTAAGAATTAATACAAAAGTGTACCAGTATGGCAGAGCCATTTTGCACAGATTGAAAGCGGAATGAAATCTCTGACATTGCATTAACATATCACTACCTGTACTGTCGGCCTTTCAGCAGAGAAAAGAGCAGAACTTCAGAAGTGACAACCGCTATTGTTAGAAGACCACTGACAGCTTTCAAAACGCTGAAAATGTCTCATTTACAAATACCCACAATTCCACGTTTATCAGCTGAAGCCTGCAGAAGCAGTGACAGAGGAGAAAAGTGCATCCACATCAAGCTCAGTCACGAACAGTCTAAAAGGCATCCGCATTAGAAACAGCGGGGAACAAAATGGCATCTCTGCAAAATTGGTGTCAACAAGATACTGTCAGATGTTTTAGTATCTGTCATCTGTTGGAACAATTCTCCGATACATATGTCCCCTTGAGATGGAGGATTTATCACGCAAGAGGACCACCCATCGAGCTGACCCTTACAACTGTCTAAAATACATTTCAGTACGGAGCACCTTGTGCAGTGGATACCATTTCCAATCTTCAAACCATGTAGTCTAATTGCTTAAACACTTATATGCAAGAGTCTGTACATCACAGGCGTCTGACTCCTGGCCTCCTGTGTCTGCCATCATCCGCTGTGCTTCCGCACCAGTGACTAATTTAATTTGCCGATTGGCTAAAGAACCCACAGACCCTGTTCCCGCGGACTTAATTGGCAGCTGATTGAAAGGAATCCAGAAAAAAACATGCAAACACTCCGGGACTTGACTTTGACATCCCTTGCTCTACACAAACAGGTACATCATTATTGTGAGTGGGCATCTTCACAACAAGACGAATATTATGTCTAGCACCGTACGGAACACCAGCACCTGACAGTCGCTGTTTGAATGCTTTTTGTACCCTGGAATAAATAATTGGCCGCACTCAGCCAATCGGACTATCTACTGGAAATGGAACCTGGATCCGTTTGGTGTGTGTGTGTGCCGAATGTGATCTGGCCAGAGAAGCGTTTTGGTGCGGTTACACATTTATCCAGGAGATGCCAAAATCGGTCTTGCGCATAATTCTGTCAGCAGACACGGCTAAAGACATTAATCGCCGCTGACACGATTCTGTCAGCCGGTGAAAGTGCCTGAAGACCCTTGACATTACGGTTCCTGTCCTCGGAATCCCAACACCAATTCCAGGCTTCATTTTTCATCCATAAATACAGCACATTTCACCCCACCAATATACATCATATTACTCACCTGTCAGTATGGTCTTATGACCTTCTGAACAAGCACATACTGTTCATCAGTTTCAGTTTACTTACATTGTCTCATTATATAATGCTTCAATTAAATATCTACTGTATTTAATTACTAATAAATAAATAAATAATGAGTAATTTAATTGTCTTTATTGCCAATTTAGTAATTGACATTATAATAAAACATTTTTTATATTTTAAATCAATGATTGTTCATAAGATTGATTAAGTCATTTATTGTCTGTTTCTGCTGGCAAGCGGGGATCTACTTACTGAAATGTAGACTGCATACCGCCATTTTCCCTCTCTTCCTAAATACGGGAATGCTGACCCGGACATCTGTGTGTTTCTGTGTGCATAGTATAGGGTGGAACCTCACACAGGTAAGTCCTGTACTGTGTTCCCTTATCAGATATATAATATGGTGGCAAGTGAGGAGCTTCTGAGGAATCGAGCTTAATTTATGAACTTCGGGCTCCACAAGTGTAACCAGCCACATTGCAGGGTCAACACTGCCGCATCACCAGGCCTCCAAAAAGCAGAGCCTCTTGCTCCAGATTTCATCAACAGCCGAGGACAGCAGAAAATGCGGTATTTTGTTCCGTGTTTGAATTGCTAAGGAGTCTCTGATAATACATTCTGGCCACGGGTGGCATAACAAAGGGATAAACAAATAATTTACATTTTATTACCCGTCTTTTGGATTGGAAAGGGTTTTTTTTTTTCCTTCTTCCATTTCCTACCACTGGATAATCCATGTTAATGAGCTGCTCCAAAGGCCGATTGTGCATTTGGCATTGTGCTTTATGGACAGGCGATATGAAAGACAGAGCCAACCATATTTAGCGAGACGATAGCGGGGTACCTTACGGGGAACAGAGGACCGGGTCTGTTGTGGCCTGGCATTTGCAAACGATCAACAAAACGCTGAAAACAGGTATGAAAAGAGTTGGCATGCAAATATTGAAGTTGTCCCAGCTGAAACCGAACTTGAAAAACAAAAATTCAAATACTCACTGCATAATGTACTGCATACAAATAATTTAGTAATTTCACAAAACATGTGTATTTATAATTTGAACAACAGTGCAAGGACTGAGCACCATTTTGGATCAACAGGTCAGACTGACGTCACAGTCACATGATCGCGGCTGCGCAGATTGATCCCAAGGTGACTGGGTGCAATATGTCACTTTCTGTCCTACAAAATGAGCTGTTTCTCTTTCTCTTTGCTTCTCTTCTCCTGTCTGATTGTCAGGGGCCTAGGGGCCTCTGCACGGCCTCCAAAAGGACAACTAGGCCTGAACCCCACCGGAGAAAGACGGCCTGCAGACGTGAAGGAACATGCGGAGAGACGCACGGGATCTCTCGGGTTATAGCCACAGCCAGTGGTTTATAACTCCAAGTAAACTTGTTAGCTATACTGCAACTAAGCTAAATAAACTGAATCCACCACAGAATCAGTTTATTTACAAACTTTATACGTTGATATCGCTCTGCAACATAGCCTACCCTCCTGTGACAGTGAACCAGCACAGCTTCCAGGCTTCCCAACAGCACAAAAAAACCAGGATGGAGACTGGCTTTTCTACAGACAGCACACCCGAAATCCAGAGACAGTTCCCAAGTCAAAGTTTCCTTGGGCGAACAAGCCACGCAACCAATCGCAGACCCATCTGCGCTACAGCAGTAAGACTGACTAACATCCAGGCATCAGTTTAGGAAACTTCTGTTTGTTTGTTATTTCTAAGAAGTATGGGATCGGCTGTATTTAATGTAGTGTTTACAGCATATCACCTATTTGGTGGCTACAGCTGCCTAGCCTTCATAGGTAACGTATATACTCCATTACTAACATTAGCTTACAATCCGTCTTCTTTTTAATTGAGATCTGTGCATGCAATCTCTCATTCCATATATGGTATTTTATATACAGAATGCCACTGAGGTTCACTGAGATTAGCTAGACATCGCTAACTTCAGTAGTCTTTTGCACACGGCATTCGTCTGGTTTCCAGGCCATATTCAGCAGCACTTGCTAAAAGCTGATTCATATTTTACTTTATCAGAGGAGTCTTTGCTCTCTCCTGCACCACACGTGCTGGTGAACACACACACACATAGCCATACATATGCACACGCAACACTAGTCGCCTTTCCATACCCTCCTTTATTTAGCCTTTTAGAATTTTCGTTTAGATGTGTTTGTTTGTTTAAAGGCATACTATGCATGATTCTTTTGCCGAATCAAATAACATGTATTTGTTATTCTAAAATATGTTTGGGATGTTCCTGGGCATGGTGCTCTTTTCTGTGAGGGGAGGGGTGGAGGTGGCTACAGAGCCTGTGGTTTGGGATCAGATTCCAATTAAGTGTTTGTTGCTAGACAGATACAGCAAAGATACAGCAAAGCAAAAAGACTTGTTCAAAAACTAAACTAAACGGAAGAATTACTTTTCTTCACTGGCTCAGCTAAAGTTTGCCATGGGGATGAAAAGCGACAAGGAGTTGGCCTGTTTTCTTTGACCTGTAAGTAACATTAGTAGTTAGTCCACCTTACACAGCTAGATGTCCATGGTTGGGTAGCTTTTGTATCAAATTCTGTTCTTCCATCAAGATGTCTCTAAGGGGTGCACTCAGTGTAAACTCATTATCACACTGCCTAATTACTGTTATCATCTATATGGAATCATTCATTATGCCAAAAATGCTATTTTCAGTATGTCTGACCACCTCACCTCTTAGCTTGATATTTTGCTTGTAGCGCTCAATGGTGTGTCCTCAACAGTGGTGTGGGTGGGGTTGAGGACAAACGAGGTATGAGTGGGGATTACAAACACAGTCTAGTCTACTAGGGCTGCAAAATCCAACATAGTATACCTTTAATAAATTCAATTTTATTAGACCTCGTCATCGGTCTGATTATTTTTTGGATAAATGCTTGAGCCTCTCACCTCAAATAACTTACACATGTTTTAACGTTATTGGTTATTATTTTAATACTTAATATTGATTTCTTCATAATCATGATTTAACAATTAATTTTATGAGACTGATTAATTATGAGACAGATTATAAACCAACCTATTACCGCATGAGGTAGTATATATTTATATCCCCTGGTGCCTATGTGCCAGACCTGGGTCAAATACGTATTTGTTCTGGATTGAAATACTCAAATACTCTGCTCTATTGATCTTGCCTGGTGTAACTGAGCCTGCCAATATGACCGGAAGGCGGGGTTTGCACTTTTTGAGAGTATTTCATTGGTTCCGATACACCGGACCAGTAAAGATCAGTAAAGTGTAGAAAAGTATTTGAACCCAAAACAAATATGTATGTGACCCAGCTCTGTGTAATGTGCGACGACCGTTAAGACGGACACGTTTTAATCATCCATCCTCACTATTCTACAATTAGTCGAGGTGTTTCCCCCAAACAATATGATCAAGGGGAAAAAAGTGTTCTTCACCCAGCACAGGATCAAGTGTTCAACATACAGTACAAGAGAGGCTGGTGTCAAACAATGTGTGAAACGATTCACGGCTGTGATGTGGAAGCACGCCCTTCATATACCTGCTTGAAGTGTGTCTGGTGATGAACATACGTAGAGTGGGTTTAATGATTTTCCCCATTTCGCAGCTAGCGTGATCAGAAATCAAAAGGAACTCGAGACAGTCTGGCGAGCGTTTCTTCACACTCGCACTAATCACACTCTCATTAGAACATTCATCTTTTCTTCAGTGACGCCATTACCTTTTGTCACTAATGCACGCCGTTTCGTTTAGTTCTCTCGCCGTTAATATCAAACACTGTTTACTTTCCATTATGTTTCTTAGCAACACTGTTTCATCCCTTTGTGTAATGTTTATAGCACAGAACAATGAGACATGTCTCCATTATTATTGCAGGATGCTTGTCAGCTGTATGATAAATCCAAATAATTTAACGCAATGCAAATTAAGGACGCAACTAAAGCCCAATTCTGACTGAAAAATTGATTCAGTAAAACATTTTGAAAGGTTAACTCAGTTGTGAAACTGTCATAACTTTATCCATTTTAGTTTCATAACTCAATTTGGGAAAATAATGCAGTTTTTCAGGAGTGAGTGGTGTAGACTAGCGGAAACAAAGAAGAAGAAAGCTGCTGACTCATGGCGGAGGTGTGTCAGTGGGTGAGTGTCTCGATTAGCATCTCACTCATTAGCCCCATTCGTTCGGCCACTGTCTCCCGTTGTAGGAGTTGTTTTCGGTCAGTCCCTGCATGATATCATTAATAAACAGTTTCCCTCTTTTCAAAAGCAGGGAGGTTTAATGACACTAACTGCCTGGATAACTGGGCTAGGTTAAATGTGGGCTAAACTATTTCATTTGAGAGGAATTGTTTTAAAGGAACATGCTTCCTCGATGAACAAACATTGCCATTTGAGTACAGACAGCAAGCTCCATAATGTTTGGGACACCAGATCTTCTCTGCCGATGCTCTGCCAGGCCTGTACTACAGCCATCTTCAGCTCCTGCTTGTTTTTTCAGGGGCTAGTTGCTTTAAGTTTTCTCTTCAGCATATGAAACAAATGTTCAGTTGGTTTCCGAACAGGTGAATGAGTTTGTTAGTCAAGAATTTTCCAGTTTTTTGGCTTTGAAAACTCCTTTGATGCTTTAGCTGTATGTTTGGAATCACTGTCTTGCTGTATGATGAAGTGCCGTCCAATGAGTTTGGAGGCATTTGGTTGAACATGAGCAGATACGATACTTCTGTACACTTCAGAATTCATTCTGCTGCTGCCATCAGCAGTAACATCATCAATTAACACATGTGAGCCAGTACCTGTGGCAGCCATACATGCCAAACACCCCCACCACCATGTTTCCCAGATGAGGGGGGGTGCTTTGGATCTTGGGCAGTTCCCATTGGCCTGCATACGTCTGCCATCACTCTGATACAAGTACATTTTGGTCTCATCTGTTCACAGGACTCTGCAGGCTCTTTTAGGTACTTCTCAGCAAACTGTAACCTGGTCATCCTGTTTTTTTGGCTAACTGGTGGTTCTCATCTCGCAGTGTAGCCAATAACATGAGTGTTTGTCAACATGAGCATTTGCAAGGCAATCAAAATCCTGGAATCAAAACTGGATACTCAAAGCTCTCTTATACCTGCACTAAGGAAGCTATTGAACACACCTGACCAATCAGAAACACCTGGGAAGCAATTTGGCCCAAACATTATTGTGCCCGTAAATGGGGGGGGGTAATTTCTACTTGGTGAAACCAAAGTCTTTAAAATATTCTTTAATAAAAGCTGAGAATCTTCACATAAACCACACACCAATTGCTTGATTACAAATTGTGGAGTACAGAGCCAAATCGAGAAAAATATATGTCTTTGCCCCAAGCATTATGGAGCTCACTGAATGTAAAAATAGGGAAAAAAAAGACACTGACCTCCAAATAACCTATTTAGACAATTGTGGTGTTCTACATAAAGGCATAACACATAACAGATCATATAACATGCATGTTTTTCATGAGTATCTACCTCTGTTCAAGAGATTTTAAAAAGTCAATAGACTTACAAATACGTCCTCATTTGTAACTGAAATAAAATAAAGGCAAAACTGATATAGATCTCACCTATATTTAAATCATTTTTACTCCATGCATGAAACATATGCAGTGAATTGGTGAGAAGGAAAATGTAACGTTTCACAAAAAAATTGATGAATCAGGAGAGAGTAAATAATTTCACAGAAATGCACCAATGATCAAACAAAGCTTTGACTAACTGGGGTGGCAGAAGTTGGGGAATGGGGGTATGGAGTACTCACATCGGACCAGCATTTCGTCCGACCCGTCGGGGCAATCTAGCTCTCCGTCACAGAGCCAATCCGATGAGACACAAGTCAGGCGGTCATGACAACGGAATTCCCCCGCATCGCAGAGAGGGGGTTCTGGAGAAGGAGAGAAAAAGGATGGAGGAGAGAGAGAGAGAGAGAGAGAGAGCGAGAGAGAGAGAGAGAGGCGATGAGCAGTGGGATGGTTAGCTTCATGTGCCTTCCGCTCGAGCCGACACATGGCAGTGTTTCCATGGTGCGAGTCTGCATGTTCTCAGAGAGCAGGAAAGACTTTATGCACTGTTGTCACGCATGCACTACAACATGCATCATGGGTCAGAGTCAGTTAGTGGAAATGATAAATGAGAGCGATGTTTTATGCATTAATCTTGCCGCAGACACGGGATGGTTGTTAGCACATTTGCATGTTTTATTTTTTTACCGGTTGATAAGAAACAGGGAGGGAATCTGCGGGGGAATGCCATAAATATCATAAACTGAGCTTATGTACAACCTGAAGGCCTTACACGTGGGTCCCAGTCAACACAAGCAGGCGTGAGTGCTACTGATGCTGCTCGGCTGTGCTGAGAGCATCTGGGGCGGATGGGACTAAGTCACTTCCTCTGAACACAGGAAATGACATGGCCCTCAATTTTATTCATGAAATAATATACACCTCCAGCACATACACACAGGCATGCACGCACGTACACATATGCACATACAAACACATGCACACACACACACACACACAACACACACATAAACACCCACACTCAGAAATCTAGATACCCACCAGATACTCAGCTGCAAATTCTTAATATTCCAGCTTCTGTCTCTACTGAAGCCAAATTTAATGTGATATAGGCTAAATTCACTGACTATGCGGATCACTGACACTGACTAAATTCACTATATACTATAATATCGCACCTCAAAAAGGTTACAGTCAATTGTGTCCATCCAGTACAGCCCATCTATGCACTAGACCAGTGCATTAACAGATACCAGACCATAGAGCCCATCTATGCACTAGACCAGTGCATTAACAGATACCAGACCATATAGCCCATCCATGCTCTAGAACAAAGCCTTAACAGATATCACACCATGGGGCCCATCCATGCTCTAGAACAGTGCCTTAACAGATATCACACCATGGGGCCCATCCATGCACATTCCTTTTGCCACCTGTAACTTTCTTATTTACAACAGGGGTTAGATTAAATTGTTTTCCTACATATCTTCCTACATGTTGTGTGGGTTTTCCAGCACTACAAGACCACAGTAATCCCAGCACCCCCCAGTGTCTGTTCCAGTGTCTGAGAGCAAATTCACCACCATGTAACATACAACTCTAGAAAGGTCAAATCAAAAGATCTTTATTGTTTTTTTTGTTGTTTTTTTGTTGCTCTATAATTCCCCTTGTCCCTCTTCTCATTTTAAATACTACGTGATCTCGTCTCATCCGTAAAAAATATCCCATCTTTCCAAATCCAGCGCAGAACAAGCTGCAGTTTAGATCCGCCGATTATCTTCTGGGGCTGACGCAAGGGCAAATGTCCAAATGCCTGTAGGGACTGACAAATTAGATTGCCTTCCCTCAGAAAAAAACACAGACATTTCTGTACACGTAAGATTAATGCCTTCCGGCCTTTCTTATAAAATGGAGGCACAGTGCTGTATGATTCTCAACTTTCCAAAAAATATTATCCCTGTGACCAAAACAATAGAAAGACAGTGAAAGTTTTCAGAAGCCGGTTTGAGCCTGTTTCTTTTGTCTTAATACACACCGCCTTCTCACCTCTCTCCCGAGGAGAGAAAAGAAGGCGAATCGCGCGCGAGGTGTCTGAGTGACGGAACGGTCCGCGGGAGCGGCCGCCGTAAACGTATTTGTGACAGTCGCGGAAGCCCCGCGGGACGCTGGCGTCTGATTGAGGTGTGCGGAGGTGGCTTGGCGTGGCCGGCTTTAGACTGAGGAACACACAGAGGTGGGAACGCGCGCTGTGCTGCAGTGTCTCTGCAGAGGCCTGCTCCCGCAGCGGCGATCAGAAAAGCCTCTTCCGTCCGCTCAGTCTGGCCGTCACAATGCCTGTTTTTATATGTGCTTTACATGTACGATTTTTACTGACCAGCCTGACCAGTGGAGGAGGGGCTCCCCTATGAACAGTTTTCTCCCAAAATTTCTTCCCACTGGCAAGTTTTTAAAATTTTTTTTTTTACCTCACTTGTTTGCTTTTTGGGGGTTCAGGCCTGGTTTTTGGCCAATTTTCCTTTATGCTTCCTCTGTAAAGGATCTTTGTTACAATGAAAAAAAATTCAATACAAATAAAACTATTGAACTGAATATATACCATCATGTATATACCCTCTATGTAGCATACCAATTAAAAAAGAGAAAAGTCTAATGGTGAAACCAATTGATTATTATAATACTGTACTCTTACATGACAATTGGCTGTGCATATAATATTTTATGAATTTTATAGTATGGAGTACTTTATGTCGTAATTGGCATTTAACCTTAATGTCATTACGGCTAACATAGAGCACCTGTCCTATAAGAAAACAAAATGGCTGACCGACTTAAAGGTCATGCATAATGTCACTAGATGTAAATGGACGGAACTACTTAGGGTTTCAAATTCAGGAATTTTAATCAGCTCGGAAAACTCCTAAATTCTGTCTCCTTAGAATCCAGGGTCTGTAAAATACAGCGGGCAGTTTACACCGTATCAATTCAATACCGATAACCTGTCAGTCAAAAAGAAATAACAGCAAATAAGAGGGCCTTCTATTTCTGTTTCGCTTTCCAAAAAGTAAAGGCAGTCGTTAAAACACCTTCTAAAGGGCATTGCTCCTTGCAAGTCCATGAAACATTAGCGTGTCCTTCCAATTCACTAATGCAGTCCTGTACCAAGACTCTGATTGGCGTGATTTGGTTGTTGTACTGATACACTCCTTTGATTTTTGAAAGAAGGACGCTAGGAAATGATGCTAGCAATAAAAGATAAGAAAATAAACAGTCTGTATACTTAGCGTGACCCATCGACTGAGTCGCGGTTCTGAGCAGCGTGCCTTTAGACCCCAAGGATTCGTATGGGAAATGGAGTCGGAATAATCCTCGGATAAACAGGCCCGCGCGTCCTCCGCGGTCCGGACGTGCTCGGCATACGCAGTCGCCCTCGGGTACGTCCGCCCCTCTCTTCTCTGATCGATTACCATTTAAAGGGGAGCGCTGTGGACGCAGGACGGGGTCCCCCGCCCGTGTCTGAGGGCCGGGCCATGGTCTCTGGGGCAACGGGGCTGCTCACCGATGTCCACCCGCTTTCGTGTCACCCCCCCTCCCCCGCCTCCCCCCCCCCCTCCCAGAAAGGAAAGGACGTGATGAAAGAGAACAGGACGACCCTCCATTCTAATTTAAGTTCTTTTCCCAAACTCGTAGTACTAGCCTTTTCTCCTCGCTGTTTGAGACCCCCGGGGCAGTGGGGAAACGGTCGCCATTTCGCCAGGAGAGACAACAAAAACGCGCTATTATATTTATTCACTCAGCGGGAGCTTCTTTGGAACAGGTAAAACGGAGGAGCTGGAGTCCCAGGTATAATCCGTTTTAATGAATGCGAGTTATTTGCCGAGGCGGTTGGAGTTAAGTAACTCGCCCTGGGGTGCGACTGTGCCGGCTCGCCCGGGGAGCACGCTCGCGGCGTTTCCAGCCGCACCGCCACCTGCTTAATCGCCGCCCGGCCTGCCTGCTTCTTAAAAGAACAAACGCACAAATATAAATGCTTTTTTTTTGTTTACCGCGGTAAACGAGAGAGAGTTTGGCGTCTGTGGGGAACGGAGGAAAATCGGCTCCGGTGCGGGAGCGGGCGGGGCGGGCATTTAGAGACGAGGAGGAAGCGAAACTCTTTCGCCAGGAACTAGTAATGCGTGCGGCGGGTGTGCCGTTAAAAGCCTCTGACCCCTCCCGCCGTCTCTTTGTGCCGAACACGGGCGGCTCAAAAAGCCCGTCTCTGTGCGCCGTGGTACACAAACCGTTTGTTTGGAGGACGCGGGTTCGAGAGGCGGCGCGCACGGCTAGCTGTTGATCAAGATTCAAGATTGAACTGTCAACGCTTTATTTAAAAAAGCTATTAAAAACGTCAGGATACCACTCTTTTTAAATGCACCTAAAATTACTCGTAGGCAGCCCACTGTTAGCCATTGTTCTCAGAAATATTTGCACTTGCATTTAGTGCAGTATGCTGGTAAGTCACGGTGTGTTTCCACTCGCTGTGAACCATTCTCCTTCAGCCTCTTGTTTGCAATGCATGCTGGGTGATGTATCTGTTGATGGGGTGAGGGAATGATGGGGGGAAGAAAGCACTGAACATGGGACAAACGCAGTCCACAGTGTTCAAATTTACAACATGAAGTAGATTTCGATGAATGCTTGAATCACCAAACGCAGATATTTTAGCACTTTACTGTTAGAATAACAAGCCTTGTTTTGCCTATGCATCCTCTGGATAACTCATTCTAGTCTATTGTACAAGCTGATCCACATCCTGCACTCAAAAAAATGAATTGCTGGATTTACTTAATACAATTATGGACACACAATAGTATTAAGTATATGTGACTTGAACTGATTATGTATTTGTACAAATACTTAATCAGCTGAAGCCACATATACTCAATAATGTTGCACCCCTGTCCATAATTTTATCATGTAAATCCAACTATGAATTTTCTTGTGTATATAAGCCAGAGTATACCCAGTCCATGAGCATGCAGTACACTGCCCATCAGCAGTGCCCACCGTCGGTCCGCCAGCATTGTACAAATTGACAGCAGTTTGCAAGCAGGTAGGTGATCTGAGGCACTGAAGAAGAGGATAAAAGAATGGAAAAATACTGGTGAAAGGAAGTCAGACCACAGGCTCTGACAGAGGGCTCAGAGGTGCCTGCCCTGTGGATAAGCCAGTTCTACACTTTCACCAACCTACAATTTTGAATGTACGATCAACATTGAACGGGAAGATACTGGTAGAGTATTTTGGCCCAAACATACCAATGGGCAATCTGCTAAATCTAGTACAAATCAGGAAGTTGGTTTCTTATACAAGAACTAAGCATATCCTCTTAAAATCTAAATCTGTAGTCCCTATAGATTTCATAACTATTTCAATATCCAATATTCCAGTTATTTATTATTAGAAAGAAAACATGTTAGCCAAATGCCAGTTCTTGGATTTCTCATGAAAAATACTAGTAGTGAAAATGCTAATAGCATTCACTGAATTCTCATGAATTCTCCACATTGGAATAGCAGCCCGATTTGTAAATAGTTTTGAGTGACCAAAGATAATTAGACAATTGGCTTCTCAGCTGATTCTTGGCCAGCTGTGTGCTGTTGCATCATTAGTTCATGTACAAGAAAGCTAACAAAAGGCCTAGAGTTCATTCTGGGTGTGCAATTTGCATTTGGAGTCTGTTCCTGTTGCTCTCTCAACATGAAGACCAATGAAATGTCAATGACAGTAAAGCAGGCCATCACTGGGTGTGTCCAAGTCAACGGTTTGGTACATTGTTAAGAAGTAAGAATGCACTGGTGAGCTCAGCAATAGCAAACAACCTGGGGTACCACGGAAGACCACTGTAGTGGATGACTGAAGACTACTTGCAGTTGTGAAGAATAACCGCTTTTTATCCGTCAAACAGATCAAGAATGCTCTCCAGGATGTAGGCATAGATGTGTCAAAGACTAAAAGACACCAGCAAACCTCTAAGGGTTCACTGCAAGATGCAAACCACTGAGAAGCCTCAAGAACAGAACAACCAGATTAGAGTTTGCTAAAGAATTACATTTCAATAAAAACTGTAGAGTTCTGGAACAAAGTCTTATGGGCAGAGATGAGTATTAGCCTGTACCAAAGTGGAGGAAAGACGAGAAATAACAGACTGCTCATGATCATAAGCACTCGCTCACCTTTGAACACGGTGGAGGTAATGCTATGGCTTGGGCATGTGTGGCTGCTTATGGAACTGCCTGAGTTGTCTTCATTGATGATGATGATAACTGCTGACAGCAGCATCAGGATGAATTCTGAAGTGCACAGAAATATTATATCAGCAGGCCAATATTGCTAAAGCAACTAACCAAGTTTTTCAGGGCCAAAAAGTGGAATGTTCTTGACTGGGTTAGTCAATCACCCGTCCAAAATCCAAACAAACGTGCATTTCACTTGCTGAAGACAAGACTGATGACTACAATCCCGAGTCAAAGCAGTTGATTTGTAGTGAAATATAATAATATACAGTTATAATTTACAGCAATGTACAATTTAGATATTTTGAATAGATTTGGAGACACTAAGGGACACCAGGGTACGCTGCTTACTTTCCGCTTCATAGATCTGTAGTAGCTCCACATATCACCCTCAGATTTAGCACACTTGTGGTCAAGGAGTGCATGATCCAGGACATGTACAGTTTTACCTGCTATAAATATGATCTCTCAGTATTTAATTTAAAACTGAAGAACAACTTTACATTTGCATTTTCACCTACATAATTGCACTTATGGCAGTTTATTTCTACCTAAATTATGAACATAATCTAATTTAAGTATTGTAAATTGAGTGTCTTGCTTCATTTCAAGTCTCTGTGATGCTCACATCTGGAGTCATAAAGCCTTAATTAGTCAAGTCAAGCTATCACTTATTTAAAGTGCATTTCACAGATGTCTCAACACACTGTACATTTAAAAACATAAAAGATTGTAAAAGATAATACACAGTGATTGGGCAACAGTATAACAACAATAACAAAACAACAGAACACCTGAATGGTGAATGGGTGAGGATTGGCCAAATTTGGCATCTGCACAAAGGGATTAATACCACGTGAGCATCATTTGAATGCCACGGCATACTTAAGCGTTGTTGCTGACGATGTGCATCCCTTTATGGCCACAGTCTACTCGTTTTGAAATTGATACTTGCAGCAGGATAATGCGTCACGTCACAAAGCATGTATCATCCCAAGATGACTCCATGAGCATGACACTGACTTCAGTTTAATCCACTGGCCTGCACAGTCCCCAGATCTCAATCCAATAGAGCACCTTTGGGATGAGGTGGAACGGGAGGTTCACTGCATGAAAGTGTGCCTGAAAAATCTGCAGGAACTGCTGATCCTATCGAGTCAGCATGGACCAAAACCCCAAAGGAATGTTTCCAGCACCTTTTGAATGTGTGCCATGAAGAATCCAGGCTGTTCTGAGGAGAAAGGGGGTCCTACCTGGTGCTACATAATAAAGTGAGCAAACATCAGCCATCTAAAAACAGGTCATACACCCTGGGACCAATCCTGCCCTACTGTAATTAGGAAGATTACATGGACCTGCATTCTGTAAGCGCTGCTATTGCAAGTCACTGTGGAGCCAAAGAGCAGGTTCCTAATTCTGACAAGATGGCTAAGTGCATTTCTGAATCATACCGATGTTTGGTCTCATTATCTCACCAACTGTTACCCATCAGTCACCGGGCCCAGGGTGTTCTGTCCCAACACCAGCGAGCAGGGAATTCTGAGCTCTGAGCCTTAACACAAACAGACAGTTACCCAAGCCCTGTCTGAGGGCCCCAGCTCAAGGGACACTGCTCCTGCGTATCATTACGGCCAATTTAGGACAAACAAGCAGCAACACGTAGGAGCTCAGGGAGAGAACCAACAGTGCGACATGTTGGTCAGTTATGACCGGGCACTGAGCGGGAAAAAAATGTCTCTATGCTGCAGTGTGTTTGAGTGCGTTTTGCTAACTTTGAATCAGAAAATCTCCAAAGTCCTCCACTGCAATGGCAGGTGGATTAAAAGCTTAGCAGACAGCCACCATTGCCCGTGCTGACCTCTCACATGCAAACGATCCTGCGGTCCACAGCCCAGCAGGCTAGCGCCCCCAGGCTGCATCTGCTGGTACTGCAGAACGAGGCGGGCGAACGGAACGCTCGGCTGTGCTTAGCTACACAAGTGCACACGGCCTAAAGGTGCTACAGGAACTAATGGCGCTACAGGGACTAAAGGTGCTACAGGGACTAATGGCGCTACTGGGACTAATGGTGCTACAGGAACTAATGGCGCTACAGGGACTAATGGTGCTACAGGGACTAATGGCGCTACTGGGACTAATGGCGCTACAGGGACTAATGGCGCTACTGGGACTAATGGTGCTACAGGAACTAATGGCGCTACAGGGACTAATGGCGCTACAGGGACTAATGGTGCTACAGGCACTAATGGCGCTACAGGCACTAATGGCGCTACAGGCACTAATGGTGCTACAGGAACTAATGGTGCTACAGGCACTAATGGTGCTACAGGAACTAATGGTGCTACAGGAACTAATGGTGCTACAGGCACTAATGGTGCTACAGGAACTAATGGCGCTACAGGGACTAATGGTGCTACAGGCACTAATGGCGCTACAGGCACTAATGGCGCTACAGGCACTAATGGTGCTACAGGCACTAATGGTGCTACAGGAACTAATGGTGCTACAGGCACTAATGGTGCTACAGGAACTAATGGTGCTACAGGAACTAATGGCACTAGAGGGACACTTCGGGTCACGCGCTCTATGAATGAGGCATTGTTATGCAAAAAGGCACTGAGTCCAGATCACTGTAGTGCTGATGTGCTATTGTCTTTACTAATTAGCTCTCTCTCTCCCTCTATTAACATATAACCATTTCAATGTCATTAGCGAAAAAATATTTTTAAAGTCGATCCCAGAGTTATCAGTGGTGTATTGTAGAAGAATAATAATGGAGTAATGGAAGTAATGTACAGTACTGTGCAAAAGTCTTAGGCACCTTAGATTTTTTAAATATAATATATAGTATATATTTGGTCTTAGATGTTTATTTTTTGTTTTTTGTATTAGTGTGTCAGTAGAAAAGAGCAAATTAGAAATTTCCAAACATGAATTTTGAAATTTTACAGATACATTTTTGTATTTTGTTAAATAAAGTAATATTTTAAGTAATAGACTACCTTTCAGATAAAAACTTGATCAAGGGTCTCTGGGATTACCTGGAGAGCCAGAAGCAAGTGAAAGCCAAAATCTGCAGAAGAACTGCGGCAAGTTCTCCAAAATGCTTGGAACAACCTACCAGCCGATTTTCTTATAAAACTGCCGGACAGTGTAACTAAGAGCATTGATGTAGTTTTAAAGGCGAAGGGTGGTCACACCAAACATTGATTTTATTTTGTTTTTAACTATTTACTGCTCTTTATATTATTTTTTTTGATATTTACAACCTTTCATTTCATTATTTTTGAAAGCATCTTAGCTGTACAGCATTTTTTTTTTAAAGTGCCTAAGATTTTTGCACAGTACTGTACATTTTCTGTACAGTACATATTTTCAAAAATGAAAAACATTTTTGGGTTAAATTCATTCAGTGGCTGCTGCAAAAGAAAAAATGGACTTGGTCCCAGTAAAACAGCTTTAAAAGCTGCACCGAGGAGAATTATTATAATTATCGGCCTCTATTAAATGGTCTCCACACCAGCCCTCCTCAATGGCATGCTGCATGTCTCTGAAAACAGCAATAATACCGAAGAACACGCTGTCACGTGGCGTCATCTCCTGTTGTGCATTCATGTCCCAGTGTAAATAAGACAGCCATTTATAGCTTATGCACTTACAGCTTCACTTCACTGTGGCTTGTGCTCTTCCTCATAACAACTGTGAAAGATTTGAGTGGTCGGCGAGAAGAAAAATACATTACATTAAAAATAATAATGAGTCAAATAATGTAACCTTTTTGTCGGCAGAGACCCCCACGTGTTTTATAAATATCAGAGCCTTGTTCAGTTTGAGCTTTCCAGCAAACAGTGCATGCTGCCATTAGCATTCACAGCATGAATCGAAGCAGCCTTAGCAATGGTGGTCTAATGTCCCTAATTCTGCTGCTCGAAATAAATGTGAAACAATGTAACTACTAGTGACCCTGGAGCATTCTAGAACCTCCTACCCTTGCCCTTTGGGGCATACATTAGGGAAATGACAATACAGCAAACACAGAGGCCATAATTAAAAAAATAATAATAATAATTAAAAGTATTGTGTTAACTCTTCAATACGAGTCTGTTCACAAAGCATGCAATTAACCCCAAGGAGATTTAACTGGAGGAAATGTGTATGGATCGTAAATAGAAAAATAATTTTCTTCACGGCTTCTTATGTATTCATAGGAAGTAAAAGAAGAAAAAATTAATATACAGTGTATACATATGTACACACACTATATGACCAAAAGTATCTGGGCACCCCTTGGTCTGGGGCTGTTTTTCATGGTTTGGGCTAGGCCCCATAGTGCCAGTGAAGGGAAACCTTAATGATACATACAATCATATTCTAGATGACTCAGTGCTTCCCCAACAGTTTTGGGAAGGTCCTTTTTTGTTTCAGCATGACAATGCCCCCGGGCAAACAGCAAGGTCCATATAGAAATGGTTTTGTCAGTGTGGAAGAAACTACCTGGCCTGCACAGAGCCCTGACCTTGACCCAGTCAAACACCTTTGGGATCAGCTGGAAAGCCAACGGCCAGGCCAATCAGTGCCCGTCTCACTAATGCTCTTCCGGCTGAATGGAAGCAAATCCCTGCAGCAACGCTCCAACATCACAGTATGAAGCCTTCCCAGAAGAGTGGAGGTTGTTATAGCAGCAAAGGGTGGATCAACTCCATATTAATGGCCATAATTTAGTATGAGATGTTAGATGTCAGGTGCCAGGTGTACTTTTGGCCATGTAGTATATCTAAGTATTCTGCAAATAAATTGTTCATGGTTTTCTTTTCAACTGAGTGATTCAGTTTTACAAATGTAAAAGGGGAATTCATTTGTTGGTTTTAGTGATGAGGAGAGTTGCCTCTCAAATTAATGAATCCCTTACTGCTCAATTACAAAGTCAGAGCCTTCATCATCGATGATGAGGAGGGTACATCCGCTTTGCGCTGGCGATCATCGGTCGCCCGACCCATGTCAGTGACGCAAGTCCCTCCGTTACGGTCTGTGAGCCATAAACTGCCCATGCAGAAAGCTGTCAGTAGCCTCCGCAAACCCGACTCTCTCAGCGTCCAAGTTCACCAGTGAACTTCCCCAGACTGACAGGGGAAGACCAGAGGTAAGAGAAGGCTTGTGGACGTGGTCGGAACGTCTCTGGTTGGGGACGCTGTAATGATGTCCCCGTAGGACTCGGGCATCTCGAACCCCACGCACACCTTCACCCCATTACACAGGCCCCCTGCGCTGGGACCATGGATAATCTTGCCGCTTTTTGCAGGAAATGGGCAGCAGAAATGACTTCTCCATTGGGCTTTCCATTAAACAAGTCGTGAGCCCTCCATGCACAGGATTCCAGTCAGAATCCACTCAGACATATGCCTTTTTTTTGGTAAGCAATTCAGTAATGGTAATACCCCTGGTTATATCTGAGATTTTCTGGTTTATTACCAACAAACCATGTCCCTATTAAATCATCTACTATCTACTGTCTACCTAATATCTAGATAAATGGTAGCGCATTCTTTTGGATTAAAAAATTGAACTCGCGTAAAAAACAAATAACCACGGGGAGATAAGGTCTCTGTGGTACGGCTGTAAAATGTGTTTCATTCCGGAAGCTTCTCTCAGGTAGTGTGGAGCTCCACGCAGTGAAACACTGCCGGAGCCCGCAGGTAATTCAGAGGGTCTTTAAAAAAATGACGTGACTCAAATACGTCTGAAAGAGTAGCGATTTAGAGCGGAAAGATTTAATTCATCTCTCTCTCTTTCTCTCTCTCATACTCTCTCAAACATCCGTATAAACACAGCGTCATTACCATTGCTGAAAACCCTTGAGGATCTTCCCTGATAAAAAATGAAATAATAAAAAAATGGCCGCCCGACAATGCGAACAGTTCTGCGATGAATGGTCATTTTTATCGCTCTATGCCTGCGCTGGCAGGAGCAGACTGCTTTCCTTATCAGCAAAGAGGCTGTAATAGAATGAAAAAAGATGGATAGCTCCGGCTCACAAACACTTTATTCTCTTCAGGTTTCTTCCTCCACGGTTTAACAATATCTCTCGGTTCTACCATACTGTGTGTGTGTGTGTGTGTGTCTGTCTGTCTGTGTGTGTTTGTAAAGTATGCAGGAACAAATCACAAAGGATGGTTTAGTTCCAAGGAAGCCTTTATTGCGACCTCGAGGCAAAGATCACATTTCTTATTGAATGTTTTTATTAAACAATAAAGTACTTCATTCTTTACACAGCTGCAAGGCTTTATGGTTCTTTTCAACAATGCTCTTTAATTTTAATTTGTATCCGATTGAATTCTTGGCAATACTATTGATCATACTTGTCCATGGTAAAATTGGACCGGTTTAAAAAATATCACCCACTCATCCTGTGGAGGGGGGGGGGGTTGGTGAGGGGGCTAATCTCTCCCGCTCTTCACAGACAGCTGTCACAGCGAGTTTTCCGCTTTGTGGACAAACTGGAAGGGGAAGAAGAATTTTCCATTTCTGGGGGGCAGTCTTGTTTTGGCGGGGTGTAGTCCCATCTTACTGCCTTCAAAGGGACAGTTGTCCGGAGCGTCCTGCACTGTGTTCTGATCTACGTCCAGCCGGAGTTATGATCTCTCCCCCTCGCCGCCGAGCTGGCCCCCGGAGGCGGACCGGCGGGGGTGTGGCGAGTGCCGCCGAGCCGCCGTAAACCCGCCGCTGGGCCGCCGGCTAGCCGACGGGCACGGAACGCAAATCAAACATGCTAATTACAGCTCGCCGAGGCGCTCGGTGACAAACAGGGTCCAGGGCAATAAACCTGCCAGGGAAAGGCACTTCGGTAAGGAGAAGAAGAACGAGACAGAAATGTGAAATGGTACAGCGTTGTGAGGTCACGTCACCTGCCCGGTGTCTGCCAGCTGCAGCAGGCGCGGACCAAAGTTCGGGGACCAGATGGGCTCAGACTGAACCCACAGAAATGCCTATTAATATATATTAGCATTTCTGGTGCAGCTGCAAAAACTGCCTCCCTAAACCTGGTGGATTACACTGAAGCGGTTTGTACGGGTATAACGCTGGTCATCAGAGTCTAATGAATATTGACCATTCCCATTGCAAATCACACATGTTCTGTTTCGCTGTGTCAGATAATGTAACCGGTCAGTTTTACAGATTGGGTGATAAAGCAGGAGTTTAACATATAACAAAGAATAAGGAGGGCATACCCAGAAACTACCACAGTCTGAGAACAACAGTATGTGAGATTGTTTATATATACAATTCACAATTAGTTAAACTCTAATATGCATTAATGGAATGTAATGCAAAATGAAAGAACCAGTCAGTCCCATCACCACAGAGCAACGATTCAACATTAGTAATTAACTATAATTACTGCCATTACGCCTTAAACTAAAAATTTGTGACACGATATAAAGACTTAAAAAAGATTTAAATAAGGTTGAGTAGCTAATCAACGTTCAGAAGCAACTCCACACATCCGAATGCATCACAGCAACATATACCAAATCTATACCAACATACAATATGCCTTCACAAATTGTATGTGAAATACTGTATATAAATAAATAAAATAACATACTGCATATAGTAAACGTTACGCCCTGACGAAGGCCGTGTGAGGCCGAAACACGTCGGTGTAGTTTTTAAATGTTTCTATATGAACTAGCCCTTCATTAAAGGCTATTTATTCTAAGAAGAGTGCCTTGGACTTGCTGTACTCATTATACTGCATATAGTACTTATTACACAGCGTATTCAAAACATGTATGATCAGGCCAAATATGGCTGATGTGTGCGGGGATCTCCTGTTTTAATGAGACGAGTTCCGGGGCCTGGCATTCCACAGACTCAATCCCCGTCCCACCACCTCTGCGCTCGGAAGCGCGACTGCATGAATTAAGACCTCCGCAAATTTTCTGAAACAACGTTTGAGTGCCCAAAAAAAAAAAGTGAGATTGCGTCGACGCTTTCCTCTTTTTAAAAAGGCGCGAAGAGAAAAATGCAAAGCAGAGCTTTCCTCCGTTTGCACCTGAAGAAGAAGAGAACGATCACATGCAGAAAAACTGCAGCAAACTCAACGCGGGCTGAACGGCGAAAGAAAGCCCGTCCTCAAAGGCGACAGATCCGTTTTGCTCAATTAACGTTTCCCGTAAACGGTAGCTTTAGCGAGTCTCGTCCAAAAGCTGTTTATAAACGACGGGGCGAACTCTTCATTTGCCTTGGGAGACGGAACAGAAGCGAAGTTGCGCTGGGCGTGCATATTATGGGCTGTGCGCACGTTTCTCCGAGCGCAGAATTAAGGACAGGGACATCATGCAGATTGCTTTAATGAGCTGGACCTGGGCGCCGGGAGGCCGGGCCAAACTGGCAGCGCTTCGCGGAGGAACAGGAAAAAAGACTGTTCCCGCTGTGGCGCAGGTTCAATGAGCTTCCTGTGTGCGCTCGCGCACAGCGCTGTGGATGCAGGACTTACGGACCAGAACCCAACAGAGGCCGATTCTATTGAAGGGAGCGATTAAATACATGTGAAGCCCCCAGCTTTCAGCTGAAGGAAAAACTGCCACAATGCCATATCAGTCACAACCTGGGCGGTGTCCTCCAGCTCCAGTATAGTGAAGCCAGTGGCTCAATAAAGTACAAAGTTCTTTTGTTTCCTTAATCAATGCTGTGATGGTTATTATAAGATTATTTACCTTGCTGCAATAGTATATGAACTGTCTATATTATATGAATTGTGTTTGTGGACACACTATTCTGGTCAGAGTGAATACTTTGTGTTTCACTTAAAGTATTTTTAATACACTTTTACAATCAATTAAATCAACAGGTCTCAGCTTTGGACCGCGTACGATGAGCACTTCCTGCCAAACGCTTGAGGAGGTGAGGAAGCGGACACGCGTTTCTCGACAAGCGGCTCAGACCAGATACGGGGACCGCGGAACCCGCCCACGGCTGAGATGTCATCAGTTGGCATGGCGACAAGCCTCTGAAGTTCAGATAACTTCAGGGGTCCTAAAATGCACGCCGACTCCGGTGAATAATGTGGCGTGGAGTATCCGGGCGCGCATTAACCCGGTCGTAAGAACTTTGGACCGCGGCGCGATCAATCACGGCCGGCGGCCCGGTCCACGTGCTGCTCGGGCCCTAATAGCCCGCACTGCATACAGATCTGCGCCTCTCCTCTCTCCAGTGCGCGCGCTAACGCGGGCATATTAATGGCTACGGCTGATGTAAGGGAAACACTAGTGTCTAAAAGAAGAGGACGCCGCTGTCTTTGGAAAGCCCCGCAGAGCTGTCAATCTGGGGTACATCCGTGCGCTACTGTTTATTTAGGGATTTTTTAACAACTGAAGTGTGCTTGGGATGCATGGACCAATTCTGTTTGTTCAGAACTAATGTTGGATTCACAGTAACAAGACTCTCGTGTTTGTTTCAGAACTGAAATGTTGGATGCCAGTAACACAGATCTAGTGTTTGTTTCAGAACTGAAGTGTGGGTACAGGACACAGACTCTACTGTGTTTGTTTCAGAACTGAAATGTGTTTGGGATTCACAGTAACACAGACTCTACAGTGTTTGTTTCAGAACTGAAATGTGTTTGGGATGCACAGTAACACAGACTCTACAGTGTTTGTTTCAGAACTGAAATGTGTTTGGGATGCACAGTGACACAGACTCTACTGTGTTTGTTTCAGAACTGAAATGTGTTTGGCATGCACAGTAACACAGACTCCACTGTGTTTGATTCGCTTCTTTGTGTGATGGAAACCACTTCAGCAACTGAAATAAACATACAAATTAGCCTGCTTTTCAATCCATGCATCTTTTTGCAGATCATGGGGGATGTCTTCACATTTTCTTTCATTAACAAAAAAATCCCCTTTCTGGTTCTGGATCTAATGCTAATTAATAGACAATCTTTATCAATGGGAAAAAAAGGGTAATACCCCTGGGTATCTTGACTGGAAATTATATTGACTTCCCATTTCCAAAGCACAGTCGAGTATATCCCGATGGATATTCAATCTATAAATGCTGGTATAAATATTAAAATATAGACTCTAGTTTATTTTTCCATGGATTCTGCAAAAGCCATTTCCCAACTTCAGACACATTAATCATTAATATGCAAGGCTACCACTTCTGGACACGCTCAAACATTTTCAGACCATTTACCAAGCTCATTTGCGCAACATGCAGTTTCCTGTCATTTATTATTTCAAGAACATTTATGTATCACACGCTGGACAGGTTCGTGACATCAGCCTTTTAATTGATATCCCATGTGCCTCTCAACTGTCTAGAGACAGTATCAATATAAAGAGGTATCTTAAGAATCTGTCCAACACAACATATTCTTGGTTACCATAATTTGACCATGTTACATATTTATTTACTACTACTACTACTACTACTACTGGCTCCTTTGGGTTTACCAGCTTCCTCATGCATAAGTGAAGGTGAAATGGGTGGAGCTCCTGTGATCATTCTGCCTGGTCAGGCGCACGTGTTTCAGAGGGATCACTAGTGCTTGTCCGCGCAGTACGCCCGTGCACTGAAACCTGCCCACGGGGCTCACGTTTCATTCAGCAGCACAGGAGCCTGCGAACGGGCAGATCTTCCTCTCAAAGAAAGGGAGACGGCTTCCTGTCAGCTCATTTTCTCAGCGCGAAGTGACTCATTTCAGGGTGAGTACACTTTTCAGATGCGTGCAGTTTCCGTGAGTGTACTCAGCGATGGATTCCTGACACAGTCTAATTCTGTATCCGAAAACAAAGGCGAAAGTGGACCGAATTGTATCGTGAGAAACGCGGTTGCCGTAGTGACGGAGTAGGCTGATATTTCCTTTAAAAGGTCAGAGTGCGCTGTGCTTTCATTGCATTAAGTGCAGAGCATAATAAACAACAAAAGCAGAAATGAGTCAAATCTGCATCTCGAAAAGCCCTCCGTGTTTTAGCACACAGCCTTAACTAAGAGCTGCTCTCAGGCCCTGTCATTTCTGTGCTGCTCAACTGGGGCAGCTGTGTGTGATATGGTCCCTGTGCCTGTGCCTGTGCTGTGTGTGATATGGTGCCAGTTCTGTGTGTGATATGGTGCCTGTGCTCTGTGTGATAGGGTGTCTGTGCTGTGTGTGATATGGTGCCTGTGCTGTGTGTGATATGGTGCCTGTGTTGTGTGTGACATGGTGCCAGTGCTGTGTGTGATATGGTGCCTGTGCTGCACTGTTGGGGCAGCTGTGTGTGGTATACTGCTAACTTGCTCACTGCCACCAGGACATCCATTTAGAGGAGATCCACCTTTCCCCTCTCCCTCAACACTGAAATTTGTGACTATGTGTCACTTGTCCAAAATGAAAACATTCATTATACAATTGACACTCTTGAAAACTGTAAATCCATGACTGAACAGCGCAGAGTTCTTTCTGATATGCAGATTTAAATTTATGTTTGCTCACGCATGAAAATGAATTCTCATGGAAAATTACACATTTTTAGTATCATGCAGAAAAATGTTATCCTTGAAAGGGCCAGTGAACAAATATGAACTGTATCTCGTTTTATTAATCAGGAGCATCTAAGCTATATCAGTTTTACCGTATTCAGAGTCTTCAAATGAATAATGAGCTTGTTATTCAGACAACGTACAGCAGTACTAAATTGGCCACAAACCTATTTCAAAGCATTAGGAATCCATTTTCATGGTAGGCTTAAATGACAGTTTGACTGACATAAATCCTGTTAATAAGTATGAATCTCACATCTCATATGACTCAACGGCTGCTGAAACAAGAAACTTTTCTGCAATGTGTGTGTGTGTGTGTGTGTTTGTGTGCGCGCATGTGTGTATGTGTGGGGGTGTGTGCGTGTTTGTGTGCTACGTGCATCTTTTTGTGTGTGGGTGGGTGTGTGTGTATTTGTGCGTGTGTGTTTGTGTGTCGCATGCATGTTTGTGTATGTGCATGTGCATGTGCGTGTGTGTCTGTTTCTGTTTCTGGGGGGGGGGGTGAAGGAGAACACAGACGACGCTGGAGGCCTCAGGCTTTAGCGCGTGAGCCGGAGCAGCGAGCGGAAGGGCCCGTTTCATCGGACCGTCGGCCGGAGGAGTCCGACCCGCTCCTCAACGTGCCAGGGGAACCGGGCTTCTCAGAAAGCTGTTTCACCAAAGGTTACCTTAATTCCTCTTTACAATAATGGCTGACAAAATTGGGCTTCTTGGAGAGGCAAATGCATTCTGCGAGGCCAGTGAGTGGGAGCTTAAATGTCTCCTGTTTTTTTGCAAGTTTTTCTGAGTCTGCATGTGAGCATGTGTCTTTATTACTGCAGGTCTTCCAACCGAACGTTCATCATCCACAGGGATATATATAGTGTGTCTGCACAGATAACGACAACTGAATTAATGTGTCATTAATTCAGCCCTTGTGGAAGAATAGCCTCACAGACCCTACAATAATAATAATAATAATTATAATATTTGAAATGAAAATCTGAAAGTGTTTTAGACAAGCAATTTGGTGAATTAAACTTTTCAGAAGTCTTACTAAACAAAAAAGGAAAACACCAGGAATATCAAATGTGTGTCAAATTGAATTGCCTTTGTATTAATAAAAATTGTTTGGGAAGAAAATGCATCAGCAAATAACCTACAGTTATTGTATGGAAACTTTTTGACTGAAAAGGTAGACCATTACACAGGATATCTGTGACCTCTGGCTTCCTGACCACGGGAATGAATCTCCTCTGAATCACGTCCACTATTAACATCTCTGGTCAACCAAGGCCTAATGAAGTGCCTGTCCCCTTCCTCTTGTGACCCTGCAATGAACTCACTGCTTGATCGATTAGGCGCCACTTTGGGGCAGACACTCACCCCTTTGAGAAGAAAATGGAGAATCCGATTTAATACGCTTTGAACATTAAAGCGGTAATAAATATTTTATTGACAGCCCCAATACCACAAACCAATCAAATGTTTGGGTGCCCAAAATAATCTACCAATCCGGTTCCAGGGATTCCGTCGCATCAGTGGCATTTGAGCATAAAAGCTCAACAAAAACTTAAGAACTTTGCTCTGATGATGAAGACGGAATGACCAGACGCACAGCTTAGGGACCTTGACGCACCCGCATCTCGTTTGATCACCAAGACAGAGTTGGCCTGTCACCATCCGCAAAATAAACCAAGCTGGTTTACTTCCCATCGACAGCTGTTCTGAGGATCAAGTACAGAGTTTTCCTCCGATATCTCCCTTGCACAAGTCGTCTTGACCGGAACCCGGTCACCTGCAGCGATGTTGGACCAGCTGGCAAACTGACGCATCACCCAATGGAATTAAGGACTGCCCTCCCCTTTTACTGCCGTTAAGTATTGAAACGCATTTTATTTAACACTGACATCAAACAGGGCCTGACTGGGTCATTTTACTGCTGTTTGTTGTTGTGTCTTGTTTTGCTATACGTGTGCTGGTCTGGAATAGCAAATTTCCTGACCTTGTTGCTTTACCTTGATAAAACGTCATTTTATGAAACTGATGAAACAAAATAAGCACATAATATAGAGTAGCATGTCACTGACCCATAACACGAATGAATCTCTTGTAAGTGGTAGTACTGTCAACTTCTATGTTTAGCTGTTGCATAATTATAATTTCCTCTGACTAAGAATCAAATAATATTATCCCTCATATTTTGCAAATCAAATTATTGTTTTCAATTAATTAGCCTATTCATGTATTTATTATCATAACCAATAAATATATACAATTGTTCCCAACCATTGTCATGTCTACCTTATTTCACTAAGTTTCACTGTACAGACATACAGAATTCTGATTTGTTGTTAAACTTAATGTGTTCTGAATTATCCTGACTGAACCTTATACCTGCAGTCCATAGGAAAAAAAAATGCTTGGTTTTCCATCTATATTTTGGATTTATTTCAGTCTAATACTGTCGACGACAACTCAAGCTTACAGTAAAAGATAAAGATGAATTAAAAATGGAAACAGTGCCAAACAATTTAATCGACACAATTCACATTTTCAAACAAGTATGAATCTGTGAATTGTAATAGCAACGAGGACAAACACAACTGAAATGTATTCCGGCTCAGTATGTTAATACTGTACTGATAAATTGTGAGCATGAGGTGAAAATGCATTGCCCAACGGAAGAACAAATATGAAAACCACGAATGTAAATTAATTTGTATTTGAGGCTGTTATCAATGCAATGCCCTAACTATCTAACTCTCCATAGAGCACTGCTGTCTGTGACTAAGAGAAGATTATTTATCAGTTGCTAATTAAAAAATGCTTTCAACTTGCTTTAAAAGATCATCAGAATAACAAGATTTGTTTATATTTAATCCCAAAACATAACACACATACAAGCACAACTAAGCAAACACAAACACATAATGATTTGCATTAATCTTTAAGTAGTATTCATAGTTAACCTTAATAACTTTTTATGAGTACTAGAAGCTAATTTCAAGATGTAATGGATGCATTTAATAGAATTATCCAGCTTACAATTGATGCCTTATTCACCTTCACGAACACACACAACACACACAATGGTGAAGGCTGCATAAGGTACAACAGCCTTGGAGAAATTGTTAGGTGCTGCTCAGGAACTTCGACACGTCCAGAGGCGAGGATCTAACTGCAACCTCGATCCAGACAACCGCTCTTACCTGCTGAGCTATGTCGCCCCGCAGACCACAGAGAAAGTAGATTTTGAACAGAAGAGACAGAAACATGCAACACCACTCCATCTGATGCTGCAGAATAGGACGCCATGAACATGGTTTCTGCTAGGCACTAACACGCCCCATGGTCCTGTCTCGCAGCACACCACTGTTCAGTCCCTGTCTCTACTACACTATACTGCCCATCCCTGTCTCTGCTGAACATAACATGCTGTCCCTGTCTCTACCTGCCAACTGTCCTGTCCTACTACACTAACACTGTCCACGTCCCTGTCTCTACTACACTAGCACTGCCCCTGTCCCTGTCTCTGCTGCACTAACACTGTCCATGTCCCTGTCTACAGCACTAACACTGTTCATGTCTCTGCTGCACTAAAACTGTCCATGACCCTGTCTCTGCTGCACTAACACTGCCCATGTCCCTGTCTCTGCTGCACTAACACTGTTCATGTCCCTGTCTCTACTACACTAACACTGCCCATCCCTGTCTCTGCTGCATTAACACTGTCCCTGTCTCTACTGCACAAACACATGTCCCTGTCTCTACTGCACTAACACTGCCCATGTCCCTGTCTCTACTGCACTAACACTGTCCCTGTCTCTACTGCACTAACACTGTCCATGTCCCTGTCTCTACTACACTAACACTGCCCCTGTCCCTGTCTCTGCTGCACTAACACTGACCATGTCCCTGTCTACAGCACTAACACTGTTCATGTCCCTGTCTCTACTGCACTAGCACTGTCCCTGTCCCTGTGTCTACTGCACGAACACTGCCCCTGTCTCTGCTGCACTAACACTGTTCATGTCCCTGTCTACTGCACTAACACTGTCCATGTCCCTGTCTCTACTACACTAACACTGTCCCTGTCTCTACTGCACTAACACTGCCCATGTCCCTGTCTCTACTGCACTAACACTGTCCCTGTCTCTACTGCACTACACTAACACTGTCCTTGTCTCTACTGCACTAACACGGTCCCTGTGTCTACTGCACTAACACTGTCCCTGTCTCTACTGCATTAACACTGTCCCTGTCTCTACTGCACTAACACTGTCCATATTCTCCACTTCCACAGCTGTTCAGTGCTTGGAGTGTTGCACTCTAAGACGGTGTTTAGCAGATGTACTTTTAAAAAAATCTAAAAACTGAGCAGTACAAGTCAAATTTTTCTAAATGTTAGAAACAAATGTTAATAATAGTTCTGGCATATTACAGACTATTTGACACATGCTTCCATTTACAGATGCATAGGCCTGTATTCAGGCAACACGTCTGCTTGATTTCCATAAAATAAATAAATAAAGACTCTCTCTAAAGCTAAAGACTGGGGATAAACAAAATAAATAAATAAATAAATAACACCTTTTTTCTTAGTGAAGATATATATTTTAGACATTTTAATATGCAATTACTAGGGGCTTTATGGGAAGTCACTTGTGCTGTTATTCTCATCTAAGCTCAGCAAATTTAATAAACTTAATTACACCACTGAAAACTGTTATTACCGGCTAGCTTTGCATTGCGGATGGATTCTTAATTGAGTGTCATGATCTGAGGGCTATATGGAGTTGGCAGGTTCATCTTTATCAGCAAGGAGAGCATAGGCTTCGCAGGAAAATAAATCACAAGTACCACTGATTTTCCTGCTAAACACTGTTCGTTCCGCTTTTATGTACGTATAGCCCACTGTATCCATCTTACCTCTGGCCTTCATAATTAAAAATGCTTCAACAGTTTTGCTAAATGTAACAGTTGTATGCACACCCTCGGTATCAGCCCTATATTTACAGTAGTGGTGAAGGTTTGAATTTAACATTATTGGAGAAATAGGCTAGACGGTAGGTATTCAAACTTGGTCCTGGGGACCCCCTGTGTATGCTAGTTTTCATTCCAGCCACAACTGCAATCCCGGAATTTTAATAAGGTTTTCATTTTTATTAATTAGGTGCTTTTCATTTATAGAGGTATTCTTTACCCTCTTAAGCCATATTATGTAAGAGGTATATGTGCATGCCATGAAGAATAAAATTCCCATCCTCACACTCTGCGTGTTGTGCTATATTGCAAACAGCTGCATAAAAAAAATTACAAAATTATTTAACAGATCAAGTTCAAGACTTCCGTGAATCAACTGGCTCCTAACCGGTGAAGGTGTGGACACATGGCCACTAAAAATAACCATTTGGTCGATACTGAAGAATTCAAAGACACACAAATGATGAGCCAAACCTGCATTGTTAAAAAATTTAAGGAAAAAAAGATTTACTTAAACACGCGTTCAGCAACCTAATTAGGAGTCTATTGATTTACCTTTGTCCTTCACTTGATCAAAAAAGTTTGCTCTTTTGATGTAATTGTTCGCAATATAGCACAATAAGCACATTGTAGCACAATATCAACACGGGAACATTATTCTTTGTAGAAAGCAAAGCTATTTCAGACATAAAATGGCTTAAGAAGGTAAATATTCCCTCTAAACATGAAAAGCACTTAACTTAAAAAAAATTAGTGGCTTGTTAAAATTATGGTAATGGGATTGCGGTTGGAACAAAAACCAGCATGCACAAGGGGCCCCAGGACCGAGTTTGGGAAAAACTGACCTATGGGCTAGACTATGCTACAGTTTATTGAACCCCGTGGGGTAATTTGTCCTCTGCATGTAACCCATCCTAGCTACTTAGGAGCAGTGGCCAGCCACAGCACAGCGCCCGGGGATATACTTGGCCAGAAACATGACTTGTTGTTGCTTTGTGTCACGACTATGTGAGTGGACAGCGTGTGCCATCAAGAATTGAAGCAGGTGGATTTCTGAGCATGGACGCAGCCGTCGGACGCAGCGCAATGATGACTCGATGTGGGCTGTGTGGGGCACCTTACATTTATGGCAAAGGCTGCATTCCTTGGCTGAAGGCAATGGTCAACGGGCTCAGTAGAGCAGGGCGGTAATGTGGCAGTTCTGCTCTGGTGGCTTATCAGTGGTTTGCATGTTGTGGTGAACCCTCTCAGATGAGTGGTGAGGAGGAGGCACAGAAAATGGCTGTCAGGTGTGTACTGGAGCTGAAACCTGAACATGCACCTTTGTCTAAAAATGTGTTAGTCCATATGCTGTTCATTCATTATTATTATGCCTTTTTCTTTTATTTATTTTCAGAATGAAAAATCGCTGCTGGCTTTACTGCAGACACCAGTAGCATTGTCATGTGAGAGGGGCAAATGATTCATCATATGATAGTGCTTTACGTTGCCGTAATGCTGAGTCGGCTTTTCATAAGCAGGGAAGGTAATGGTGTATGGTTATTGAAGATCTTTTTTTATTTTTTTATTTTTTGTAAATCCTTCACGTAGGAACATTTTGAGAGTGTTTTGGGATGTGATATTTCAATCATCAGGATTTTAATAAATTAATTGACATAAATGACTTTATACTTCAGAAATATATATTTTTTCTACCAGTAATAAGGTGTGTGTGGACCTATTGTAGTAACCGATCCTTGAGAACATATTAATTTTAATAGAAATGGAGGAACATTTAAATTCTCAATACCAGATCAAAACTGTGCACTTGGTGCAATTGACTTTATCCATGTCAATGAACAGGAGTACAGAATCGGAAGCCATTTTAACTATGAATGTGCTGGTTGCGTGTGCCTACAAAGCAGTCCCAGAGATCATAGTCCCCTCAGACATAAGAGTGCCGTTAAATTTTATTCTACAGTTTCCTTAAATAATTTTATCTGCACCACAAAGTCTGTTTGTGACTCTGGTTCTGCACCCCCCCTCCCCCTCCCACTCTCAGACTTGTTTATCCTCAGACAAAAAAAGAAAAGAAAAAAAAAACTCAAAAGAACAGCTAATTTGACTAGTTTAGGCTTGGGACCGGCTAGCCTCAAACCTCAGGGAAACATTTAATTGCTGTAGCAGTGACACCAGTTTGTCTTGTTGATAATGTCTGAATCCAGGAAGTATTTACAGTCAGTACAAACAGTCTGAGTTAATAAACCCTAAAACTTGTACCAGTACTTATACTTCCATACTCTCCCCTATTGAACAAACATTTATGATCAATCAACATACATAAATGGTCTACTTTAGGTTTAAAACAGTTCAACCCCTTCGTGCAAGTCCCCCAGTGCCTGGCAGTGGCTGGCGTTCTGAGATTGTTTAACTTGGACATTAATTGCAACCAAACTATGCGTGGAAACGGAAGACTCTGTATTTTAGTTTTATTAGTACACGATACACTACAACAATGATAAATATGAAATTTCTAAGTGCTACCCTTGTCGCATAATTCATCCATTTAACAAGCACCCTCCTCCCTGCAGTCTCATCTGCAACTATCCCCTCCAAGCAAGACAACACTGAACAATAGCGTCCATCTGGTGGTTTATAAAAATATTCTTTCATGACCAAAAATTCATATCATCATACAATGGTGAAAAATGCTGCTGACCAATTAGTGAAATATACGAGAGATTTTTGTGGAATTATACCACGTTATTGTACTATGAATATCTGTGACTAAATATATATCTGTGGAATAAATATACAATCGTACCATTGGCTTTACACGTAAAGGTGTCCTGTTCCTGATTCAGTGATTAATTGTTGTCCTGAGCCAAACAGAAAGCGGGGATAGGTACTTACAACGGCCACACACAAAACCCCACTTGCATTTTACACCAGTGTAACTATTGTGTAGAGGACAGTACAAGCTCCCCAATGGTATATTGCATGTTCCATTTGAATTTTATTACAAAGAGTAAGAGCTCTGCATATCTGCATGAGTGGTTGCTTCACCACAGTGTTGTGCATTCAACCATAACTTTACGCAGTAATACACAAGCACTCGTTGAGGTGTAATTGTTTTTATCCTTCGGTTTTTAGATAATTTTACTGAATTTGCTAACTCATCAGCATGGCTAAAGCAAATGCACTGAGGTGTGGCTCAGAAGAACAGGAAGCATGAAGTCTAGCAAGAATATATACAAATATGTACATATTACTGCTCATAACATTCCAATTATTCACATTGTAAAAAAAATAAATAAATTACTACGCTCAGACTTAAGCTGAGTGCATAAATGCCAGAAAAATACTGAAACAAAGAATAAAGAAAGCTAATGCTGAAACGTTTGTTGTTTTTGTAGTGCTTCAAGCGCATTTGAGACATGTTTTGGTGTGCAGAGCCTTCTTCATTCTTTGAATTATTTACATGATTGTGTCATATTCTTCATGTTGTTATATTTGCATTGGTTGTAAGAGACAACTGTTAGCCTTGGCTAATAATGCTCAGCACATTTGTGGAAACGGCATGTACAATACTCATTCACAATATACTGTGCGCTGATATGTGCTAGATGAATTAAAAATTTCCCTTGGAGTGATCATAAAGGTAACATGTCATCCCATCCCCATGCAACAAAAGACTACATATTGTAAAGTACAGAAAAACAAGTGTGAATGATATATTTAGGTATGTGTACCACAGTGTGTCACAATGTTTTTGCATTGTTTTTCAATGTGATATCAATGTTTCAAACATCATAAGCGGCAAATTTATATGCTTTATATTGGACAAAATATTCATTTTTGGAGAGGTTTTGTATAGGTTTTTAGACCCCTATACTGATGAAAAGTAATTCTGGTAATGGGTGCGGATTGGCCGGATTGGCATTTGCGCATGGTTTAAAACATTTGTTTCATAAAGACATACTGCTTTTTTGATGCACAGTCATTTAGTGAACTAAGAACATAATATGGCATTCCAAGGAAAGATTTTTTTTTTTTTTTTTTTTTTTTAAGTATTTACAAATTTGGAATGTTGTTCATTTTCTTATTGAAGAAAGAAGAAGATATTTTCTTTATCTGATGTGGAGGACAATACTGATGTCTTTCAATTCAAATAAAAGTACAATTTCTGAATTATATGAATTCCTGTTTAAAAGAGGCCACTGACCACTCAACATTGCTGCCTCTGCTCAAGAATTGGTAAAAAGATCTAGGCATGTTTTCAGATGAAAGATTTTGGTTAAACCTTAGTGCAATAATTCTCTCACTCCATTAAAGATGCAACAATTCTCCAAAGATACTTCACCAAATTGTCCAAGATGTAACATGAATCTATTTTGGCAATGTGAGCAGTAAAAAACTTATGGAATTCCATTAATATGTTCACTAAAACTAAGTCATGAAATAGAACATGACTTAAATCCATGTCTTCATTTACATTTTTATTTTAAATGCTCTGCCTGATATTTTGTTAGGTTCTAAAAATACATCTATTCAGGCTGCTGATCATTATAACATAGTTTGCAAAGATCCTTTTATTCTGGAGAAGGAATCACCTCCAAATTATTCTAAGATCACCTATCAGAATTTTTACCATTACAGAGAATAACTCAAAAACAAAAAAACATAATCATGAGCATATGTTTCAAGAACTCCGGCCCCCTTTGCCTTCATATCTAATAGTGAACATGTATTATAGGCCCAGGCTTCGCCTTGGCGCAAATAAAAACAGACCCCAACTCACATTTCCTAACCTACTGCTGAAATCACATACCATGGGCATATTACTCCAATTTATTACTTTTTGTTTTACTTGTCTTACTTTTTTATCACAATTTTTTGCTGTTTTGGCTCAGTACTCCAGCACGCTCGATTTGAAATAGAGCAATGAATATGAGGTCAAAGTGCAGACAGCCAGCTTTAATATGTTAATTTGAATAATTTCTGAATAAAATGTTCTGTGCAGAGAATATGTACTGCTGTTGCACAAGGACGAGTTAGTTCTCTGTCATGAAATAAAAGCTAATTGTCTGTACTTTTGACTCATTGTCATCTTTTATTGTCAAATCCAAATGACTTATGTACATAACAAAAATAACAAATTTCACTCAACCATTAACATACTTTTGGAGGGCACCACACAGATTTACTTTTTAATACAATGTCTTCATGTATTTTTAATGTACAATGAAGCAGATTTTTATATTACCTTTTCAGTATCTGGAGACAACAGAAGAAGCAGCCATTTCCACATGGCTAGTGACTGAGAGCCTAATACCGTTTGTACGGTTCCCCGGCCGTCAGAACAGTGTTAAAATGAGAAAAGGTTTTATTTGTAGACATCTTACTCATTGAGAACAATGAGAATAGCCTTAAATCCGCCTACGTCTGTAATGCTCAATGAATGCATGGCAAAGCAAAACAATTAGACGGAATCATTTTAAAGGAGGTCGCCGCGGTAAAGCTGTCATAGGTTGGCATATTCGTTAAAAGGAAAAAATGGAGAAAAATGATGGCTTACATCAGAGGAGGGAAGAGCACTTCTGGTTCCCCATAAAGACAGCAGAGAGTATATCTGTCAGCGACGCAGCCCCCCTCACTAACTCCACTGGTACAATCCCATTACTTCGCCACATCTGTCAGATGTTGGGACTTTTTAAGTTTTTACAGCAGCTCTGTACAATTTAATTTACGAATGTAATTCAAAGATGCACCGGGATGATGAAAGCCCTCCCGCCTCCCCCCATTCCCCCAACCCCAACCCCCCCCTTCATTTGTACCGACATTCCGATTCCAGCAGTGCTATTCAATAATAACATTGGCCAATCTTTTTTTAACATAGGTTATTACATTTCAAGCTGGCACTTTCAGGTACGGAAGATTAACCGACTGTTTCATCCTGGCAGATCATGCTACCATTAGATGAATTCAACACGGTTATTTCTTTCACCAGTTCCATTAAGTTTGAAAGTAAAATGAAAATGACAAGAATGCATGAAGAGAAAAAACAAAACAAATATCTTCGGAATAACTGAATATCTTTGAAGGAAAGATGGAAAGTACAAGTTCTGTTGCCAGGTTCTCCAACTGTATTTCAACCTCATATGAAGAAAGGCAATCCACTAACTAAACTAAATCAGAGGCGTCACTAGGGAGGTGCGGTGGGTGCGGACCGCACGGGGTGACACCATCAGAGGGGGTGACACGGAAATGACTGTTTTGTGTATAGACGGTTTGAAACAGCTAATTTCTCAGATGTAGTTTACTGCCGGTTGATTATATTAGCGGTACAACATCCAACACACCCAACCCCCCGCCCCGGTCCACAACATCCAACACCCCCCCCCCACCAAGAACATCAGGTGACACCAACGTAGATCCACCTGTGTCACCAACTAGTGGACTGAACTAAATTGTGCTTTTTGGATTTTTTTTTTTTCTAGCAGAATTACACCAGCAGATTTTGATAGTGACCCATAGATCAGAGCTACCCAGATCGCAAGCAGCTGATGGGATGAGGTGGAACGAGAGGTTCACAGCATGACTGCACGACCAAAAAGGAACTGCAAATTGACACTGAGTCAGCATGCATCAACATCCCTAAGGAATATTTCCAATGCCTTGTTGAATCCATGCTGCAAAGGATTCAGGCCAACTTGGATGAAAAAAGGGTCCAACTTAGTACGAGATAGGTGTACTTAATAAAGTGGCCACAAAGAATATGTAGTTATTAACTTTATTCCTTTTCATTTGATTATTATTTTATTTGAATAGTGTAATTGCTGTGTTCTTGATGCTTCAAATTAATAAGCAAGCGGAGTCAAGCAAGTTAAAGCCACAGACGGCACCTTTTGAGTTTTGTACATTAAAGACAGGTTGTGGGCCAGGTGCAGATGCGCAGGTTGATAGAGGTGAGCGGGCAGTCAACCAGGCAAACAGGCGGTCAGCATCCAAGGCGATTAATCCACTAAAAGTATCAAATAAAACGAAGGGGCAAAAAAGGTGTTACAAAAGCTTACAGCGAGCAAGCGAGGCTTATAAGCTTTATTCAAAAGTGAACTGAAGCGGTCAGGCTACTAGCATCTTCCAAACTTTTAACTATTGTCTCAGCCAGGTATTAACCGAAGGACAAATTCCCAAATGTCCTTTCAAAATAAAAGTCTCAAAACCAAATTAAGATTTCTACGTTTCTAAAGTCTTACAAAGCGGTTTCCAAAATATCCCAAAGTAATTATTACTCAGACAATTTCCATAAACTCAAAACCAGAACCAATTAAAATGTGACTTTGACACCAATATCACAGTCTGGTGACTTGGTTCCATTGCTTGCTTGAGGCAATTCCGTTTTGGAGAAGACAGTTCGAAACAAGGCTGAAGATGACAGTGGAATGGGGGTTTAAAAATGACACGGTCACTGCTGCATCTTCTCACACATTCTCCATCGTCATCCTCCACATCACCAAGAAAGGATTAATGGTAGTAATGTAAGCCAATCACTGTCAGCCAGAGCCCTATCTACTGCGACTGGACACAGAACAAGCAGCTACGAATCATACCACAGCATTTAAATGCAGACCACAACACCCTTACGGCTTGAGTTTTTGAGAAAATCCACGTATGGCTGAATTGGACAAAATACAGAACAAGGCATACAAACTGCCATCCACAAAAACACTATCTGTCACCTCTGTTTCATCGTGTACTACACGACACGACACCTTTCTTGTCAGCATATGGGTAATGTTTAGCCTGTTCGCTAACCGCTCTGTCTTAAGATGATTATCAGACACAATTCAGAAAAATTCACGCTGGAGCGTGTCATTAAATCCAATGAAACTGAACCGCTTTCGCAGCACTCTTCAAGCCAAACATTTTATCGCGTTCCATAATTTCGGCATTAAAAGAAGGAGCGTTTAAAATAAGACAGCACGTTGCGCACGCATGCGGCCAATCGGTTTCAGCTTCATCAGCATATTGCATGAATGTTTAATAGATAAGGTGCAGATGGAACTGATGTATTTTAAGCACAGGCTCCAGAAGCCCGTAGCACAGGCTGCACCATGAGGTGACAACTTCTGCTCTTAATCATTTAACGAGCAAAATCACTTCTTCGTCTGATTTTTTTAATCCACAGCTACGGCAGCCGGCTGTGCATGCCGTTGGTGGAAATCTTGAACATTAACATAGGAGCGGCAAATGCTGGCGTTTAGAAACGTCAGGGCAGCCATGCACACAGGCCAGCAGTATGAACAGATCACTGACATACTGTTCAAAGAGGAAAGAGTCTTCAGTCAGGATGTGAGGGTAAATTTATCTTCAGCTTAAACTATTTACTCATTGCCAAAGAAGTGTTTTAGTGAATTTGCTGCAGCTTCAGCAGTGACCCTCTTTCACAGTGCACTCTGCTATGTGCAGGTAATCGTCCTTGTACAGATAAAACTGTACAGGTAATAGTCAGTGTACAGGTAAAACTGTGTACAGGTAATAGTCACGTACACAGGTAAATCTGTGTACAGGTAATAGTGCACAGGTAATAGTCAGGGTACAGGTAAAACTGTGTACAGGTAATAGTGCACAGGTAATGGTCAGGGTACAGGTAAAACTGTGTACAGGCAATAGTCAGTGCACAGGTAATACTGTACAGGTAATAGTCCAGAAATGTTTTAGATTTACATTTTGATCTTTAAATGGTAACACACATATGAAATTGGTAAATTGTGTTGAATGAGTCACTGTATCCTGACAAACTGATACTCATTTGAGCATATGTCGAAGATATCCCCCTAATAGACACAGACAGATATGAATGTAAAGTTCACCCTGTCTTTCAAAATAATATATGGGGAATGACTTAGAGATACATGTGAGCTGTCATTTCAAATACACTACATTTCCAAAAGTATGTGGACACCCCTTCTAATTAGTGGTTTTGGCTATTTAAGCCACAACCATTGCTAAAAGATGCATAAAGCCATACAGCCATCAAGCATACAGCCATACAATCTCCATTGACAAACGTTAGCAGTAGAATGGGTCATACTGGGTCATACTCACTACTGTGAGTGCCGTTATTGTGAAGTGGACACATATAGGAGCAACAAGAGCTCAGCCGCAAAGCGGTAGGCCACACAAGCTCACAGAATGGCACTGCCGAGGGCTGAAGTGTGTAGCGCGTAAAAATCATCTGTCCTCGGTAGCAACACTCACTAGAGTTCCAAACTATCTCTGGAAATAACGTCAGCACAACAACTGTTTGTCAAGGGCTTCATGAAATTGGTTTCCCTGGCCGAGCTGCTGCACACAAGTCTAGGATCACCACGTGCAATGCCGAGTGTCGACTGGAGTGGTGTAAAGCACACCGCCATTGGAACAGCAGGAGTTGCTCGAGCAATGGACACTGCTACATACCTCGACCGACTGTATCCCTCCCATATCCCTACCGACTGTACCCCTCCCACATTCCTACCGACTGTACCCCTCCCATATCCCTACTGAATGTCCCCTCCCACATTCCTACCGACTGTATCCCTCCCATATCCCTCCCGGCTGTATCCCTCCCATATCACTACCGACTGTACCCCTCCCATATCACTACCGACTGTATCCCTCCCATATCACTACCGACTGTACCCCTCCCATATCACTACCGACTGTACCCCTCCCATATCACTACCGACTGTATCCCTCCCATATCACTACTGACTGTATCCCTCCTGTATCCCAGGGGCGACATAGCTCAGGAGGTAAGACCGATTGTCTGGCAGTCGGAGGGTTGCCGGTTCAAAACCCCGCCCTGGGCATGTCGAAGTGTCCTTGAGCAAGACACCTAACCCCTAACCCCTAACTGCTCTGGCGAATGAGAGGCATCAATTGTAAAGCGCTTTGGATAAAAGCGCTATATAAATGCAGTCCATTTACCATTTACCATATCACTACCGACTGTACCCCTCCCATATCACTACCGACTGTATCCCTCCCATATCACTACCGACTGTACCCCTCCCATATCCCTACTGACTGTACCCCTCCCATATCCCTCCCGACTGTATCCCTCCCATATCACTACCGACTGTACCCCTCCCATATCACTACCGACTGTATCCCTCCCATATCACTACCGACTGTATCCCTCCCATATCACTACCGACTGTACCCCTCCCATATCCCTACTGACTGTACCCCTCCCATATCCCTCCCGACTGTATCCCTGCAAAGCTAATATGCGCCACTATGGGGCTGACAGCCACAGTCAGCACGGCGACTGCTTTAATTTGTCAATTAGTGTAACTGTACCTATTAGGCCGCCTAAATCTAACATTAGAAAAACTGAAGTAAAAACAAATTAATGACTTGAATTTTAATCATTTTACCTATAAACTTTATGAAATTTGATGTGAAAAAAACTAAAAAGTGAAAAGTCCAGATTGGGCTTAATTTGTACCCAGCATACTATTTAAGCCCATACATGTTCCAAATAAGCCAACCTCACAAATTATGATAGAAAATATTTTTGTACATTTATTTCAGCACATATCTTTTTCTTTTACATTTGTTTTATACATTTGTAAAGAACACTGTAAATATTAAATAGTGCCTATAAGTCTACACCCCCTTGAAACAAAATTTTATTTGTGTCACTTATTTAAACAACATAACCTGCACTTAGGGGAAAATATTCAATTAAATTTTTCAGACATTATAATTTGCTAGTATTGAGTCCATTGTGAAATTATGAGACCGTCTCCATATTTGTACAGTAATTAAACGCTCACACACAAGACACTCATTACTGTTTAGACATGACACCAGATTACTCATTAAACAATTATTTATCAGATAAAAGGGGTTTCTGAGCTGGCAGTCACAACGCACGGTGCAGTACAAACACTAGTGACACAATTTGCTGTGGAGCAACCGCGTAATTACCGAGCGCTTATTACAATTCTGCGCTTCGGTCTTACATTTTCCTGACTATACATGACTCAAAATTTCTTTCCGGCAGTGCAGAGGGGTTTCTAGTTATTATTATTATTATTACATTTAGCAGACGCCCTTATCCAGAGCGACTTACACAACTTTTACACAGCATTTACATTGAATCCATTTATACAGCTGGATATATACTGAAGCAATGCAGGGTGTAAGTACCTTGCTCAAGGGTACAACGGCAGTGTCCTACCTGAGAATCAGACCTGTGACCTTTAGGTTACGAGACCAGGTCCTTACCCATTATACTACACTAGTTCCCTCTTGAGTACATGTCTTGAGCAAACATGTGCACGTTATGTGTTTTAGGCAAGTCATATCAGAAAAGTTGTATTTATTGCGTTACGTGTGATTATTATAAGTTAGCTGTGAGTGAAATCAAATCATAATTGTCCAACCATGTATTGAATTGCATTCATATCAAAGGGGCTTAATAGAAGCATGGTGTGTTTCACTGTAACAACTGTGTTTCATGGTTAAGACAGTGGGAAAAATAAGTTGAAATTAAAATGTTACGATTCTTTCTATGTGTTTTTTAAAAGTACACTACAGCAGTAAGCAGAGTTAGTTTTGATTATGTATACAGACATTTGTTTGTGTTTACTTAGATTCTTCGTGGGGGAGTGGTTTTTGCAGTGTTGTAAGCTAAGCTGATATGAATACAATATTTTTGAAATTCACAAATGCATGGAAATTTAATGTTAATTTAACGGCAAAATTTGTATATGAAAAAGGGAAATAACAGGGCACCTGTTGTTGCATGACACCTAGTTCACCTTTGTGTTGTCCTCAGGGTAAAAAAAGACCTTATCCTGAATTCAAGAGCAGTGAAAACCTTTGAAATGTTATTTATTCAGCATTACATTTTATGACTTATCCTGGAGTGACCTTACCAATAAAAAAGTTGAAAAAAATACCCGTTTTATATTTTTATAAAAGTGGTACACCGTCAGGGTACAAATAGAGTATTTTTAACCGTCCAGTTATAAAATCAGTCATACTCAAAGATAAGCACCACACATCTATTACAGAAAAAAGATCATGACGTGTGATTGAGTGGTGTGGACTGAGGAAATACAGTCTCTCTGGACTATGAAGTAGGAAAATAGTTATTCACCAATTTATTGATGAGTGGCAGGTTGTTTCTACAAGAATAAATATTGATTTAGGGTTTAAAATTCAATGAGGAGGGTCCGGTGAGGGTAGGCTGTTTCTGACCCTATGGACATGGGGGGCATACTGTATATATGCATACTGTAATGTGAACACAACACGAGGGTTAAGTAAGAAGTGTTTTCACTGAGAGATCGGGGGTGACTGCTAACTAAAATTTGGCACCCGACATGTCCAATTTCCACCCTAATCGGGAATGTCCAACTGACTGCGACCACAGCCGTTTTCATGTGCAAAGCCCACTGCTAATTAGGGAGAGTGTAGACATCCACAGTTCTCATCCGAAGCATGTGGTGTCGTCAGTATGCTTCTTTTCATGTGGCAGAATACAGCTAAGCTTGCATAGAGTGGAGTCAGAGGAAGACCATTCATGTGTGGCTTTGACATGCATTCCACGGGCATCCGATCGAACAGAAGAGGTCGCTAGAGAGCAAGAAAACACAGACTCCTGATTGACTGAACCCCTCCACACCCTGCGTGACATCACCAGCAATCGCACATCGGCCTATGGAGCTACCAGCCACAGTCGGCACAGGCACGGCCCGGATTCAATTTGAGACTGTCGGGCTCATGCCACAGAAAATCTTTTTTTATCAGATAAAAAATAATATTTGTTTCCTGGGTGATCTGATGTCATATCAGCACATATGAAAGGCAACAAAAAGTGTGAAAAAAATAACCTTCTAAAGCTCTCTTTCAGAGCAAAGTTTCACCAGATGACATGTGTACGTGACCAATCATAATTTAATAACAATAAATATGATTTGCAATAAGTCTACAATAAGATTTGCCAGGCCAAGGGTTGGCCACCTATGATCTCTGGACATTCCAAAATCAGATAATTACATTATGAACTTATTCTGGGTTTAATAAAGGTCAATATTCTACAGTCAAATTTATGTATTTATTTATTGCAGTTACAAAATCAATTGCAATACCATTAAAAAGAAGCTGAACACTATGCATATGCCTACTCTAAACAATTTTTTAAAAATGTACTCTGCAAAGGGTTAATTAGTGCATCTCTTCATGCTTAATTAATGCATCTCAGACTCGGCCCCTGCACTTAAAACTCAGAGGTCTCTGTTCACTACGACCCCGCATTGCTGTTGAATCTCTCACCAATCAATCTGTTGAATCAATCTCGTAGCATTCCTCCATAAATAATTAATAAATGTTAGTCCGTAATGAGCACGTCCGATGAACACGGTGTGTGGTTATAGCATGTGCTAGAAAAGCAAGCGCTTTCCTGTCCACCATCTGCATCAGCTCTCAGCACACTAGCATTCTGTAAACTGGCTCTACGGTGGCCTGGTAGCCGCAGAAACATTTTACTATTTTGCCTGCTCGACTCCCTCGCCTCCCGCTGCCCACTCGCAGGACTGCTGTTGTGCCCAATTTGCGAAAGCTGGCAGGGCTGCAGCTGCACAGAAGGCAGGCTTTTAGTGGGCACCGGGTGCTAACTGCCCATGACAGCAGGGTACAGCCATTGTGTCTCATTTCATAGGATATACAGTAAGGGACAGATGTGGACTGTAGAAACGCCAGCAAGATTAACTGGATTCAGTAAAGAACACACTAGAATAAAATCTGTGCTGTGTTAAATGAATGTACACTAGGTCTGCACACATGTGAGTGCTGTTATATGAGTGTGCGCACTAGGCATGCACACTTCTCCATACTGCGTAATAGGAGAGTGTAAACTAGGTCTGCACACTTCTCCATACTGTGTAATAGGAGAGTGTACACTACGTCTGCACACTTCTCCATGCTGTGTAATAGGAGTGTACACTAGGTCTACACACTTCTCCATGCTGTGTAGTATGAAAGTATACACTTAGTCGACACAGTGACAAGGAAGCACTGCAGTCTTGTCGGGACCTTTTATGCATGCGGTTTGGATCAATTTCATTAATTAAACATCAGCAGATTTCTCTCTTCCCGTCCCATGTCAAAAGCTTAAATTAATCTATCACCAATACTTTGCGGCCAATTTCCTAGTCGCACTTTCGGGCATTAATCTTCCTTTCCTGACTGCGCTCCCGCTCGCACGCGCACATACACACACACACACTTGGTCATTCGCTCCTTCCCTCTGTTCCCCTCTCCCGTTCCCTTTCACATTCTATACCCACGGCGGCCCCGTCATCCCTCATCCGCTCGGCTAATTGCCAAGTTAAGCGATGGAGAGATGCATATTTAAACTGCAGTGCATTAATCAAAATCAGATCAAACCGGTCACAAAACATTTCAATCTCATAATTAGATAAAATTAGATGAAGTCATTAAATGGGCTTTCGCGACAGCGGTTGATCTATAGACTACCTTTTCTCCAGCTTTGCCATTTTAAAATGACACCTGCCGCAGACCAGCTGAAAAGCTCTCGATGTGCTCGCTGCCGAGTGATTTTCCCCCCTTTTTCTCTCTCCATGTATTATTATCTGTGATACGAACCCGAGCGTTTCCATTGTAAAAATTTTTTTTTATGGATTTACAGATTTGACTGCTGGATACTACAACTAATAACCAAAAATACGTTTTCAAATATCTCCAGGGGTTTGGTGGGATATTAATGATCTCTTGCTGTGATACTGAGATATAAATACATTGCCTCTAAAAAGTATTTAATGATATACCATTTATTATTAAAACCCCATGCATCACCTTCAACGATGACATGGCAGTGCAGCCAGCCTGTGCAGGAAGTGTCTAACGCGAGGAGTGTAAATGAAAGAGTCCCACTTATTTTAATTATTCACAAAATATTTCAAAACATGTTCATTTCAAAATATTTCAAATCACATTTAGACATTTCAATTTGTACCCTAAAGCAATATGAAATGAGAAACCGTACTAAATGAGCAATATCGGCATAGCTATGGGGCTGTTTGTGTCTTGTTGACAGCTCCATAGCTATGAGATGCTCTTGATATTTCACAACTTCTTCTTCCATGTTGCATTTATAAAACACATCCATACAGGGCTGTGAAAAGTATTTGCCCCCCTTCCTGATTTGCTATATTATTGTATATTTTTACATTACATTACAGGCATTTAGCAGACACTCTTATCCAGAGCGACTTACACAACATTTACATAGCATTTTACATTGTATCCATTTATACAGCTGGATATATACTGAAGCAATCCCTGTTCAGTACGAGAATCGAACCTGCGACCTTGCGGTTACAATCCCAGTTCCTTACCCACTGTGCTACACTGCCACCTGTATTTGTCACACTGAAGGTCTTTAGAAAAAATGTAATATTAGACAAAGGGAACCTGAGTAAACACAAAACATGTTTTAAACTATTATTTCATTTATTTAATAAAATTTTTTATCAAACACCCATATTACTCATGTGAAAAAGTAATTGCTCCCTTAAATTTACTGGTTGCACCACCTTTAGCAGCAATAATCGAACCAAACACTTCCTATATTTTGATACCAGTCTTTCACATCACTGTAGAGGAATTTTTGCCTACTCTTCTTCTTCAGAACTCATTTAATTCAGACAAGGCAGGTTTTCGAGCATGAACTGCTCATTTCAGGCATTGCCACGGCATCTCTTTTGGGTTGTAGACAGGACTTTGTCTAGGCCACCCCAAATCTTTAATTGTGTTTCTTTTCAGACATTCAGATGTGGACTTGCTTCTATGTTTTGGATAATTCTCTTGCTGCATAACACAACTGTGTTTCAGCTTCAGCTTATGGACAGATGACCAGACATTCTCCTTAAGAATGTTCTGGTACAGAGCAGAATTCATGGTTCCTTTAATAATGGCAACTCGTCTAGGTTCACAGGCAGCAAAGCATCTCCACACCATCACTCTCTCACCACCATGCATGACTATTGGTATGATGTTCTTTCTGTGAAATGCTGTATGTGCTATATGCCAGATATAATGGGACCTGTGTTGTCCAAAAGATTCCACATTTTACTCACCTGTCCACAGAACATCATCTCAAATGGCTTGGGGATCATCCAGGTGCACGTTTGCGAGGTGAGAATTGATGTTTCTCTTGGTTAGCAGTGGTTTCTGCCTTGCTACTCTCCCATGAATTCCATTTTTGCCCAGTCTCTTTCTTAGTGTGAAGTTCTGAACAGTGACCTTAGCTGAGGCCAGAAAGGCCTGCAGTTCTTTAGACATTCTTCCGGGATCTTCTATGTCTTCCTTGATGAGCTCTCACTGTGCCCTCGGAGAAACTCAGAGGAAGATACAGCACTGATCCAAGTTTTCTCCATTTGGACATAATGGCTCTCACTGTGCTATGTCGAAGTCCCGGACCCTTAGAAATGGCTTTGTAGACCTTTCCAGGCTGATATATTTCGACAACCTTTTTTTTTTCATCTCTTCTGGAATTTCCTTTTATCGTGGCATAGTGTGCTGTGGTGACTGCATGACTCTGACGGTAAGGTTCAATATGAACGAGGTTTAGATTCAACAGGGCTGTCTGCAATCAAGCCTGGCTGTGTTCAATCAGCTGAGTATAATCATCAATTTAATTAGGTTAATTGAGTAATTACTTTGTCACATGGGTGATACGAGTATTTGATACCATTTTTCATAAAATAAATGAAAGAACAATAACAAAGAACACAAAAATGTGTTTTGTGTTTACTCGGGTTGCCTTTGTCTAGTATTACATTTAGTTTAAAGATCTGAAACCATTCAGTGTGACAGATATGCAGTAATAGAGGAAATCAAGAAGGGGGGAAATTCTATTTCACGGCACTGGATGCACATGTCCCTATAGACTAAAAGTAAGAAAAGAAACAGACAGTAAATTTGTTTTAATTTCATTGAAACAGGGGAATCAGAGAGGGTAGGGGACAGGATCGCGGTACAGAAAGTGTCATGGTGGAGAGATGGAAACACTAGCCACATGACAGGGTTCATTTATGGACTGACAGCTGGATGCCCTATGGACTTCAAAAACCTTTAATGGACTATATGGCAAAAGTCAGACACTAAGCAAATGAACTTACTTCAAGGTTTCATCTACTGAACTTGAATTGTGAGCATTATTAATTTCAGCCTTCACTGTTGATCTGAAGTTAAAAAGTTTTTTTTTCTCAAATCTCCAGAAAGTGGAATATCTACCTTGAATACCTTGAGTCCACGAGTCTATTTTTTTTATCATGGGTGACTGATTACAATATTTTGATGTTTATAATATTTGTTAGCGCAGTACACAGATAAGATGGCGTAAGAACATTCCATTTAGTCATGCTAAATAACACAGGCACTGCTATAAGAAGGTTGGTTGACCAATCAGCATGCAGGGACCAGAACTATCCTTTTAATAAAACGACAGATGAGCTCCATAAGGAATATTTGCCTCACATACCGATTAAAATCCATCTCAACTGTTCTGTCCTCACAAAAGCTGATTTATTGATTATGTAAATGAAAAGTACAAAATTCCAACAGAAAACAGAAAACATTTCTATTGCTCCATTAGATTATGCACAATACAGACAACAAATTCTAACTTTGCATCAATGCTTAATGTAAGTCAGGAGATCTATTTAAGCCCACAGGTTTCATTTCTAGTGGTTCTTTTCCAGATGTTGTGTTTATGTGATAAGGATGGAGAAAACATCATTGATTTTAGATTGCGCTGAAACGGGCATCTACACAAATAAAACGTTCCCCCTGAGCCAAACAAAAGTGACAGGGTGGTCTGCTGAGTTGAGTGAGGAAACAAAAAATGAGACTGCATGTTTAAACATGGACCTGAATCCAATTCTGCCATTATCTAGAGTGCTTGCTTACACTTCAGGCTGAGCCATGCATCCTGGCTGCGCTGCACAATTGCATCTACGAGACGGTAATTTTCCCTAATTGGTAAACGCGTGACAAGAGCTATTACTGCAAAACAAAAGCCAAGCTTTCAGAGGACACCTCTGCTTGAGGTTTACTGAAACCCAGTACGACTGTAGTGTTGGATATCCTGTTTTTACATTATCGCCTTTGAGAACCAGACAATATAATTAGATCGGCAAACTTGTTCTGTGTGACCCTAGCAATTTTGTCTGTTCTCCCTCTGTCTTCTTACCCCCTCCACAAACACCAAATGAAACATTTTGTATTTCATCCCCCCCTCCCCCAACAGGTACAAAATGGTATCCTAGAGTTCTCTCACCTTTGAAAGTTTTATTACTTTCTTACTTGAAGACACAGCACACCAGGATTCCTGGGACTCAGAGACCCAGCATGGCTAAAGAAGGCACAAAGATCATGTTCCTTTTGGTTTTAAGTCTGAATGCAATCTGTGATATTTAACTGAAATCACTGATTGAAAAACTTCCATACGTCCATACAGGGCTCTACAGTGCTCACATTTTAGGAGAATTTGCTCCTGAAAACTGATGTGTGCTAACTGGAAAAACTATTTAGGACACATCTACTAACGGGGATGCATTAGTGTAATCCAAAATTTTTCAACTTGGGAGCAATTGTGCTCCCTGGAACAAAGTGTAGAGCCCTGCCATATAGATAATGGCCGTTGAGGCCTGACAGTTGAAATATACATTTTTAGAAGCTGTTCCACTATTAAGTGGAAGCTAACGTGGTGCAATTTGGTTTTGTTACCTGGAAAATATTTGAACCGTTGATGACCGTTTTTGGTATTCAGAGTGTCGGATTCTAAACAAGGGTGTTAGCAGCTGGATCCAGAATATAAACATATTTTACTCAATCCTCACCACCCCGACCGTTGCCTGCAACAAGCAGCTCCCAATTCTGCATGCCTAGACATTTCTTTTCTACGCTCACTTAAGAAAGTCGGACAAATCAGAACGTTACACTGTCCCTGCTTCTAACATGAAGGGACTTAACATATTCAATCAAACAGCATGGGCCCTCTGACTCTGTTTATGTAGAAAATGACTCCACGCTGAGGTCATTGCGCTTAAACAGGTGCTGCAATATTCATCACTGCATTACCTCTTTAGTGGCATCCACTCAGTTACAGGGACTGTGCTCGTTGTTTAACATGCAAAGTAAAAACATATCAGATGTTGTTGCTTTTTTTTCCCCCCCAGACAGCGAGGCTATATTAATAATTAATGACAGAGTATTATGTTTTTATCCAGTGAAGCCATATCAATGATTCATGAGAGAGTAGCATGTTTTTATCCCATGAGATTATATTAATAATTAACAGGTAGTATCACGTTTTTATCCATTGAGATCATATTAATAATTCATGGATATCATGTTTTTATCCAGTGCAATTATATGAATAATTAGTGGGAGAGTATTATGTTTTTATCCAGTGCGATGGTATTAATAATAAATGCATATCATGTTTTTATCCAGTGAGATTTTATTAATAATTAATAGGAGAGTACCATGTTTTTATCCAGTGCAGTTATATTAATGATTCATGTTTTTCCCAGAATGTCAGGTTAAATTAAATATTCATCTTTTGAAGGTGAGTAAAAGAGTGAAATAGTAAAGGAGTACACATGATATTTCTAACAGATATTTTCTGTCATTGACAGGGAGTCACATTAGGATAAATACCCCAGGTTCCCAGGTCTCCTTACTGAAAGGTCTCGTCAGCAACGTCTCAAACCTTCCTCATTCCAATTCCAAACCTTCCAGGTGCCAATACTGACAACACAGCACCATCCTCCAAAATACGCAAAAACCTGAATGTTGCCTTGGACACACGCCAGGGGCACTGTCATTGCCCCTTTCCCCAAAATAGTGTTAGGATTCATCTAAAGCCAAACTCACTACCTTCATATCACTAACGTTTTACCAAAGTTCACCAGTCCACGTGCGTACAGCTCTCAAGGGCTGTATCGGTCTTAATGAATCTCCCATGTGCCATACTGATACAGTGAAATACCCCCGTGCTCTTGTACGAGCTCCTGGGGCTTTACATCATCAGCCTCCAGGACAATGGAGGGAATTGTTGAGGGAGCGAAGGCTTAAAGCGATAGACCGCCCCGCCCCACCCTCCCACACACACGCCACCGTGATGCTCCCGTCCCGAAACCTCCCTCACCCTCTTATCGCTGAGGAAGCACGCGGACATCCCCGCCTTCCCGCTATCCATCTGCCTGGAAGTCTCCGGGCAGACGGCCACCAATCCACACCGTTTAATTAAAAAACGCGTCGGAACTGTGTTTGGGGGGCTGCTCTCAATCTGCGACAGAGCAAACGGCAGTGCAGCGACTCTCCTCACTTTCCCTCACGCGCCAACGCCGGGGGAAGGGAAATTAGTCTCTGCAAATATCCGACACAGCTGTGCTGTGTGTCACACTGTTCCTTTAATACTGACACAGCTGTGCTGTGTGACAGACACAGTTCCTTTAATACTGACACAGCTGTGCTGTGTGACAGACACTGTTCCTTTAATACTGACACAGCTGTGCTGTGTGACAGACACTGTTCCTTTAATACTGACATAGCTGTGCTGTGAGTTACACACTGTTCCTTTAATACTGACACAGCTGTGCTGTGAGTTACACACTGTTCCTTTAATACTGACACAGCTGTGCTGTGAGTTATACACTGTTCCTCCCTCCCAGTTCTTCCTAATCCTTCCAGCTGTACACTGCCATTGCTGTTTAAATGCAAGATAACATGATTAAACAGTACCGCTCAGAGCAATAACTGCCTCATTGTGTGTGTGTGTGTTATATTTATTTCAGACAGACTGATTAATTACACCCAAATGGATGTAGTACAATAGAATATCAAAGATACAAACACATTGGGCAAGTAGGTGAAATGTTTGTAGGATGTTCTGATGCAACACTTAGATTTCTTTGCATCATACCCGCAAAATATTTAGTGCAAAATTGCTGTATGGTAGTGTATGGTAATTAACTTAAAATGTACAATTTTGACAATTCATCTTATGGGTTTTCATCACTGACTTTTTTTTAAACGTCCTGCTTTCAGGGCTTGCTGGTAGTGTAGTATTACAGTTAGGGAACAGGGATTGCTGGTAGTGTAGTATTACAGTTAGGGAACAGGGATTGCCGGTAGTGTAGTATTACAGTTAGGGAACAGGGATTGCTCATAGTGTAGTATTACAGTTAGGGAACAGGGATTGCTCATTAGGGCTGTCAAAAACATTCGAAAAGTTTGAAATCTATTTGAGTATCTTTCTTTTTTTAAAGTTCGAACCTAAATTTGATCATTCAAATATTAGTTTTGGATCCCGCGTATTGTACTTAACATGCAGGCTTTAATTTTGTGCGGCGAATCATGTTCATGCACGCAAAGTTAATTTCCTGTGCTAACGTTACTTCCTCTGTCAACAAAAAACGTTGCCCTGGACCCAGAGCAAGTGGATCGTCTGGTTTTCTTTGCCTATAACCTCCGGTGATACTTTCAGCTCCATGGACACCTAACGTTACTGGTCAGCCAGCCTCGCGAGCCAGTCTCTTTTTTCCACTTCGTTCAACAGATCTGGTCAGCTAACCATTTAGGCTAAATAATGTTCCCATGGCAGGCTATGTTTCCTTTCTTTTCTGAATATTTTGATAAAATTGGATGATGAAAGAAGTTACAGTTAGGGAACAGGGATTGCTCATAGTGTAGTATTACAGTTAGGGAACAGGGATGTTTGTTGCTTTTTTTTCCCCAGACAGTGAGGTTATATTAATAATTAATGACAGAGTATTATGTTTTTATCCAGTGAGGCTATGTTAATGATTCATGAGAGTAGCATGTTTTTATCCAATGAGATTATATTAATAATTAACAGGTAGTAGCATGTTTTATCCAGTGCAATTATATGAATAATTAGTGGGAGAGTATTGTTTTTATCCAGTGCAATTGTATTAATAATTAATGCATATCATGTTTTTATCCAGTGAGATCATATTAACAATTAATAGGAGAGTACTACGTTTTTATCCAGTACGGTTACATGATTCATGTTTTTCCCAGAATGTCAGGTTAAATTAAATATTCATCTTTTGAAGGTGAGTAAAAGAGTGAAATAGTAATAGAGTACACATGTACTGACACAGCTGTGCTGTGTGTTACACACTGTTCTTTTAATTCTGACACAGCCGTGCTGTGTTACACGCTGTTCCTTTAATACTGACACAGCTGTGCTGAGTGTTACTTTAATACTGACATAGTCAGGAACCATGGACTAATACGTGCTAGAACCTTGGAAGTATGGTAAACTAACCTATAAAACATATTGAACTATTCACATCATGACATTTGTCGTGTTTTTAGAAATCCAACAACATAAGATGTCCAACATTTTCTACAGAAAAAAAATACATGGATGGGTCCTGAGCAAAAGGGTAAATAAATCCTTCAGTGAGTTGCAGATATACGTTTGTATTTTCAAACCGACAAACAAGCTTGTCACACAATTCGCACCACATTGTCAGCTAATATTGAAAGAAACATGTTTACTCTTGATGAGGTCATGAGGTTCAGTTGATTGCTCGATGTGAGGCTGTGCGCTCTAGATAATCACGGCGAAACACTCCAAAACCACTTACGCCTTCGTCTCAGCCCTGATGAACTGCCAAACTGGCAGCGTGCGTAACATGAGGCTAACTGTTATAAGGAAAACAAATACATTGTGTTCCAATCACCTGGATTTGCTAATTAGCACGATTTTTCAGCCGGGAGGTAGAATCGCTTAGTCATGTCTGCTGGACGGGTTCATGGGTGGAAGAAACACACGGTAGGACTTTTACTTTCTGACCCCTGGAATTTTCACCTCTGCTCAAATGTGATTTAAGTCAGAAATCTCCTATATCACTGAGGCATTAAAATAAGTGAAGCTAAAGGGCAGTTTACAGTCCAGCGACAAGAGCAGTGTCTCTGTGGCCTTTGACGGGCAATGCATGTCAAACTTTTAAGTGTGCTCATGGGGCACTCATGTATATATGCCCATGACCACACTGACTACAAGGACTCTCTTAAGATAAAAGTATGCTTGGTCCCAGATTGATGCTGATTTAAACACTTCATATAAGTGTAAGTACTTCTAAGAAATGTTACAAAGTATTATTAGCTATCTTGAATTAATGTCTTGTTTGGCTAAGAAGTTAGCAAACTAGCTGGTTGAATTCTATCTTACCCACCTAGCATACGAATAGCTTTATAAATAAGCACAGTTTACTGTTATTGTTAATCGTAACTGTGATTTCACTGACTGATGCTGAGCTGGACTGTGTTGAGACTGAGATACAATCCAACCTGGGAAGCAGTGCTCGGTGCCATTCTGATGTAGCAGGTGAAACGCTCCACATCCTTGAAGCTCATTTCTCTAACTAGAGAACTGTACTCCCTCCTCTTTACATCCCAGACATTTGCCCTCCGTGTTCTTCTTCTCCTTCTGGGGAATAATAAAGCAGCAGACATATTAAAGACATGTATTAAAGCTGCTTCTTCCTCCATTGTCCTCTGAGTATCAACTGTTGCTGGAGTGCGCTCATACATTTTGTAAACGGCAATGACCGCAGTCTGTTGGGTGACAATAGAACATTCAGTCGAGCGAGATTTCATCAGGGCGAGGCAGTCACTTCTATTGACTGTCCTTAAGATGTCGCAGACGGTAAGGAATGCCTGTTATTCACAGGTCTGCATTATCAATGCACTGCCTTTATATGAAATAAGTCTATGGACTGATGTGGAAGGGAAAAAACAGTATGAGGCATTTTTCAGATCAAAATACTTCAAGTAAACTCCTGGAGAAAGTTGGTTAAGTCCCATTTAACGCATTATCATTTTCCTGGATTCCAGACTTTTTGTTAAATGTGACTTAACAATGAAATGCTCCCCTGCCCATTTCAAGGCCAGCAACATTAACACGACTCATAGGGTTCTCCATTTGGTTACTCAATTGAAATGTCAGATCTATAATTGGGTGATTTGGAATCTGCACTGGTGCATTGCTAAGCTACTGATTTTCATGGAGGTGTCATCACAGCCTTACATTCCTGCTGTTTAGTGCCATTTTGGGGCTGTTCAGTAGAGGCAATATGAAAAGACAACTACAACCACCGAGACATACCACCATCAACTGCTCCAGCAGCTAATGCTCCACTAGCTAATGCTCCATCAACTGTTCTAGCAGCTAATGCTCAACCAGCTAATGCTCCATCAACTGTTCTAGCAGCTAATGCTCAACCAGCTAATACTCCACTAGCTAATGCTCCACCAGCTAATACTCTACTAGCTAATGCCACTCTAGCTAATGCTCCACCAGCTAATACTCCACTAGTTAATGCTCCAGCAGCTAACGCTCTACCAGCTAATGCTCCATCAGCCAATGATCCAGCAGCTAATGCTCCACTAGCTAATGCTCTACCAGCTAATGCTCAACTAGCTAATGCTCCATCAGCTAATGCTCCAGCAGCCAATGTAGCAACAGCTGCTCCATAAATTACAGTCACACTAGGGCTTTTGTTGATACAAAATGTCTTTATATCTTGCAAATGAATGCTGAATGAGTCTGATGAAACTTTTTTGTTTGGCAAGTGATTTTATGGTTATTGCTGAACTCTTCAAACTGTGAGGACGAAAACCTGAACATGCTTGTTTAAATATTTTGAACAAATGATCAGATCCAGGATGACTGGGGGATGAATGTAAACGAGGTAGGGAACAGCTCTGAACTGCTGAAAATGGAATTACAGAGCACTTTAAAAATGTAACACCTCGTGATCGGCAGAGCATTCTGGGAACTGGGCTCACCTTGCACCTCTCTCTCTCCTGTTCTCCATCCAGGCTGGGTTTCTATTTTTAGCCAGCAATCTATCCTTTATCCTTGAGTGGGCCCTCTCCGTATAAATCAAACTGGTCTTTTTCTGCACCGTGGCCTTTCTGAAACCTCTTCATCCGTTGTCCAGCTATTAATGATGCTCAACTCCAACTGGAGTAATTATCTCCCTGTGCAGCTACATTCATCCCAGTGTGTCAGGCTTACTGCTATAACACAATCCATTGCTGAAAAGACTTTAATCTGCAAAATTGTTATCATTCGTGATATGATCAAAGAGACTTATACAGGATATATCATGTAAACAAATAGGCTTGCTATGGCATACAGAGGCATACCAATATATTATACTTATAATTGGCCATAATTGAACATAATTGATTCTATTCAACTGGGTGTAACAATAGATAAGATATATCCCTTTTTATATATTGTGCATCACTGTAGTAATGTATTGTTAATGTTGTTATTGCTCTTCTGATTGCATAAGAAAAACAGTACAAATTGCAGGTGTATGTAATGGAAAACAGAATATTTTCAGTAAAGATATTTACTCTGGACATAAAAAACCAAGTGAAATATAGGAGTTAAAATCTTTAAAATATAGAATATTTACAGGATGAAAGGCAAGAAGAGGAGAAGCCTCAGATGGCAAGTAACCTAATTAAGCAGATATTAATGTATTTTTATTTATATTATCTATGCTATCTATATATCATCTGTGTGTTAGGAAATCAGAGACGAGACTGTACCATACGCTTGAGTCTGCGGGGCATCGTCACACACTGCGTGAGACTCATCAGCAGCTGACCTCACGTCCGACCCCTGTCTTCCTCTGCAAACCGCACACGCAGTTCTCCTCTCATCCAGGAGACTGTTTACTGTTCTGCCACAGGCAACCACAGGAGCTACTCTCTCTAACCGTATGGATACAGGAGCTACTCTCTCTAACCGTACGAATACAGAGCTACTCTCTCTAACCGTATGAATAGAGCTACTCTCTCTAACCGTATGAATACAGAGCTGCTCTCTCTAACCGTATGAATACAGAGCTACTCTCTCTAACCGTATGAATACGGAAGCTATTCTCTCTCTTTTTTATCCAAGGAATAAACTAGTCAACAGCTGTTTTTCTGATTCTGATTCTATAAATATGTTGTGCTCATCTGCTGGTAATCGCAGCTGCACGCGCGGCAAGATTGGCAGTTTTATCCAGCTGTAGCTGCTGGAAGCCAGTGCACAGTGCAGCCTGCTCAGAGGTGAATGGGGGGGGGGGGGCAGTGCCTGAAAGGGAGGGGGCAGCGCTGCTCTGGTGTGTGTGTCGGCGGGTGGACGGTGCCGGAGGTCTGCAGGCTTGGCGGATCCTTCGGCTTGTGGGAGAGTCAGCGGGGAAGACAGAACAACGCAGACCAGCAGCAGTCAGTGTATGTTGAACACAATTTGCATCTCTTATTCGACGTGCTATGAAATGGTGACACCCCGAGCATTTACAATATCTCAATCAATAAGCTGTGGGAATTACCCGACCAACCCCTCACAAATGAATGACAGATTACTTTGTGGCCAGTAGTGACAGACATATCAATACTGATAATGCAGCTAGGAGAACTGACACTGAGAAGTTTAGCCTCTGAATGAATATAGCCTATATACTCAATGACCCAGCCACTTTTTAAAAAATCACTTTTTTAAATCACAATTTTCAAAATATTAATTTCTTCGTGTGTCCCACTCAGCATTTAGTTAAGCATATAAGTCTGTCACTGTATTAACAACCAATGTAGACTCATTAAAACTAGTCAAGTAAAATGCCTTGAAATGTATGCCATCTTGGGTGCGGCTTACCCTAGAAACTAGAGTACGTTCATGTTGCACAGGGAGCAGATGCCAAACACAACTGTTCAGCACCAAGGGCATAGCCAGGAATTCATTGGGGGGAGGGGGGGGGGAGGATTTGGGTAGTGGTGCACACATGCTGTAGTGGCAGAATTATTACTGATCTACTATGATCATGATTCTCCATGTGCTTTTGCATATTTGGGAGGATTCAGGCTTTCAGTTCTATAGATCATCTTCCTCTTATTTCACACCTATCTCCTATCTTTCTTTTTGGCTGGACCGCAACAGCGGGGCCAGCCCTACAAACGCGAATGTCTGTGACTGAGTCACTGAGTGATGAAGTTACACCATTGGTCGGCCGAGTTATGAAGTTACACCATTGGTCGACCGGTCCAGCCATATACTAGGTTTTGACCTGGTCTTGTTTTTGGGAGGAGAAGGTGGGGTGGTAAAGTTTGAATCCACCCCCCCCCCCCCCCTCCCCGCCAAAAAAAAAGAGCTACATTTAATAATCCAAAATGGATTCTCTTGGTTCCATCTCTGGCTAACATGGTCACACCTGCTGATTTAAAGTCCCTGATTTGTTTCGGGCTGATTGACGGCTCTCGCATCATCGCTCTGTGTTGCAGAAGCGAGAGACGTTGAGCAGCGCAAGCGCTCGGTCCACGCAGCGCAGTCGACGTTTTTTTCCCCCGACGTTTACCCCGAGAGCAGGTGGCTCCGCGGTACGAGGAGAGTCATCGTCAGATCCCCCGGTCCTGCGGGACGCCAGCGAGGACACCGCCCCGTCGGAGATTCGCCAAAACCGCCGTGCGCCCGCTCGCGGTTTCTCTGTCCGAAGACGGGAAAAGAAGCTTAGCGAAGCTTGCGGGTGGCGGTGCATCCGCGCTGCGGGCCCGGGGCGGGGCCTTATGGGGCGTGAGCTCGATTTGCGCCGGTCCGCTGGAGGAAAGCATCGCAGGTCTCCATCTCCATTTACGCCGCCGCGCTGTCAGAGCTCTCAGAAGGGCTTCAAAACAGCCACAAAATGGGAGCATTACAAAAATGACAGGGACCGGGGCAGGAGCTTTGTGGAGAAGGCCAAATGACAGGGTTGTGCGGTAAAGGTGATGCGGGGGTAATTGTGCGAATTCCGGGGTATCCGGTCGCTTTTAGGACCATTTTCCTTCCGTGCGTCTGGAAGCACTTAGTTTTCTGGCCGCTTCCAGGAAGACGCGACCGTTCTAGAGACTCAGTATTTCAGTCACATACGGAAGCGGGAGATTGAATCAAAGAAGGAGCTTTTCCCCCCAGTGCAATCAGAGATGTGACACATTCGCGAGGTCGCATTTAAGCCGGGAGCCGAACTGAAATACAATGCGTCTGATTAACAACAAACTGAAATGCGCCAATCAAGGAGGCCGCACGATGCCTGAATCCTCTAATGAGGAAACAGCCCTAACGACCTCCCATACGCGCCATTCACACAATGCACAGCTTTGTACGGGAAGGTCAGTTCGGCTGAATTCAGTTTTACGTGTAGAGCACGCTGCATAGCAAGTCTCACCCTATCAGTTCCTCTTCAGTTTACTGCTTCTCCCATTTGTTCTGATGCAAGGAGTGACCTTCATTCATCCTTGTGTTCCACTAAAGACACTGATTACTGAACTCAGTGAAGCAAAAAAAAAAAAAAAAAAAACAACAAACCTGCATTTTAATTCAGTCTTGCGTTTTAATATTTTTGATTGCACAAATGACACGGGCCACGTTCTGAACACAACAAATGAATGACATCGGCACTGAGAGTCTGTCTCCTGAATTATCATTTAGATTAACGTCAAATTGCTCTTTTAGGAGGTAGAAGGCAAGATCACCTTCTGTTCAACTTTAGCCCAGTGACGCGTTACACATACTAAGCACTAAGCACCTGTAAGCTAGCACTGGCGCAATCTACTAATATGCGGTTGAGGAAAATGTTACAATGGTAAAACGTACACAAATTTGTAGCAACAATCCCAATATTTTCAAAGAGCTCTAATTATGTGTGCCTTAACCAACAGAAACTAACCAAAAATTAAAAGGAGAACTTAAGCGAAATAACTGAACGTGAAGCCGTGTAATAGCAGTGTGCAGGGTTATGCACGCTGGAGTTTCATACAAAAGAAAATCCATAAAACCAGGCAAACAAATGAATTGCTATTTAATAAAATTTGTACAATTACTTAAACACACTCATAACTATAATTTACACAATTAAAATATGCCCCTGAGCACAAAATGCCTAATAACAAGCTCTGATCATCCAAAGCACATTATTAAATCAGGTGCAATTAGTGGCTGCAATAGAGTGATGATAAGATTTTGAGAGAAATATGCACCATGCAAGAGTGATATGCATTTACATCGCTAAAAATATAGCAAGTCTTCTTTTGTGGTAAAAAACTCAAAGCCAGTTAAAATGTTCTGGCTTATTTATGATTTAGGCCAATAGTGAAGAATGCCGAGGAAGACTAGGGTCGGAGAAGAGGAGGATTTGGAGGTCAATGAGCATTGGACAATGGGAGGCGTGAAAAGAGAAACAGGAGAAGACTCAGCCACTTCAACATTGGATAATGCCACAAAAACAAGAAGCAGCACCAATCAGATTTCAGCTGTCTTACAAACAGTACCTTCCCTTCCCAGCAGCACCAATCAGAGTTCAGCAGTCTTACAAACAGTACCTTCCCTTCCCAACAGCACCAATCAGATTTCAGCAGTCTTACCAACAGTACCTTCCCTTCCCAACAGCACCAATCAGATTTCAGCAGTCTTACCAACAGTACCTTCCCTTCCCAGCAGCACCAATCACATTTTAGCAGTCTTACAAACAGTACCTTCCCTTCCCAGCAGCACCAATCACATTTCAGTTGAGACTAAAGAAGTACTATGTTGACAGCTGTGTAAAGCCTATTTTGTGTGACCATTAAAGAAGTTTCAGTCTTCGCAAACTTTCCAGAAAATATTTAAATCATTTTTGCATAATAAGTTGGGACCCAGCTAGTCTAGGGCTAACGAGCTTAGCTCATGCTCATGGTCAACACATTTACCCTCTCTGCAAATGAAGAGACATTGCACCAACAGGAGACCCCTAATGCAAATGTTATCAGGATTTATGTGAGCTATCTCCGTCTTACTGACATTTCAAACAGTATTATAAGTGTCATAATCTGAGTGATGTTTTAATTTTTGCATACAATTTCACTGGATGGTGTGAAATACACAGGGAAACAAGTTAAGCCCTACACAAAATATCACTTATCAGCCATGCAGCCAACATCAGCGATTGATTACATAAATAATGATAATGACCATTCTAAATGTTACCATGAATATTTAAGAACCCTCCACCTATTAACACCAAATTGCCATAATTAGAGATTTAAGGGCAAATGGAACGTAATAATTATTCTACTGGTAAAAAGGTATCTGTCAATTTGACAAAAAAAATTAGTTTGATTGGAACTGAGTGTTACGTTTATGTTTAGTGTGTGTGTCTTTGTGTGTGTAGTATGTGTGTAGTGTGTGTGTGTGTGTGTGTGCGTGTGCACGCATGGATGTGGGTGTGGGTGAGTGTGAGTGTAAAGACGAAAGACAAGAATGTGTTTGCATTTCATTTCATTATACAACTTCTTGTCTGGAATCTTCAACTGCATTTACCCCACTTGATCTTTGCCTGTTTTCTGTAAAATACATGGTTTTTCTTTACAATTGTTTGCACTCAAAAGATGTCCCTGATATTTTCTATTCCTTGAGAGCTGTACAGGATGAGAGCTCGTGAACATACAGTAAGTATCTTCAATGACAAATGTCTCTCTGGACAGAAGCATGTACTGTGCCTCATTGAACGGTGGCATATAAATTGCATTTGAAAGAGAAGGTCCAGTATATAGGCTTACAAACAGTTTATTATATACCCAACCTATTTATAACTTGTAAACACAAATGCATTTATTTGGGCGCACACATGAAAAAAAAACACATGCACACAAAATAATAATAATCATTCTGCCTCCCTGTCATAATCATGAACAGTGCATACTACTAAAAGCTGCACAAAAATCATGCAGAACATTTGTATAAACATATTCAAGTGAAAACAATCATGAACAGGAAGATGCTGCAGTTTGGATTACTTCATCATCTAAACAACACCAAACAACACAGTTACAGTCACTAGACTCCCTGCCTTCCTTGCAACAATGTCGGCCTTTTTCTAGATTGAAAAAATCACTTATGTATTCAGAAATCTAGCAATAAATTCCTACACAAAACATCATGTGCCACTATTATCTATCCATCTATCCATTAACTGTACCCACTTATCCTGGTCAGGGTTGCAGGTGGTACAGGAGCCTATCCCAGCGTGCATTGGGCGAGAGGCAGGATTATACACTGGACAGGACGCCAATCTATCGCAGGTCACACACATCGTTCACTCACCCACAAGGACACGGGGAGAACATGCAAGCTCCAGAAAGGCCCAGGCTGAGATACGAACACAGTGCTACCCACTGCACCACCGTGCCGCCCCGCCACTTTTATGTATTACTGATGTTATGTAATGTACAGTTAACTAAGAACATGTTGGTTTACCTCTGGCACTAAGGTAACCTGATTAGTGACATATTTTTTATTTCCTTGGGATAGAAAGTAACAGCATATGCAACAGACTGATCAAATAGGAATTGTGTGTTACATGTATGTTGTTTATATCACGCTGGCTTAGAACTGATATAGGCCTATAAGCCAGGCAGTAGGGCAATTAGCTTATTTTATTTTAAAAACACTAATTTAAGGTAGCAAACCAAAGGTAAGAGAGTAACGACCCTGTTATTTCCATTTAATAGCAATTTAATTCCTGTAATCTGACTTTTTTTTAATAAGGTCCGTGTATCTGAGAGTTTAAACAGCACTTAATTTCCTCAGGCAGCACAGAGTGGATCCTCAGCGAGCATGAGGTTGGTTGGCTTGAATGTGGGTTTCTGTGTTGGGCGCGCTCTACCGCAGTTAGACAAGCCTTAGAACAATATGCTTCTCCGTTATCCATGAAGGAGCAGAGGACATCATCAGGCAGCCCTGCTGCCTCGATGCCCCCTGCTGGTGGAATATGACCTCTGGAATGAGGCCACAGTCACAGATTTTAAGATTCAAAATCTTGGTCCACTGTGAGCACGGCCAATTAAAAAGTTATACATAATTTAACCAGCCGGTTGGCAAAAGAATATAATTGAATTTGATTTGCGCTCTGTTCATGGGTATTTCCCCAAACCGAGAGAGGTGTGTGCGACTTCCATTTGTCACTGAAATAAAATTAATTGCCCCCCCAAACACCCGCACACGCAGACATACACACACACGCACGCGAGCACATACACACACACACCACACACATGCGCACACACAGGCACAGACATACACACATGTATGAGTATGCACGTGCATACACACATACAGACTCACACACATAAACAAATATACATTGTCAATTTCAGAGAAAACTGTACTGCATTTATTTTACTGCTACCCACAAATTTAATGTGATAGATAACCTTATCACAGTTCATACAGTCATTCAGTTTAAAGGGAGTATATTGTTAAAGGTAGTTTGAAAATGATTAGGCATCCATCCAGAATCTAACCTGCCTATTCCTGGTCAGCATTGCAGGAGGAGGGGGGGAGCCTATCCCAGCATGCATTAGGCAAGAGGTAGGAATATACCCTGGACAGGATCCAGTCGCCATTCATTCTCACAATCATACCTATGGCTAATTCAGAGTCTCCAATTAGAGCCTCCTAACCTGCATGTCTTTAGACTGTGGGAGGAAACTGGAGTACCCGGAGGAATCCCACACAGACGGGGAGAACATGCAAACCCCAAACAGAAAAGCCCTGGTAGCGATTCGAACCTGGGACCTTGCTGGGAGGTGCCGCCCCATGATTAGGCAAGATGACTATTAATGATATACCAACCACTGAGTGCCTTTTCTAAGGCTCATCCTTCAGGCTCTGGAACTCAAAATTAAAACCAGCTCAACTCAGGGATGGGTGCACTCAGCTCCAGTATTACATGTGTAAATGTGTGTGCTCAGGGCAATAATTACTTTAAAGAAGACTCGGAACAAGTGAGTCTCTGAAAACATCATAAAGGAGATGTTTCCAATGCAGCCAACAATGTAGACAGTAGTCACCACAGAGATGCTTCCAATTCAACCACGCCACCCTGGAACTTACAGTATGAATAAAGGGTGCCTAAACTTTTATAACAATGTGGAGCAACGGATTACATTACGTTAGCAGATGCTCTTATCCAAAGCTTTCAGAACTAGAACATAAAGCACATCCATCAAAGCTATGAGCGCCAGAGCCAGATCTAGCTAATATTCCCATTCCGAGCATGACTTCAATAAAGCGCTAAACGTTAGCTAACTTACGCCAACGTAGAACAATAACAGAACTATGCCTTTATAAGAGAATTCGTCACGTGCAGACGTATGGAGGTATGCAGAAGATGGACTCCCACAGTGAGCTCCCTTGACCTCATCTCACGGAGTCTTCGTCTGGACGAGACTGCCACCGCAGCTGCTGTTGCACTGCAAAAGGCTGCGTGATTGCTCTGTTTAAGTAACGCCACGTACTGCTAATTTTTAAAATGTAGGCACCCTTCCACTCTGCTGCTCAGCTGATTAATAAATGTCACTGCTATGGTAACTGAAACAGCCCCGCTATAAAAGCTCCAGGCTAATTAGCGGAGCAATCAAACAGAAAGTGACTAATCATTGCAAAAACACGCAAAACCGTAAGTACCTACTAGGCGAGAGCGGACGGAGGGACCGGTGCAACACAGAGCGGGAAGTAATGAAGGGTTACTCGCGTAACCATGGTTTCCTTAAAGAGAGACGGACGGCAAGAAGGGCGGGATATCCCATCTCGCGTGGCTGGTTGTCCAGGCAACGCTCTCTCTCGAAACTGCCGTGGGGACGGGCCCGTCCCTTCCGCTGGCGTGAGCTATGAGCGGTGAGAGAGGCCGCTAATCAGGCTCTTTTTCTATGTCGGACGCCCGTGGGGGAGCGAGCTCCGAGGCGGGTCCGCGGCCCATTCCTCTTTCAGGGAGACGCGGGGAGGCGAGTAACCCAGCGTTCCCCTTCGTTTCGGAAGGGACTGCCAGGGGGTTGGGGCCTCGTGCTGCAAGTGGCTCGGCTAACGTAGCCATAACGTAGCCATAATGTAGCCGCTCGTTGATTCTCTGCTCGGAGAACGGAAAGGATGCCAGTCCCTTAAAACCCAGAGCGCACACTCCTGAAGCTAACAAGCACGCTTATCAGAGTAATACGCCATGCACTGTGTTTGTGCTGTTTGAAAAACGGTGTATATTATTAGCGAAGCTAAATAACTGAGCACAGCATACAGTGGTACTAGTCATGCAGACACAGAAAAGTGGCTCAATAATTGCCTCTCCTCTTTCTAATACCTCAGACCAGCAAAAGGGGAGTGACCGGGTCAACAGCGAATTTGACAGACAGCTGTCTACCCAATCCTGTCTGATGACATAACATCGCCACCCCCTAGCCGTCCATTCCAAAATGAACGTGACAGTTATGTACCTCAGCACAGCTACAAACTCCACATTACACTGGCTAATAAGATAAATACTTACTCCAATTTAACTTAATCTAGAGGAATACTAGTAGCTCACTCCACAACTGAGGAAAAACTGTTCTACTCCCGACATGTAGCATAAACATACTGCATTTTTAGAGCACAGGTCAACTTCATTTCCTTTACTTTCCTGACAATTTACTGACATATATAATAATTTATAAACTAATAAATTTTTTTTTTTAAATTATATTTGTTGGGGTTAAAATATGTGACCAGTGCCCTGAGATAAAATTCCATACTCAGTATTTACATTACATACATTACGGCATTTGCAGACGCTCTTACTCCAGACGACTTACACAACGTTTTACACAGCATTTACTTGTATCCATTTTACAGCTGTATATACTGAGCAATGCAGGTTAAGTACCTTGCTCAAGGGTACAACGGTAGTGTCCTTACCCGGGAATCGAACCTGCGACCTTTCGGTTACAAGCGCAGTTCCTTACCCACTGTGCCACACTCCGTCCCAAAGGCAGTCGAAATGTATTTCATTAAGGAAATGACTCCATATGCGTACACGCTGTGTAAGATAAGTGAAAAGCGAGTTATGCGTATGTATTTTCAGCATAACTGCACGTGTCTGTAAAACTCTCACTCTGCTGCAGGGAATGCAGGGAAATGTAGTTCGTGAAGGCCATGGTGGTTTAGATTGATGTCATTACTTTCTAATCCCTGTCCTTTTTTTAATATCATGTCCCTGAATGGGTCTTCCTCTGCCATATATCTGAATGAACTGTAATGAAGGAGAGCGAAGAAAGATGAGGTTTATGAGATGGGAGTGCTAAGGGAAAATAACCCTGGCCTGACTCGCCTTTACTCTTAATCTGCAAACTCTTAGGAATCCGGCTGCCTGGCGCAGATCACAGCGCTACTGCCGAAAAACTGGAGTAATGCACAGGGTGGCACACGCGTCCCGCCAGTCACCGGGGCTTTATGATCACAATATAACACTTTCCCGGTGTTGACATATGACCTTTGCGACCAGAAACGGTAAAAAAAAGGAGTTCATGAATCAAACAGGAAGAAGAATTACGCAGGGCCCGCCCGACCCTGAACGTTCAGGCCCAGAGGCCTCTCTGCTCTCTGCGGACTGTGGCGAGATTCAGCGTTTTCCCATCAGTCAGTCTGGTGCCACAGACCACAGGCTGGAGGGGGGGAGGGCGCAGACGCCCGCGATCAGGCTGATGGATGTTAAGCGGGACTGCGCGCCGCGCACGGACCCGCCGGGGCTGAATCGGCCGTCCCGGACCGATAGCGCTGGGAGGGCGCGGTCTCCGGGCGGCAGGCCTACGCTCGGGCCGCATGCGTGCGTACGCGGCATTCCGGGCCCGATCGCGTGATTTATTAAGTCATCAGGAGCCTGCGCTGCTCCTAATCGCAGCGGCTGTTTATCAGCCCCGCATTCCGCCCGCTACACCCCTCCATCCCGCGCCTCAGCGGACAGCATTGATACGCTTTTCTCTTCATCTGTACCCGGCGCAAAGTGCTACAGAGTAATGCTGCAGCATGCTTACTGCGCAAGGAATGCAACAGGACAGTGAACATGAACACATGCACACGCATACACACCCATATACACTTGCACATGTGCACACCCCCCACTCCCACACACACAATCACATTCGCGCACGTGCACGCACAAACCCCGCCACCCCCCCCCACCCCCCCGACACACACACACAACATACACCTCCACAAATACTGTACGCACCACCCCACAAACACATAAACATGCACACACACACACACACACACACACACACACGCGCGCGCACACACATACACACCTGTCATGGGTAATAAAGAGGTAAAAAGTAATGCCTGTAATTCCCTGCTTCTGCCCTAATGGCATTTTGAAATGAGACAGGTTTAAGCACAGTTCCCCTGTCTACTGGCTATGTTGGACAGAAAAAAAACCTTGAATTCTCTGCTTGCATACAGGTATATCTGTATTTTATCCATTTAAATCAATGAAACACATAACTCAGCTGTCACATGACAATGAGAAGGTATGAAGTCTAAATTTATCGCAGATCATCCAAGTGTTAAATGAGCAGGTTGTGGAACCAAGTAAAACTGAACAATTTCACCATATCAGTAAAAATATCATTTAAAAAAGATATAAAAGAAAAAAAGTGTAAAAAAGTAACTCAGGATAGCATTGACAAACCACATTTTATTTATAAAACAGGCCTACAGTATATTTCTGAAACACTGAAGCAATGAAGATGGAGAAGAGTGTTTTTTTTTCCATGCTTTATTTCATCCTTGCAATGCACTTCCTCCAGTTTTCTTTTTTAATTTATTTATTCTTCATTTTATTTAAGGGAAGTCCTGTTAACCTTAATGTCTAATATCCCATTGACATTAAGACCTCATTTGCAATTAATACAACCGTGTTTCTGATCTACAGCTGTCAGTATTTCATGACTTGAAAACATGAAATGAAAATGAAAACTGCGTATCTTTATGACCATAAGGTTCAACCGTGTTTGTGCTCTACAGTTTGTACCACTGTCAGTATTTCATGACTTCACATGAAAACTGTGTGTCTTTATGATCGTAAGGTTCAACCGTGTTTGTGCTCTACAGTTTGTACCACTGTCAGTATTTCATGACTTCACATGTAAACTGCGTGTCTTTATGACCATAAGGGTGAAAGCAGCTGTTTCACAGCCTTGGTGTAAGAGTCCATGTGAGACACTTCAAAGATAATAATCATAAAGGGAAACAGGCGCATCTACCTCTCATATTTCTGTGTATAAGTAAAGACACTCAGCTGGATGATGATTCTCAGGCTTTAGCCTGCACCTTTCCTGCTGTGACCTCATCCTGAACCCCAGTGGCTGGCCACAGCAAGCCTGCGTGCGCTCTCACCCCAGAGAGGAGCGGAGAAAGCGTCGACCCGTTACTCTCAGCCAATCACACGTCTGTTTCCGCGCCGTGGTCAGGGCATGCTAAACGTTAGCTGGTTCGCGTGGCCCCGCGAGAACGCGACGCGGCGGAGCTCAGCGTGAGCGTCGTCACGACGCCGGGACGCTCCAGGTTTGACAGGGGGGGGACGAAAGGACTCACGCTGGGGGAAAAACAGAGACAGGATCAAATTAATACGCGACGGACCCGATTCGCCGTTCCCGTTCCGACTGCACGCGGGTCGCTCGCGAGGTAATCACCTGGAGCCACGGTAACGTAGTCACTGCGTCTCGCAGTAGAACTGGAGCGCGGAAAAGCAGACACAACCGCGGCGTTTTAGTTTCACGTGAACCAAAAGTGAAAAATAAATCTCTCCCAAAAAAAAAAACATATGTTTGAGCAACTGCGGTGCGCTGTGGAAGCTCCCCAATGGTTCTCAAAGCCACCAATCAGCACCGTGCTCAGATACTTACCGCGCTCGCTGCCCACACCGAGCTGGGGGACCTCAAACATATTTATGGCGAGACAACAAGATTAAGCTGTTCAGCAGCATCAGGGACCGGCTGTAATTGGATACGGCAGCCGTAGCTCAACGGACCGCCGACTGAAGCCCAACGCCAGCCTCCGGTGTCGCTACGGTTTCCATCGGCCTATCACGGTGACAGATGCGACCCGCGTGCGTATTTGCCCGAGCAGCGTACGCTCGCAGGACGACCGCGCGGGTCTGTCAGCGCGGAGGCCGCTCGCTAACGCTAACAGGCTGAATTTGAGCGTTTTGTCTAGACTCCGCGCTACCTGGTCTCTCGGCAGGAGGCGAGACTGGAGCGCGGTGATGGAGTGGGGTAAGGGGGGGGAGGGGGGAGATGTGCGGAGTCCTACCGGGAAGGATGCTCCATTTATCATCTTTGGGCATCGGGGGCGATAGGAGTGACCGGCTAGCCATCTGCTTGCAGAACAGAGCCGTTCTATTAGGAGCTGCTGAACGAGGTTCGGCCGCTGCTGCAACCCCACGTCTGAGGAACGGAGGGGTGGGAGCAGGTCGGCGAGGATAGCCTCACTGTAATCAAACAGCGCGGGGGGGCAAAGGGGGGGCAGTGCGTGCCCAGAGAGGGCCTACACTCCAGAAGAAGACCAGGAAGAAAACGCTAACGCTTAAAGCGCTATAGATTTATTCTTGATTATTTTCCGATGGCGGGCAGAGAGCCTATCTTTAAGGACCTTTCCTCGAGGCATAACAGGGACACAAATTCACTTGAGGATGGTCATTTCTGTCCTGTAATAAAACTGAACACTTTGTGAAAGTGAATCTAACCTTCAGTTTTGCATCATCTGCAACATTTACAGACAAAAAAAATCATCTCTGTTGTGTTTAATGTCTGAACATTACATGTATATGCCAAAAGATTATTACCAAAAGTCTCATATATTGTACTTTTTTGTATTATCGTGTAGCTTGGTAAGATGTTCTTGCGCATGATGTAAAGATGCAATGCTGTATCAACCAGCAGGATATGCTGTGACATGTCAGGTTGACATCTAGCAAGTCAGTGCTTAATGACAATAAGTCAGTATTTTTGCATAGGCTGGCTTCCTCAGAATTAACCATCCAATTAGAAAGCATTTCAACCCAATCACTGCTGCGTTTTTTTTTTTTTTTAGGTTTTAGACTAAAAAGCTGCACATGCCACACAAAGATGTTACTTCAACAAACTCAGACATCCATCAGGCAAACAGCTTTACCTGTTATTGAATCTCAAATTTTGTTCCGACAGTAAATGGCAGTGGGCTAACATTGTCAAGCCTTTCCTCTTAAATAAAGCAAGTATTGATCAATGGCCCTAATTGTGCAATGCAACAAAGCATTGATGTCTGAAAACACATAATACATTATCTAGTGCATGAACTGATTTTCCAGGACATCTTCCATCTTCCAAATGCTGAAACTGAATCTTATAATTAGACTTTAGCAGCATAACAAACGAACATAACAGACCTTCAGAGTAGTCCGATACGCTGGTTTCCTTAAGACAGTACAGCCCTCTGAAAAGAAACAGTCGGACATCACGGCTGTGTGCTGAGGTTTTCCTGGACACCGCACAATAGCGATAAAGGATAGTAAAAGGACGATTTGTCTTAAACTGGCACCCTTTGCCCGGAGAAGGTTAATATTTGCTGGCTTTACCGCGCCTAAGACATTCATCCCTCAGCTATGGATTAACTCGGGCCTATTCGCTCACAGGCTACCCGCTCCACGCTTCGCACGCTCGTGATTGATGACCGTGATTAGTTAATTAGTCGAATCGGGTGTCGTAGCGCTGGGCTACAACAAAAGCCGGCGCCCAACCCGGCGCTGTTCGGAGCAGACTGCCCACCCCTGCGTCAGCCATTTTGTAACTGGCTGTGTTCTCAGAGCACGTCTGGCTTTGTCACGGTCCACATTAATTAGGTTCTTAAGGAAGAATAGTTCATTAATTACTGACAGGATTCTGCTATTTAAGGGACCTGGAAACGTAGCTAATCCCATAAAAATGTAAAACACTGAACTAAAAAGAGTGCGATTCAGCAGCAAGCACAGTGTCACCAGATGCTTCAATAACACAATGCTATCGACTCAAAAATTCTATATAAAGACGCCATGATGAAAAGACCTTTTCATCTTTTTATATTAAGTACCAATGAATAACCAACAGAACATAAGTTCTTATGTAAGTTCTTATGCAAGTTCATAAATTGCTGGGATACGTTTGTACTTGCCAAGGAAAACAGGTGTTTTTTTGTTTGTTATTTCTCCTAGCAGAATAGCACATCTGATATTATGCAATACGATGTCATTCTGGCCACACGGATTTCACAATTCAAAAGGAAATATCCCCAAAAAACAGCAGACATGTTACTCTGAAATGCTTTAGAGAATAATGCGCACCGAATCGAAAATATAAAATTAATTCAGCATGGCCCCAGCAGAGATGAAAATACAACTCGGAAAGATTTGTAAGAGCAGCTGCTATCAACAGATCTTTACTTTGGGCATGTATCTATCAACAAATCCATAAAGTGCAATTACAGGCCATTTTGTGATAAAGCTGGAAGAAGGATGGGGCGCGAGCCGCTTCTATCACCCTTGTTTTAGTTCCCAATGTTAACTTATTGCTTTTATATACCGGAGCAGCAAAGAAATCCAATTTTCAGCAGTGAGGCACTTCTCTTCAAAGACGCTTCACACCAAACTTCCAATGTCATTAGGAATAGAGATGAGCTAATTTTTCACGCGCGTGCGGTTAGCCACGGGCTAGGCCAAATTGAAGTAATGAATCCAAGCCAATGTGAAGATCTCGCCTGCCAGGACCGGAGAGTTGCCCAAACCAGGTGGTTTATGGATCATTTTATTTCAAATCTCTACAGTTCACTCCAACTCGGGAAACAAATCGGCCATTTTAAAACTTGCACGCATCACTGAAAGGTCAGGGATTCATAAACATTACACAGAGAATGCATCCATGGGAAGCAACAGACAACCAACTCTAAGGTACGCTAATCTATATTCTGATTCAGATCCATAAATGTTGGAACTATGGTGCTACATAAATGAGAAAGAGATGTGGTAAAGTATGCCATACCCTACCACACAACCTCCTGTGGCAAACCATCTCAAAAACCGACAGTAATACACATCAAAAAGAATACCTTCACGCCTATGCCACTGTAAAATCCTTCAGTTTAAAAGGTGATATTTATTGCACTCAGGAGGCGTACAGACTTAAATAAGTGGAAAGAGGGTCAATCTAACGCTCTTTTATGAAGCATCAAAAACCATACGGGCCCAGCCGAGCGAGCTCTCATCTGACTAATGGCTCAGAGCATGAAAACCGAAGCAGGGACGGAGGGAAACTGTGCCATTTAAGCCCCACCACACTCAGACACAGCGCTGCCACACCCAGACACAGCGCTGCCACACCCTGCCACAGCGCTGGCACAGACCCACCACAGCCTGCCACACCCTGCTACAGCACTGTCACAGCTCACCACAGCGCTGCCACAGCCTGCCACAGACCCACCACAGCCTGCCACACCCTGCTACAGCACTGCCACACCCAGACACAGCGCTGCCACAGCGCTGCCACACCCTGCCACAGACCCACCACAGCCTGCCACACCCTGCTACAGCACTGTCACAGCTCACCACAGCGCTGCCACAGACCCACCACAGCCTGCCACACCCTGCTACAGCACTGCCACACCTGCCACAGCTCCACACAGCGCTGCACACACCCTGCCACAGGCTCCCACAGCCTGCCCACCCCTCACAGCCACAGCCTGCACACCCTGCTACAGCACTGTCACAGCTCACCACAGCGCTGCCACAGCCTGCCACAGACCCACCACAGCCTGCCACACCCTGCTACAGCACTGCCACACCCTGCCACAGACCCACCACAGGCTGCCTCACCCTGCCACAGACCCACCACAGCACTGCCACACCCTGCCACAGACCCACCACAGCACTGCCACACCTTGCTACACCCTGCCACAGAGCTGCCTTAACTGCAAGCAGGAAGAAAATGGCGCAAAGACTATCGCTATTTTAGAAAGACACGGTTCCAAGCAGTTTTTTTCTCATTCTGAGACTTAGACCTGAATGAAAAGCCTACCCTCAAATCTCTCTTCCCACTGGAGAACTAAATCTTTTTCGAATCTTTATTTCAGTCATTTTTTACTTTTACAATTATTTTTTTCTGAATTCCATGTATGAAGAGGTCCACGTGCTACGAGCATGGTTTCTGGGTCAAACTCACAGCAATAGAAAATGCACGTATGCCCACATACAGGTGGCATGTTTTTGCATGAAGCAGAGTGGAGTCAGCTGCTGCCCTGCACTGTTAAATTATCCCTGCGGTGTGACCTCAGTTAGATGTGACAACACCAGACCACGCAAGGTGACCTGGGAAGCAGTACGCACGTGCAGCCTACCGCCAGCTCACAGGCAGCTACGCCTGCAAACAAACAAAGCTCCCTTTACTGACAGCGAAGGTCCCCTGCAGCCACATCGGCCTCCATCTGTCCTCTATCGCCCCCTGAGGCGGAGCAGTATATAACACTTACACAATGTCACCTTCTACTGTACTTTTGAGAAACGCATGGAACGATGTGGAAATAACTAATATTTTTTTTCCCCACCCTGGTAGATTTTATTTCTGATCTTGGCCACTTGTTGGTCACAACTATTGACTCTTCCTAATACTATTATATGCTACCCAACATTACTTAGAAAAATCACCTGAGACTTCTGCCACACACAATCTAGGAAACTCTTTTCAAAAAGAATACACCGGAGAGTAAGGCTAGTAGTTGTATCTTTGCCTGCACCTCAGGCAGATTCAGGAGGTCGCTAATGCCTGCAGAATGGATTATGAATCTGTTCCAGACAGCGTCTGGAAGCATTTAGAAAGACGGTAGGGCCAGCAAGCCAGCTGATCAAGAGTGATGCAAGCGTAAGCCATTTCACACGACTGCTGAATCGTATTGAAAGCCATTATATCTGTACATATAGGAAATCTATCATCTATTTAGGAAGTGTAACACACCAAACAAAAATGCTTGAGACCAGTTTTGCTATTATAGACATTATGACATATGAATCTTTTAACTGAAAATATTTCACTCATTGAGCTGTGTGTTGCTGCTATCACTGTACTGCGGGAACAGGACTTATCCTCAATAAAATAAAAAAGTAAACCAATACACAGCGCACAAGAATACTTGTGTGCAGGTCAGAGGTCATAATGCTGTCGGGTTCCCGTTCCGCACAGACGCACGCAGCACCTGAGGCTCAGACGCCATGTTCCCCGCTGATCAACACAGCTCAGAGAGTACCGGACAGGTCCAGTGTTTTCATTAGCCGGATTACGCATTCACTGAAAGCGGGCCGCTGCGTTTGACTGAATCCCGGCGTTGGGCTTCCGACGGCCTTGCCCGCACGCTTGCCTTCATAATGCAGGTTCTGGCGTGTGAGCGCGCAAGCAGTAAGTGTTCGTGCTAATCTGTAACGGCGCAGCTCTGAGGGCTATCGAACGTTAACGTCCTCCATTAGCACCCCATTCGTCAGTGCTTTTTATTGGACGTCGACCACGGAATTAACGAATTACCCGGAGACCGAAATCATTCTCGGGCGGAAGCACGGACTCCCCGGGGAAACACCGGCCGTGAGGAGCTGCCCGTTTAGCCTCGCGGTCCGTGAAGCGCGGCCTGGCTGAGCACGTCTGAGTGGAAAGCGCGCGGAGTGCGTGCGCGCTAATGACATCGGCTTCTCCGCAGAAGCGCCGTTCCTTTAATGGCCGACGTCTTTCTTCCTGAGCAGCGCTAAGGCGAGCCAGATTAACACTGCGAGAGGGTAGTACGCCATGAAATAAAAGCAGAACAAATTCTGAACGTTCATTCCCAGCGAAACGCCCGCTTCTAACGACATACATGCTTTTAAAGAATGCATTTGTTGCCAACCGTTACGATTCGTGAAATTGTGCTTACATCGGAGAACTCGGCACACACTTTAAAAATAAACAGCTTTTTTAATTCTTTATTTGTCATTACCTGTCAGATGTGTCGGGTTTGGGCCTACATGCCATTTGTCAACAGTTTTAAATGGACGTCTTATAAAAGCGAAGACAAAATCTCATTTCAGCTTTTTTTTCTTTTTTTTTTCTCACCAATATCGACGGTTGCTTCCCAGAGGCTAAATGATGCATCGACGCAATAGAAGGGAACGCGCTCGAAATGCACAGGATCGTGTTAAGGAACAGCGGCCACTCGCTCGGCGAGCGAAGCGGGGGCCGGCGCGGTCTGTGGCGATCGTAAATCTTGTTGCCCTTAGATTCCACGAGCCGGGGAGAGCACGCCGACGCGGCCAGACTCCGGAGCAGCCAGCTCATCGTTCCCGTAAAATATATCATTTGACAAGTCCATTCAGAGCATCCGGCGCACCCTGACATCCCCCAGTCGATTAGGCTGACAATGATAACAATATAAATGCCAGCGGCCGTCAAAGGATATACTCGCGAGTGCATTTTATATGTAAATGCACAGTTGCCCTGTTCCGGGGCTGGGAGATAAGGCCTCGCTCGGCCCTGTAAGCGCACGGTCTTACACCGAGGCAGAGATTTCACACTAACGTTTACCTAATTGGTAAATGCAGGACTCCGTTCTGCAGCAATACGCAGCGATGTGTAACCGAGAGTATAGAAAATATAAGTGATGCGCACATTAACAGCGTTCCCAGCAGCATAACCGTGAACACAGCGATTTACCAAAACATAGAAAAGAAAAAAGCCATGTTCCTTTCCAAACCTGTCTTTCTACGGCCACAACACAGAAAACTCTATTGCATTTAGCCAGTCCAAAATAATTGGATATTCCCATAGTAAAGGAGCTGTTCTGTTATGCTGTTCCCCAGGAGGGAAGAATACAATAATTAAAAATGTTTCAAATGAAGTAAAATAATGAGTCATAAACAGGCGCAGCTCACTGACTGCCACTAGCTTTGCATTTGCCATTTGGAGCCTGGTTTTATCAACTGATAACAATACAAAGAGGAGACATGAAAAGACCCTTTTCCTTTCGTTTTTGGGTCCTTTTCCTTCCTTATCGGGGTCCCAGTCTGTGAGACGGTCAGCTTAAAGAGACCGAGCTGGAATGCATCCTAACCCCTATAACTGCATGACTAATTACCGTCTCCCATATGCAATCACCACCACATCATACAATTTCAGAAAACAAACATTCACAATTAAACTTCCAGCAAGATACTGCTCCAGCATTCGGTTAAAAAATGAAATAAAATGACTGCTTTCTGTACAAACCGAAATAAGCAGAAGTACATAAATGAAATTATGGAGCAGTAAAACATGTAACTAAAACAAATGTGACTGCGATGCTGTGAAATAACTCATCTGGGACTATGTCTACATATTCAGTCATTTCATAGCCAATGCACATTGCAAACCTGCATACTGGTCACTTACAGTCTAACACTAATCCGAATTATCTTATTGCGAGCTCTCCATCTTTGTTTCTGAACTTTATGGAAATTCTATATTCTAATAGCAGGCACAGAACTCATCCCTGAAATAAAGTACATACGGCTTCATTCATGTACAGCGAACTGCAGTCTCCCCCTAGTTGGCAGAGTACTACTGAGTTCCAATGCAATGAACAAAACTTTAAATGACTCCTCAGAGATGCCATTAAGTTAGTACTCTGAATATGTATGTGATCAGAATAAGCAATTCAATGCCTATTATTCTGATGTTCTCGTATTGAATGATTTATTACAGATAGATGTCAGATCATTCATTCAGAATGTGCTCTATTATACTGGCAATGTTTATATGAAGGGAATTCATTCAGAAAGAACACTATTTTGGTTTATTGATGGAATATTAGGCAGCATGTAAAATTAGTTAGTGATGCATAGGTGCTTATTGTGAAACAGACCTCTGGGTTTGATATAGTCAATCCCCTAGACACACTTGGCCCATATTTAAGGCAATATCCAATTCAATCAGACAGGCGATTCAATAAAACAGACATATTCCCATAAGGATCTACCTTAATGCAAATAAAGACTGAAAATCCAGGAAACAGGATGTGCGGCCTGATATCTGATTGTCACAAGAGACTGTGAGCTTACCATGCTGATTGCACTTTCCTTTTCAAAAAACCAAAAAAAACAACCTAGAACTAATTGCGTAATTTATTTGACTTGCTAATATGCGGATGCAAAACTGTCTTGTCATAGTGAAGTTTACAGCGCTTCTGTAAGTCTCTCTGGACAAGAGTGTCTCCCACATGATGTAAATGTAATTAGTTTAGAGAATCTGTTTACCTGTCTCCAGCTTTACAATCACATTATCTTAATACAAACACAGGACCTCAAATGCAATACCTTTTCTCTAAATCATGCTGTTGCAGCAGGCCTCAGGAAGTGCCAGCACACTTCACCTCAGTCCAGGTCTCCTAGCTAGGGATCTCAGTCTCCTGGTCGTCCCGGAAACGTGGATCGCACTCCCATCTCTCTCTCCTCGGCCCCTGTCTTTTCCTGCAACCCCAGACCCACAGGCATCTCACGGACCTTCCTCAGTGTGTCTCCTTCTCCTTCCGCCATTTTGAATTCCACGCTGTCACTGTACCTTTCATGTTTCATACTCTAGATCTATATTGTGCCCTGTGGTCCACTGGAGGGCCTTCCTGGAGGAGCTTGATGCCCTGCTCAGCCTCTTCCCTGAGGACGGTGCCTCTGCTTTGCTTCTTAGTGACCTCCGCCTTCAGATACACACCTCCCCGGCCACAGCCTCCATTACCTTCCTCCAGTCTCACGGCTGCCAGGTCCCCATCGACCCTGAAGGCCAGAAACCAACCAGGTCTTATCTTCAGCAGGTGCTACTCTACACCAAAGCCCATGGAAGCACCACTTCTCATTTCCAACCAGAACTTTACGGCCATCTCTCTCCACCTCTCTACTAACCCTATGATCCCTATAAGCTCCCACATTCCCATCCTCCTTCTCACCCCTCTCTAACTCCAAATCCACTCCACTACCTGTTCTCTTGACCCTATTCCAACCCCTTCTTCCAATCAGAACTCCTCTCCTCCAGAAACCCACTCCGAACCCAGCAGATGTACAGATTCACTCAGCTGTCTCACTCCCCACACATTTATTTAAAACTCTTGAGTGCAGTCTGCAATCATCCCTCCTCCATCTCCCACAGAATAAGACTCCTTGACCCCAATCAATCGCATTTCAAACCTAACCAGGCTCTTCGCTGAGTGAGAGCCCCATCCTTTTTCACCCCCCCCCCCCGGCATCCCACAGGGCTCAATGCTTAGTCCTCTCCTCTTCTCTATTAACACTAAATCACTCAGTCCAAGTTATCTCTGCTATCTAAGGGTGTCGAATCTTATTTGAAAAGGGTCGATGTGGGTGCAGGTTTTTGTTTCAGTCCAGCACAATGACACCTGATTCAACTAATTAACTAATCATGATCTTCAATCAAGACCTTGATAAGCAGAATAAGTTGTCTTAGTCCTGGGCCACCGCAGCTGGTCCAGAATGGTCTTCACGGTCTTGGTCTTCAAACTGCCAAACTTCACACATGCCACACCACTTTTGAATACCTCTCCCTGGCTTCCGGTGGCTATCCACGTTCAAATTCAAATCACTCAAACTGGCACACCAAGCTGAAAATGGTGTTGCCTCCTCCAATCATAAGACAGTGATTATCGTAAAAATGATTGGGCGTCCTCACACCAGCTGGCTGCTCCCTCTGTTCAAGCATTGGTTCTCTTCTGCCCTCGTCCACCAATGGTGGAACAACCTTCCCCAGTCAGTCAGGAAAGTCGATTTATCGGCTGTTTTCCACAAGCATCTAAAAACCCACCTTTTTAGACTACACCTCAATGCTTCTATTTAATAAAAAAAACAAACTAACCAGCCCATCCTTCTATATTTTATCTCACACATCATGAAGCATGCACCTTTACAGTGACACTTGTGTGGTTGTAACTTTGCTCTAGTGCTCTCTCGCCCTGGTGGTGTTTGCTGAAAATGTGAAACACACTTATGTAAGCATCTTGCAAATGACTAAATTGTAAATTTTAAGGTAAAATGGGTTTTCACGAGTAAAAGCCGTTTCATGTGCTAACAATATAATTGACCATTAAAATGTTTTTTGAGTTAATGCATTCCACACAGTGAATAAATAGTCCAGGGACTTGGTGATGTTCTGTATTTTGATGTGTTTAACCTCAAAACCCCAAGCACTTAAAAATGCAATTTCCACCTGGTTTGCGCCACTCTTAAATAAAGCCTGATAACTTTGTGGTAACACACAGAAGAGCACATGCCATTATTTGAAGGGCACAAGGGTATCATCAAGACTAAGAATCAGAACGTACACAATGTACATAAAAATGCAAAACACATAAAAATTGTCTTTGATTTTCTTTTCTCTATGGATTATTTCACTAAATCTACTGAGCTAATGATTATTGTACACAGTTCATTCCCAACATGTTTCCCACCACTGGACAAAATTGTAGATAACAAAAGCTGTGAAAGTGGGTTTTCTTGGGTTTTCCCAAGAAGGGCACTGGTGTCATTTCGGTGTCCCAAAACCTCTTCTCCAAATTGCACATATTGGATATTGTTTTGAATAAGTTACCTACATCATAAAACAAGTTTCCATCACTCAGTGCAAATCAACAAGAAATCTTTTGATATAAAATCATAAATATCTCAAGAAATATTTGAGCTATTGACACAACCAGCAAGGGGAAGCTATTAGCTAAACCTGCTAGGTCTTGGAGGAATAGGAGGAGTAGCATACAGAAAATCGATGTAGAATAAGGAGAAATAATAAGGAGGACACTAAGTTTACTTTTCTGGTAAGCTTGCGTACCGTCCAGAGGGGCTATCCCTTTGTCTAGACCCTCTTCAATTGACTGTCTACTTTCCAGCCCTGAAGATAAAACCTCTGATAAAACCTGATTCAAATCTGCTTTCACAACCTCTTCAGTTACTTCTCTCACAGTGTAAAACCTTTTTCTCTGACCGTCCATAATTATAAATAGCCTATATTTTATAGCACAATACTAAGTTGTTTTGAGAACTCTCTCGTTTCACTCTGTGCGCACTCTCTGCTTGTCATCACAATCAACTGTATCCACAATTACGCACAGGGAGGGGAGGGGGAGGCAGATACACACTTACATTACTCGTGCATGTCTGGACCCATAGACACCAACCAGGGCCCATTTGAAAGATTGGTCTTATTTAATTTGTCCTACACTTGACTGATTTAAAAGTAAATGTATCACTGTTCAGATGACGTATGAAGACCAAAGGACTCCTGTACATAACAAGAGCATTGGCAAGAGTCTAAGAAGACACTGGTTGTTCTCAGTGCAAAATGACATTTGACTTAGCAAACAGCTTTAGCTTGGATACAAACAGAAGCATTTTGCATTGCTAAAACATTTACATGGACAAAAGGAGGCACTGATTCAAGGATCTAAAGCACTGTTCTGAAAGCTGAAAGGGAATGCAATTTTGTTATGCGAAGATAAATGAGACAAGATAACTGTAGAAAGTATTAAAAATAAGTTTATGATGTGGTTTAGCATGCAATACGCGAACAGGAGTGCAGTGCTCCCTTTGTTTCACTACCGTTTACATCATGAAACCTATGCACTTGTTGTACGTCGCTCTGGATAAGAGCGTCTGCTAAATGCCTGTAATGTAATAATGTAATGTTTATTTCCTTGAGTGCAGATAAGGTAATGAGTGTGTTGTTGGTCAGAAATGAGCCCACTGAAGGCTCTAACTGCGAACACACGGTGTGTTTGTCACCCATGTTTTAATAAAGTGCTTTATCCCCATTCTTTATCCCCATACTGTCCCATACTTCTACGGGGCAGGAGGGAGAAGTCTACTGATGATCGTAGAGCTCAGAATTTCAGCAGGGGTCTTATTGTGCTGTAGCTTGCCCCTAGTTAAACAGTTCCCAGGTAGAAAGCTACTCCGGCCTAGATCTGCACCGATTCCGGTCCGGCAGCACTGACTTTAGGGGCCACTCGCTACTGTATCTGGGTTAGCTTTGCATAAACTGTTGCCATCGACTGTTTGTCGGACGAACAAATATACTGATTTTTTCCCCCCCACCAGATACAAACTGCTTATCGCAATTTTAAACCAAACGTTAACGTTAAAGGGGACTTTGGAAATGTGACTCTGGTTCATTGGCTGGTTCATCTTTTATCAGAAGTCCCTTTATTCAAATTTACTCATATTTGCTATAAAAAATAAACGACAGTTAGCTTTTTTTTCGCAGTTACTAGCACTGAACCGTAGTCAACAAGTAATTACAGTGGACACATTACCCCACGGGTGGACACTGCCATTTCAGAGCAGCCAGCCAATGGCACATTTAATACACATTTGAGCATCCTGGGGCAGACCCTTTTTCTTCTTTTGTTTTTTTCCTCATGATTCATCGTTGAGCTTATTGAAAGTCAGCTGTTGTCATTTGGAAATAACATTTATTTTTAAAACCTTATGAACAGCAATAAGAACCATTCACAAAGAACGGATTCATGACGTCTTCTCATTCCTTAATACGTTCATTAACTTTTCTTTATTTTTTTCGTTTTCATACTGCCAGAACTGTAGAAAGCTAATTGGAAGTAGCAAGCATCTGTTTTTTCTATGATATGAGAGATTTCTTCTGTGGACATGAACATTGCTGGATTAAGCCGAATATAAATGTGTCACAGACACTCATAAGAAGGCTGTAATCCTCATTTATTTCTGGCCACCCAGACGCAGCCTACAGCATCATTCACTCAAAATTAATAATCTTTGGCATGAAGTTTTATCCCCTGGCAGTGTTGAGATATGCTGACCAAAGCAAATCATATTGATTATTGCTTTATTGACTGTTATTAACTGTTCAGGTTTTTTTAGTTTTGATTTAATAGAACATGAACTATTAAAAGGACTAGAGCTCTATTTTACATTACATTACAGGCATTTAGCAGACGCTCTTATCCAGAGCGACTTACACAACTTTTACATAGCATTTTTTTTTTTTTTTTTTTTTTACACTGTATCCATTTTTATACAGCTGGATATATACTGAAGCAATTCAGGTTAAGTACCTTGCTAGAGGGTACAACGGCAGTGTCCTACCCGGGTGCTACACTGCTGGTGACAAAGGTAGGGCACTCATGCCAGGGCGCTAGTGGAACTGCTAATTTCACCCCGAGAAAACGGAACGCGTTCTGCCTGGTCAGGTCGGTCATTCCGCGGTCTGCAATGAAGGCATTTGCGTTAACGTGGCTTGTAAAGTGCAATAGGGAGCGTGAGAACAAATGTGTTTGGCGCTGTGCTAATTTGGTATCTAAAAATTGTGTTTTTATCTCAACCCGGCCCCTCTTAATTCAAATAAAGATGCACATATCGGATAGACAAGCAATTACACAAGACTATTTGCTGGATGTTTAGCGAGACATCTTTTACATTGTCAAATTGTATAAAACTTGTTTGTTTAATAAATATGCGCAAGTACAGTGGAACCTCTAACGCAGAAAAGCACGAGGAAGGTTGTTTGAAACAGACATGCTTCTATTGTTCAAGTTCTAATCCTTTTACCGCCATTGTTACCTACATCACAGTTACCTTATTTTTAAGAATGGGCTACTCTCGTTTTGTAGCCAAAAAACTCTGTCAAACCATTGGTAATGAGGAACTCATTAGTGCTTTTTTCTGAACATTTGCACTTTACAAATGGTTTGATTTTAATTAGGTTAGGTTTATTTACATCGGAAAGCAGTGTATACTTCGTTAGAAAGCAGCCATTCATTAGATGCCTTATATGGTCATGTGTAACATGCGATACTGAAAAATATGTACAAATAATTAACACCCAAATGTTGATAATTATACAAAACCAGACAGAGGTAGAATGTTTTGGCATTTTTCAGATTAACTGACCAACCTGCAACAGTCAAAACACATTTCCTCTACTCTAATTGTTAATAAGCATGTAGGCAATTATTCTTTTTTTTTGTGTATCTTTGAGCGTGTCCTCTGTGTAGCCCTGCAAGGTGGATGCTACTAATGAGCTTAGCACTGTTTTTGCAATAATATGTTACAGAGTGAAGATATAACCTTTAGCATTAATGCTGAAACATAGTTAGTCTTTGTCTAATTCTGATTCTGTTTTATCCTCCTTATCATGGAAAGTGAATAGTTTTTGTTTATTTCTCACCTTTTTAGGTTTTACATTTAAATTACATTACCATCACTGTGCAACATCAGTGTTACTCCCAGGAATACAAAAAATACAGCATCACCTAGAAGCTACAAAGGTCCATTCATAATCAGTAAGCGTAATGTTAAACTTACAAACAACTATTTGTATTGTAACTAAAGAAGCTAAAGAAAAGCATGTTAAGCCATGAAATATCATGGAGCAGTGCTTTTACGGCAGTTGGCTGTGTGATCTGTGAAATGTGAATCTGCCATGATGAAGAGAAAAGCATAACATGCTTCTCACCCGGTGTGATAAATGCAATGTCGATATCAATCACAACCATTAACTGGAATAAGGAACTGAAATGGCTGTTTGATCTGAGATCGATTGTCTTTGAGACGCACTGTGCACTGGCACACTGGTGCACTGGAACACTGGAACACTGACACACTGGCGCAGAGGCGAACTGGCACACTGGCTCACAGACACACTGGTGCACTGGAACACTGACACACTGGCGCACTGGAACACTGACACCCTGGAGCACTGGAACACTGACACACTGGCGCACTGGAAAACTGACACACTGGCTCACAGGCACACTGGTGCACTGGCATACTGGTGCACTTGCACACTGATGCACTGATACACTGGCACACTGGTGCACTGGCACACTGGCACACTGGTGCACTGGCACTGTGATCACTTCTGGCCACAGCTCTTTCAGCTTCAGTTCAAGCTCAATTTTTTGGTAAGAGTAAGAAAATATGCCACTTAAATAGTCCCAAAAATGTGTAGTCTTTAAACAAGATTTAGTTCTACAAATTATAATTAAAAAATCAATACTTTAGGCCTATATCCAACTAAGATGAAAATCCACAAACAAAACACACACCACCAAGTCATACAGAATAATCGATCACACAAGACTGTTAACTGGATCTTAAGAGAAAGAGACATATTCTCCACAGAACCTCTAAGACATGTACAGGGAAATGGAGAATATTGTGTCACTTAGAGTCTCATATCTTCCTCCTCCAAATCACCATCTTGACAGCATAATTTGGCTATAATAATAAAGCTTTAACGAGGTGCTATGCACATTACTGTGGCTTTGATGTAATGTATTACTGTAAATGTTATTGGCCAAACTTCCTCCACACCCACAAGTTAGTCATTTCTCTTGATCCAACCTCGTCTCTTTCAAAAATGTGCAGTAGGTGCACTAGTCTCCAGTCAGGAAATGACCAAAATGGAATTGGACACACCTTAATTCACCACCATGACTTGCTTTTTGAGTTTGACGACTGTGTCTGGAAAGCACTAATAGAGCTCTAAGTGCCTGTCCCTCAAAAATTTGCCTCAAAAAATTAGTCACTTAATATTTAGAAATATCACATTAGTGTTACTGCCTCTATAAAAACCTCTCCTCTGAAGAATTAAGTTATTCCAGTCCTCTGTTGCCAGCAGGTAGAGCTTGATCACTGTAAAGGCGAAGGGACAGGGGGATTGTCTGCCTGTGTCCGGTGCTTCAAAGGACACTTAGTCTTTGGGAACGTGATTCCAGATACCATCAGCTGAGAAGGGAAGGAGAGGCCTCGCCCTACTGAAGATACACAAAAAACAGCCATTTTCCATTCTCAATACCGCGAAAAGGCTAAGTTCAAAGCGTTACTAACATGCTGGAAATGTACAGTCCTGTCATTTATTCATCAAAAGGAAACGACAAGGAAAAAGGAAAAAAGAAAGTAAGGAGCCCATGCCCGGTTCTGAGTGTGCCGAGTTGAATGATTCGCCTTTGATCAGAAAGCAGCCTGGCATGTGATCAGGAAAGGCGACTCTTCCTCTTCATGTATCAACCTCCTGCTCACACGACACACAGGCAGCTCTCAGCACTAAAAAAGCATCATGTTTGAAAAGCCTTAACATTAGCACTATAACACATACAATAACAAAATATCAAACCCACCAATACTGGCCAGTGAAAGCTCAGACCAGCTCTTAAACTGACTTGAGGCAATTCACTGACCAATCAAAATCGCCGTACGTAACACAGCACCGTGAATACAGCAGGTTTCACTTTCTGCATTGTCTAATTGGCCACACTGCGCTTATCGCGCACATTAAAAGGCTCCAGCTGCTCCTGCTGTCAAAAAACTGAAGCCTGCCGGTTGGTCTTCTCTGACGTCGCTTCCTCTAGGACAATTACCTCATAATGCCCTTTATCAGCACGCTGCCAGCCATCCTACACCTGTCCGCCCCGAGGGCCAGGGGTCACCCGTCGGCCCATCTGCTCGGACCGGCGGGAGCTCGCTCGCTAAACCCGGCTTCAGGGACCCAGCAGGGCTGAAGGGGCCCGGGCTGCTCCGGTTATTAACTCTATTAGTCACGGCCACCCGTGTTCCAGAGCCTCTATAAACTCCACCGGCTGCGTAACTCCATTCCGTTAGCCGACCAATGGAAACACGGAGCCAGAGTCTTCAAAGAGATTATTAACTCTGAGCACAGGCCAGGTCGAGCATGCGCACGGCAGAGGCACAGAGCGGTTTATGGCTGAGGGTCGAGTCACCTGCACGCTCTTACATAACAAGTACTGGTCCCCCATCCCGGTTCTGGAGAGCGACAGAGTCTGCTGGTTTTCTGCTGTTGTTTGGTTTTTAATTGATCCATTAAAGCAGTTGATTACGTGGTTAATTCACCTCGCCTGGTTTCTCGGATATAAATGGTTGCTTGTTCTGAGGTGAACCACAAACCTGAGATAGAAATTCTCGTGGTTATTTAAAAAAAAACTACATACAACGTGCATGCAGAGCATCGACTTTTAAAATTCAATTTTAAAATACAGCCCTGCACTGAATATGCTACGTCAGCACAGAAAGAACACTTGTACCGTGTACTCTTTCCATTACACATGAGAATCTGACAGCTACTTACACGTCTTCATAGACGAAGGCATTACCCTTTGTGGTGTCAAAATTACCGTCTGTGACATTCCTAAGCACTCCATATTTTTGCATAATGAACATTCCAATTCTACATTGTATGCAAAAGATTTAAAATGGTGTTTAACACTTCGGCGCCGAAAAATGGAATATCATACGCAAATATTACATGCAGTGAACAATACTCTTGTATACTTGTCCAGGGTAAACAAAATGTGAATTGTGAACACATGGAATAAAATTTTCCCTAAACTAACACGTTTCTGAGGATCAACGAATGACTGACCATAGTGCTGCCCAGATAATTGAGAATTTCAGTCTGCAGGGTTTAAGAATGAGCCAGCTGCTAGCCTACACCTGCCAGGCAAACAGCTACTGAGAGAACGGCTGGGTTAAGGTTAGTGCACCTGCCAGGCAAACAGCTACTGAGAGAACGGCTGGGTTAAGGTTAGTGCACCTGCCAGGCAAACAGCTACTGAGAGAACGGCTGGGTTAAGGTTAGTGGACCTGCCAGGCAAACAGCTACTGAGAGAACGGCTGGGTTAAGGTTAGTGCACCTGCCAGGCAAACAGCTACTGAGAGAACGGCTCGTCAATAGTGGACCCGCAGGCAACAGCTACTGAGAGAAACAGTGAGTTAAGTTTATGCCTGAGGAAAAGCTACTGCAAGATCATTGCACCACAGTGGCTGGTGGTAGAGTCAGATACTAGTTTAAAAATATATTCACATTTATCAGATGAGTAACTATGCAAGATCATTGAAAGATGTTCAGCTAGCAGTTAGCTTCTTAATGAGGTGCTTTGAAAGACTGCATGCCAGTTTATGACACAAATTATGTAAACTAGCAACATTCAACCCTGGACAAATGCTAAACTTTCATGTTGTGACAAGTAACCCACCTCCATATTTCAGTAAAACAGATTCTGGACAAAATGGCTAAATTTACATGACATAATCTCTGAAATAGTGGTCATCTTTGCAAGACTACACGAAAACACCTGAATTGTCAGTCTGGTCTGTCTCTGTAATGGCTTTCATTCAGCTGAGTTCAGCCTCAGTTTAGTCCAAAAAGGGTGAGGGGGACTGAAATGGGGAAGTCCAGATAATTCTGATTCTGATGTTCAGACCGAGGTTTCGTGAAGTGGATGTACACCCGAAGATGTGGGGCCCTACATTAAGCAGAAAGGGTGAATGAAGCCGTGCTGGTGAGCAGCAATGAGAGGTTTATACGGCTAGTTCCTGAAATGGACACTGTGAATAACGTCCAGCATCCTGTTTTTTTTTCAAGCAGGGCTGATATGAAATATCAGTGTTCTGAAGTGTTAATAATAAGCCGTCTGCAGCACAAAAGATCCTGCCTGAGTCTTCTGCGTGGGCCGCGCATGCAGGACCAGAATGAACATTTAATTAAAGCAAACCGTTGTGAAATGTGTGAGAAATAAAGGACGGATCGGCCCTGCAAGACCTCGGAGCCTCGGAGCGGAACAGAGATTTCAATTAGGCACCAGCCCCAGAAAGGGTTGTGAAGCGACGGGTGTCACGGGAAGTAAGCAGGCTCTCTGAGTCCACCGCTCCACATGATAGGAGTCGTGCGTTATTGGAATCTACGGAGATAAACCCAGGCCAATGAGAAGAATGAAAATTTAATTTTGAAGGAAATGATTGGTTTCCGCAATCGATGGTAAAAATAAAAAGGTGTGTGGGGTGTCGGAGCCCCCTTCCAAAATAAAACCCGTGATAAAACTGGACATGTTGAGCCCCGCGTTGGGGGCCCAGATTAGGTTTTTCTAAAAATAAAAAGGTATGATGGAGGTTGCGTCCCATGAGCTGGCTGGTGGCTGTCTCATTCTGTTACGGCACTGCTTCAATGTGTGGATGGGCCCCATGGTCTGCTATTGATCCCAACAGAACCCGACTGTGCTGGCGCCAGCTGTGGTTCTGGCAGCCCGGCAGGGTGATGCATAATTGACCAGGGCACCACCCTGTGTTCAGCTGGCCAGAATGAGCATGCCTTAACCACCCTAGCGCCACCTGCTGGTCAACCAGGTGGCCAAAGTCTGTTTGATCAAGGCACATAAGCGAATGAATGAAACACTGCATTTATATAGAACTTTTCCAGACACTCAAAGTGCTTTACTAGGGGGAAACTCACCTCAACCACCGGCAATCTGTAGCACTCACCAGGGCGATGAACAGCTTGGATAAAAGCATCTGCCAAATCAATGTAATGCATTGTAATGGCTGCCATTTTGTGCCAGAACGCGCAGCACACAGCAGCTGAAGGGTCTTCCTCTAACCGGTGTCTGTGTGAGCTTAACTGACAGACGTGGAGTGACAGCACACCCAGAAACCCCGCCCACCTTCTAACACATCTCTGCAGACGGCACCTCTGCACCCCAGAACCTGCTTCTTCTCAGATTTCCATTTGGGAAAATGCTACAGCCATAGCTGGTATAGGTAGATAAATTTGCCTTAATGTATAATGGTATGCATCCTCCACCTTTGTAAGTTGCTCTCCTAAGTGCTAATGCAATGTCCTAGCAATAAGAATGGCTGCTGCATGTGGTACCTTAAATTTAGGGAAGCCCTTTTTACTAATCAAAAACTACTGATCCGCAACATGGATTTGCAAGTCCGTTGATAGACGCCTTGCACAGAAGACAACTTGAAAATATTGGAGATGCAGACTGAATGCTGCACCGAATACAAAGAGGTGACGAACACAGGCTCTACTGCGCTTACATTTTAGGAGCATTTGGAAAAAATGCTAAATAAATTAGGAGCACAACTGCTAATTGGAATGCGTTAGTGTTCTCATCAATGTTTTAACTTAGCAGCACACATGCTCCTTTAGCTCCTTAGAAAAAAATGCTCATGTAGAGCTCTGCCAATAGACATAGGCTCTCATCAGTGTTAAGAACACCGAGATCCGACCAGTCAGCTGCTCCAGAAACTGAAGTTTTGCTGACTAAATTATGCAGTAGTGAAAGATGTTTTAGATCTTTAAAAACCTGACTAAATGCCATTTCTTAAGTGCTCTGAAGGGCACCAAGTGGGATTCCTTACAGAAATATCACAATTAAATTTCCATGAGAATTCGTCTCATCCTAGAATTTTCCTTGTGTTGGATAAGTACGAATTTGCTTAAAATTACAGTTTTTGAGTCCAGAAGTTAAAATAGTAAAATAAAATAAGTAATGAAGCCCTCATTTGGACAGGTCACCAATCCAGTGCAGTGCACACACACCATTCACTCACACCCTCATACCAGGGGGTAATTTAGGCTCTCCAATTAGCCTAACCTTCGGATTGTGGCAGGAAACCGAAGGTCCCAGAGGAAACTCACACCAGGATTCAAACCTGGGACCTCCCTGCTGTAGGTACTCTCAATGCAGAACACAATGTCGTATTATGTGTTATAATTCCTCACTTATCCAGTATGTATATATTTTACTTCATTTAATTTGCTAATTAAGATTACAGATACCAATTAACAATTAGATATCCAAATCTGTTGAAAGGCAGAGGATCAACCTTGGTCAAATTGTACAACTCACAATCATATTAAAATTAAGATAACTGTTTAGTAAAATTGACAGCAAAGACGCAAAAAACTCCACATCTACGTAAAACAAAGACCAAGGTCCAACTAACTTAAACAATGGATTCTATGGACATGGACCCTAAATATAATAGTCATGAAAGAAATTACTGAAAGATGCCAAAACAATGCTTGTCTCTCCAAGCATCAGCTAGACAAAAGACAAAAGACCCAGACTCCAAAAACCCACAAAGACACCCCATATCCAAAAAGTAACAGAGAGCATATACACTCCACATACTCACACTGTATATATTTTTTTAACCTTTATTTACCCAGGGTAGGTTCGCTGTGCACGGAAGCTCTTTTGCAGGAGCGCCCTGCTTCACACGCACACACATTCACAACTGGGAGCTGCCCAGTACAACCACAATCCTCTATTGTTGGCCACTGAGCAGCTCCACTGTGTGTTTGAAAGAGGGAGAGGGATCATTATTTATTTATTTTGGTCACACTCAACAACACATTTAATCTTTTTTGTGGCTACACCATATCCAATACAGTATCTATAGTGCTACATAAGCTAGGAGTCCGGAGGGTTTTTTTGTTTTTTTTTTGACAGATACTCAGATAGAAAATAGAAAACACTTTCTCCACTCAGACTCTTAATCCTTGATAAGAGAAAATATCTCCTAGCAACAATTACAGCAGCCAAAGTCAATGTTGTCATGCCGGTATGAAAGCCAAGACCTGCTTTCCCCAGGTGGTAAAACCCAGATAATTATCTTTAATGCAATTGCAGCGAGCCTTGATAAATCACGCCGGGTAATTCATGAGCGCTTGCCTTCGTCCACTCCCCCAAATTCTTCTAAATGCTAGTCGGGAATAACGCTGTTCAGCCTTCATTACGCTTTAAAAGGTCAAACTGAAGGCCTGATTTAATGTGTGGAATTTGTTTTCATTTATTTCTCTGTGCCATACCAGGTGAGATCATGAGGAATCATGAGGAAGTCTACAATGAAAATATGTCAAATAAAAATAGAATCTGCCTGATAAGATGTGATAATAAGATGAAACTTCATTAACAGTTACCGCCATGCTGTTCCACGTACAAGTACGTTGGTGTAACCATATGTAAAGCGATGAGGTCAGCAGCTGAATCGCACAGTAGTGATAAACAGTTTAATAAACGCCAAAGTGGTCACCTGTAGATACACAGGGATAAGGTCAGTATAAGGACAACAGCAGCCAGTGCACAGTGGAGTTTTTCTCCACATAACACTCTCTTACAATCCTAAACTCCCCTGCTTCAGTATTCTATTCACCGCTACCCCACCCCTCAACCTCCACGAGCACTGTATCCCTCAGGAGACCTGCGGTGAAGTAAGTGTCACCACCAGCCTGTCTCCGTACTGTCAGTCGTCCTGCTGTGATGGTTGGGACACATTTGACATAAGCTTCAGTGGTGAAGACAGCTCAGCTTGCTGATGAGTCACAAGGAGCAGTGTCTAAGGGGACGACTGCGTGGAACTCCGTATGGATGACTGAATGGAGGTCTGAATCAACACACAGCAGCTTGTGATGGTCTGCCAGTCACATAAGACCCTCCCCCTTTTACCTGCCCCACCCCTTTCTCTCTGTTAACTAGGCCGAGAATTCGAAGCAGCAGTAGGGCACAAGTCGGTTGAGAAGAAGAGAAGCCTTTCTCTGATGTGAGCATTAGAACTGTCTGTATAATTCAATTCAAAAAGTAAACGACTGGATTGAAGCAACTGCGGATGTGTGGACATTAAAACACTGACAACTGACTAAGTAAAAATTAAAAGGTGAGGAATCGCCAGGGTTGCCTGAAGGAGTTACTGACCGACTGACTTGGCTCAACTCACAGGACTGCCAGGAGGCTATCCAACTACTTTGTTTTATTGTGGGTCTTCTTTTCTTAAGATAGAGTGTGGCTTTCCATTGGCATCAGTTTACACTGCGATGCAGTTTTTTGACTGTTGTAAGGTAAATTAACGATTTCACGTGTCTTCATGACTGAACCTGCCACAAATGTGATATTTTCAGTTTACAATGAAGCTAATGTTTTAAATCAGCAATATGTTTTATAATTATGAATCCACTGTTTTGAACCTGTGATATTTCCCATTAATTATCATGCTATTGTTTTGAATAATTACACAAGAGTGTGGAAATTAATTTCTATTTCAGGTAAATAGCAATTCCTGGAACAGACAAAGTTGATAGACTGGAAGGAAAACAAGGCGTTTCCTTCTAGAACGTTCCATGGAGGAGGACCTACAGACTGGCTGCAGATGACTGGGTACACCCAGCAATGCACAGTGGCACGTGCAGGTGCTGAAAGAGCAGAGGCGATGGACTCCTGAGCACAGGGGAAAGGTAATACGGGCAGGTGAATCACGCTCCACCGTGTGCGCTGCACATAAGTAGAAGCCTACAGGCCTGACTGCTCGGTTCTACCAGCGGAGGGTTCTGGCACTTCTGTAATGGGAGGGGGGTGCATTTTCCTGGCATGGATCGGATGCACTCATCCCCTCAGAAGGCAAGCTCAAAGCCAATGCTTACACATTCGTCATGGGAGGAAAGGGTGATCACCATCGTTCCACGCGCTTGCATGTACTTCCTGTCAGGAGGGGTGTCCCTCCGCTGACAGCACCCAAATCCACAGGCCCAGTGACTGTATGAGCGGGACAACAATGTCAGCCATCAGTCCCCAGATCTTAATTCCAATCAAACATTTACGGTAGCTTCTGGAACAAAGTGTGGGGCAGAGTTTTTCTGTGTCCACCAATAAGGACGCGGTTGCACAAAAGCTGATTTACTTTCTCATGGAAGAATGATGTGGCGTCCCTCCAATGAAAATCCAGACCCTGACAGATTATTCTATGCCAAGGGGGATACAAGCTGTTCCCGCAACACGTGGTGCCTATCGCCCTAACACAGTAAGCGTGTCCGTCCTTTTCGGCCACTACCTACAGGACATAACAGAAAACAGTATGTTTGAATTGGACTGTCACAAATCTTTAAATGCAAGAGCCTTGTATGCATTTCCCCCCATCTGCAGGTTCTTGGAAATAGAAGAAAAGAACTCTGAGAAGCTAATTAGCTTTTGAAACGTTCGATTCAGTATTAATCTCGCTGTCGTTACGGTGCACTTCATTAGCGGTGTTTTTTTTCCAGGCTATTAGCAGAATAGCATGCATGGCTCATAAAGGCCAGATCTTTATATGTATTAGCAAAACCTTTTGCTAATTGTAACTTTTTTTTTTTTTTTTTTTAAACGTACAATGTGATTCATATTTCAGCTATTTAGTATCTAATTAGTTGCAATAGGTGGCTGTGCCGCACAGAGCCCATCAGTTATAGTAGCACTTGCACAGAATGTACAGTTCACTGAGCAGCTGGAGCACAGAGGCAGTGAAAGCAGTCAGTAGCGTGTGTTGGGTGTGTGGGTCTGCCCACACATAAGATGCCATATCAGTCACTGGCCAGCAACAGAAAAACACTGGCCTCACACACTGCTTTAATCTTGTGGTAGGAAAATGAAAGTGCTTCAGCTCAACTACAGTCAAATACATTAAAATTGTCAGTAACAAACCCCTTGGTCAATCCATGTATGCATATCCTGTTTGAATGAGCGCTTCCGAAACCCACCGAGGTAGAGGTAGAGGATTAAGGAGTACAAGATATGTACAAGAGGTCTTTGGATAATTACTGCTTTTAAGCAATAACATGTAAATAGTAGAAGACTCGTCCGCACATCCGACAACTGCTCAGGTGCAACCAAAGATAAAACCATGCAATGTAATAAAGAACTGAGGGCACACTGAGAGCAAAAAATGTGTCTTTTTAATGGCAAGCTTTCGGTCAAAGACCTTCGTCAGGGCATAGCAAGAACCCAAGAGAAGCACATTTTAAGTGCTGTGGAATACATAGGAGGAGGCACGACACCTGTAGGCTATCAGGCAATTAGCACATCACATAAGGTAATAGGCGTTGTCAAACAATTAACAGAGTTAGAGGCGTACTGGATGGTTTAACAATTCACAATAACATAAAAAGTTAGATGACCGTTTGTTTTCTGTGTAATACTTTAGGACTGTGTAATAATTTTAGGATTAGTAGGACTATCTGCTCGCTGCACCATTTATATGTATATATATATATATATATATATTCATTCAATACAGGCCAAAGGTATTAGTCCATCTATGGTTAAACAAAAAAAAAAAAACTTTAGGTAGAGAAGAATTCAGTTATGCACATTTATTGAACAACAAACCAAAGTACATACATTTTTTTTCCAATTTCTACCCACAATAACACAAGACAGCTTTTTCTTTATAAAAAATAAAAAATAAAAAAAACACTTTCCTCAAAATAGCTTCCTTTGGCTTTAATTACAAGTAAACACATTATTGGAAGTATATCCAATCATTTTGCAAAGTGGGAGGTGGAGGGGTAGGAGAGAGGTGGCGGGGTAATTAAATTGATAAAGTGAATCTTATCTACCATATGTTGTAAAATCACAAGTAGTCAAATGCCTTCAGCCTGTAGTGAAAGTAAAATAGGCATTAAAGTTGCAAGAAAAATGGCAAAGAAAAAGTTAGGCTTAGAAGTCTGTGGCCAAGTAAACATATTGCGGAAAGAAGGTTACTCCTAGCGAGAAATTGCGAAGAAGCTTACGATTTTCAGGTACAGTGTTCAGTGCAAACTCAGAAGGGTCTAGCTGACCAGTAATGTTAATAGGAGAAACCCAGGAAGCTCAAGAGGCAGAAGACAAATATCTTGCATTGTCTAGAAAAAGAAGCCATCATAAAACTGCACCACAACTACAGGGAGAACACAATGCCACTAGATAGAAACCAGTTTCCCTGACTTCAGTGAAACAGTGACTACGATCTGCTGGTCTAACAGGATGTGCATATGCGAAAAGCCCTTGGTTTGAACTGTTAACAAGAAGAAGAGATTCAAGTGGGCCAATCACCATCTACACTGGACCAAATTGGGAAATTGGGAAAAGGCAGAGTCACATCACAATATTAAGAAGCAAGAGAGCACTGGTGAGCTCAGTAATATGTCTGGTAGGCCAAGGAAGACCTCTACAGATGGTGAAAGAATCATTTGCACCATAATGAAGAAAAGCCCCCAAAAAACCCCTGCATGGATCACTCGATATGGATATAAATACCCTAAAATTAAAGCTGACTGTTTCATTTCAAATCCAGTCTGCTGGAGTACAGAGCCAAATCAACAAAAATTGTGTAAATGGCCAAATAGATACTGACTGCACTGTGTGTGGATAATGTGTATGTGTGTGCGTGTGTGTGTGTACAATTTATCTTCATTTAGTTTGAGATGAACCTCTGTAGAAATGCCCGATATATCCTGCCAGTTTCAAGCCAGGTAAGGAGGTAGAAAAGGGCAGGCCAGCTTAGAAGTGCTCAATTAACACACGGGTCAGTAAGAAATGGAGCATTTAATGCTGGAGTGGTGGAATGGAATCCCTCATTAAGCCACATTAAGTAACGATGTCCGCTGCGTTTCGTACGGAACCTTTGTGGTGACCCGAGGTGGATGCATTAGGGCTGTCGGGAGCTGTCCGTCAATTTTAAACTCCGTGTGGAGTCGGTCGATGACGGCTGATCGTTTTACCCGATTCGACTTCGGCGAGCGAGTCACAGATGTTACCAATTGGGGATTCGCGTTGCTTGATCCGCAAAAAAAAATAAAAATACGGCAACACATTTCCACCCATCGGAGCCAGCACGTCCCGTTGATTGACAGAAAGCCCCGCGCAAATAAACGTCTGTCTCAATTACGCCAATTAAACATGCTTGAATGTAAAAAAAAAATGCTGAATTTAATGGAGACAGAAGAGCTGGGTCCCAGTAGCAGCCTTCCTGCTTAATTACAGCCCCTCTCTCGCTGGTGTCGTTACAGGCGTACAGTAACCGAGAATATCCCCGGGACAAAAGGACCGATCACCAAAAGCGGACTTAGCCATTATCCCGCGGGTTCGACATGAGTCAGAATCTCCTCTGCGTCCCTCGCTAATGAGCATCAAATAGATCAACGTTACGGAATTATGGAATAAATAACATTTGCAATATTAACAAGTTATTTACGGTGCTCCCCTTAAGACCCTTCACTCAACAGGTACTGTATTCACACGTACGTAACACATTTTAATGAAGAGCAACGTTTCCACCGTCAGCATGTAAGCGCTCATCAAGCACGACACTGCTTCGGGCCACTGTCCACTCAGCCGAACGGCCTGCCAGGGTAGGTTCATTCCATAATTTTGATTCACTGCACAGGCACGGTGACGCTAAGGTTGAGCAATCCCCCCGCTACCTAAACCTGCTGTAGGAAGGAGTTTAAACGATGATAAGCAATCTGTATAAGCAATCTAGCTAATGTGCACAGTCATCTGACTAGTCATCTTCTCCGTTCACGGGGCTCCTTCGAGGAGATGATTCATCTGCTCCATCAATCAGCGGAAAGGAAAATTCTTATTGGTGCTAATTATGTGCAGCTAATATAATTGATTCATGCCATCATTAAAATGCGCTGCTTCAAGCACGTGTTGCTAAACAGATGCCGCTTCCCGAAAAATCCAAAGGGAAATAAACGGGTTCGCATCGCTCCGTCACGCGCACAAACGCAGGCTCACACATTTTGTGTTCCTCCGTGTCGTTCTTAATTCACGACCGCGTAAAAAATTAAAGGAGCGCTCGCGGTCGAATTTCAGAGGGCAAAAAAGAAAAGGTGTGCATGTCTGTGAGTGCATGTGTATGTGTGTGTGTGTGCGTGTGTGACTGTGTGCGTGTGTGTATATTAAATTTAAGTATTTTCATTTGGATGAATTAACATGTTCACTGCAATGAAATGATACCTAAAATAGATCCAGTAGAGGAACTACTCAGACATAGTTATAAATGTGTGGCAGTGGTCCAATTATGTTTGAGGCTACAGATGTTGTTTTCATTTCTTTGAGAATCTCTAAAGGAGCAGTTTCCCATAACACCCTTCTTTCAGAGGGCCGTATGATTAAGGCGCCTTACTCTTTCTGCCACTCGGGACTTGACACCACTTAATAGTGATTAGTCTGCATTTCAGTTCAACTGAACTCCAAGCCACTTAGAGAAACGGGAATTTAGGGAGGTGCCTTCTGTGTGTGTGAAACGATAAGGACATAAGGACACGACGTCACATCGAGCCTCAAAAGCGCCGAATTAAATGCTCAAATATTTAATTTATTAGCCTCCCCCAAACTTACCCCTGGGCTACGGCATTTACATGCGCGCTAAAAACCACATCCTGTCGAGCCATTAGCCAATGTTTCCCACTTTCAAACCTGAAAAGAAAATTAATAGCTTGTAACATAATCGTCCAGGCCACACTGCTTCTGAAATCATAAAACACAACAGCACTGAATCCCAGGCAAAGAGTCTAATTTCATTTAGCCAGCCTTTATTAATCTCCAATGAAACAGAATTGTGTCTTGCGATACAGAAATTCTGGCAAAAAAATCTGTTTCATCCCCAAACAGCCATTTGGAGTTTTCAGGAGCTCAAAGCATATGTTCACAATGTCTGAAAAAAATGACCATTTCACTTATTTGGAGTACTATGGAGTACCTACTCACCTACTAACTCTTTCTCCCAAAGCATTTATAAAGGCAAATTTCACCTGGTTGTACTACTGTGAAATAAAGCCTTACAAATGTGTGGCAACACACAGCACAGAGCTTATGGCACATGAGAGAGAGAGACGGTTTGTACCTATGTCAGCAGCAACGACGATTGTAGCTTGCATCTGCAAGTGTGTTGTTCATATTCCGAACGTGTTAATCTATGGGAAACTATCCGATGTGAAATCGTAAACATCGAAAAAATATCTGCGCTATTTGTACAAAAAGCACAAGCAAGTAGGTGAACTAGTAGCCAAACTTTGTAGGTCTTGCTGGAAAGCTGCTGGACGAGCGGCGTACAGAATGTTAATGTGGAAAAAGAAGAATTAACTAAGGCAACCACACTAATAAGGAGAACACTGAACTCTCTCGCAGAACTTTGACTAGGACGCCATCTTTGAGCAAACGTCCACTTTATAAAGATGAAAATGAAGCCTCTAATTGAGATCAGCTTTTCCAAGTATTTTTCAAATACTTCTTATACTATATTTTATAGCACAATGTCAAGTTGACAGGGGAACTAGCAGGCTTTTCGGCTGCACGAAAGCTAACCCTAACCCTAATCAGAAGGTTGCAGAAACCTTCAGTGTGTGAGCGTGCCCTTTGCTCCTCTATACCAAAGGTGGCCACTTCCAGTCCTAAAGGTCGGTGTGTACGCAGGTTCTCATTGGACAAATTAGCTGTGCTGGTTTAAACATATATTACACCGCACTAAGATGTTTCATGTTTGGACACGGGGACAGTATTTGGCTGTCATAAATGAACTTCTGAAGAAATGTAAATAAAATATCAATTACTAAATGATCGGGCAGAAATCAGAGCAGAAGTTCCAGAAACAGATATGGACCACATTCATCTATTTCTGTCTTCGATACAGATTTACAACCAATTCATAATGTGTTTATCACTTAAAACGTGTATCAGGTGTTTAAAACCGCATTTTTGGGTGCAGCGGAAATGTAAATTCTTTGCAGGGCCTGAAAAGTTTGGAAACCACTGCTCCAGACACTTTGCACTGGCAGAGTGCAAGTAATCCAGTACGCTCTGCTGGAGTTTAATTAACATTAAACACTTCTCTTTGTATGTACAGTAAATTGCTTCGGGTATGCCCGAGTTTGTCTTTGGTAAAGATGTAAAATTGGGAGATTCTAATCAGCTGCTCATAGGACAGGCTTAAACCAGCCTTTCACGCTTCCCACATTCATAAATTTTGTTCTTCATGCTGCGGGTTAAATAATGGTATTTTCAAATGTATTGTTCATATCCCGTCTGTCTACATGCCTGTTGGGTAAAGTATCTCCTTAGTATTTATAAATATTTTCTGTTTGTCGGTAAATGACTGCATACCGTATTATGGAATTATATGAGATTAGATTTTAACGCGCGTGCGATTCAGCCAATCAAAATTTGAATGTCTCATTCTACCGAGTGTGAAAAATCAGCTCGCTGAAACTGCATCGAGCAGCTTGCCAGCTAACAGTGTTAGCATATCGAATTAGCGCGGGCTCGGGGCGGCGCTCAGACTCCGGTTCACGCCGAGGATGAAGCGCGCGGCATTAGCGGCCGCGCCTGCTCTGTCAAAGCTGCCAGACGAGAGTCTCTGCATCCGTGCCACCTCGGTGCCCTCCGAGCGAGCGTTCTCCCAGGCCCCACCGTAAGCAGGCTTCACGCCTGACTCATGCCTGCTAGGGGACCTGCTAGAGAGAAATCCCGCAGAGTAACATTCAAACAGGTAAAACAGAAGCTCACACTTCAGGCTCTATCACGTGTATGTATGCCATTGCAATATCAGGCATGTGCAATGCCCTCGTTTTCTGTAGATGACTTGGCCATGTGCACTGGTATACTTTCAGAGGATGGATTTTTTTTACCCCTGAAATTCCATTCCATCCATCCATTATCTATACCCGCTTGTTCTTGGTCTGGGTCACGAGAGGTGCTGGAGCCTATCCCAGCATGCATTGGGCGAGAGGCAGGAATACACTGTGGACAGGCTGCCAATCTATCACCTGAAAATCTAAAAACTATATTCAGCTCTCGGCAGGTACAATAGGTCTACTTCATCATTAAATATTTTATAAAAGTGGCGAATTGAACAGCTGGGAAGTACTATTTTTTTAAAATAAAGTTGGATGCCAATCAAGGATGCTTAATTTATGATGCTTGATATGGACTGCAAACATACAAACCAGGGCATTTAAACTCATTTAAAACTTTAAAATATGAAACAGAAAGGAATTTCAACCTTTAAAAACTTAATGACAATTTTGTAAATGGAATGGCAATTATTACATAATGCCATGTCTAAACATTTAATAACCCATCAATACGAAGATTAATCATTGAAATTTCTCAGTTATTAAACTAAAATTGACCATTAAATTGTGTGGGGGAAAAAGTGCTTTTAGTTAACCATGAATGTTTTTCAGTGCCTAGATTTCAGTGAGTGCTTTTTCTCAGGCCTTTCCAAACAGAGTTTCCTCACGTTCTTGAAATACGCATTATATTGGCAAATAAACATACAATAGCAGTTAACATGTGTATGAGGCATTTTGCATTAATGTACAGTATACAGTATTTTTATCTTTACTTCATTCCCCTTTCCTGCAACATTCAGAGCACGTCCTGTATTATCTCTGAGCATCCATTAAAGTGCCCATCTGTTTTGGCAGTTTGAGCTGGAATGGGCGAGAGATGTGTGTGAGAAACGATACAGAGGAATACACCCCCTCCTCCTGGACCGCTGCTCTGCGAAACCTCCTCTCCTGCTCCTTGGCATCCTCAGATAAGGGTTGAGTATTAGCCGTAGCCTGTACACATATAGAGTATATACGGCGTTATCTCCCTCCCTGGGCTGCGTCCCACACACTCCTTCTCCTCAGCGGCCTGGTCTCGGCCGTTCTTCTCTATGCCGCATCACTCTCTCTCTCTCTCTCTCTCCAGGCCTCCTTGCCCCAGCTCCTCATTGGCGCGCGCATGTTTCACAGACAGTTCCGAGCGTTCGCTCGCCAGTGCGGTCCACCCCCTGTCCCGTTCCTCGGGGCCCCGCCCGCCCTCGGGGAAAGGCGGGCGCGAGGAGCGGATCCGCCCGCAGGTGTGTCGGTTTCGACCGAAGCGACCGGCGGGACTTTTCTTCAGAGCCCGATCGCCAGTCGCACCGCACCACACAGGTGCGTCCTCACATTGAACCACGACGCGCAGTCCATTCTCACCCCGTTATCCTTCAAAGTGCACAGCCACCCCCGGGCCCTGAGAAGAGTCCATCTGAACAAAGAGTGAGATTACCATCCTTTCACCGCCCCCTCATGAGGGAGAGCGCTGTCCTCCTCCATAGGCCATACGGCAGTGCAGTGGCTCCTTCAGGTACTCACCGGCCTGTTAAAGTGAGGACCGGTCCCTAGTGCCGGGCACTTCCACAGCCTGATCTTTTACCATCAGCACCATCCGCAGCTGCTATAGCTTTGCGCAATGCTAATCACTGCATTAAACCCTCAGTTTAACTGCAACGTGCTACGCTTCCTCTTCTGGAATAAGGGCTCCACCAAGGTCATCTGGAACGCTTGTGCACTGCGCATGCGCTAACATTTCCAAAACTTTTCCCCCCACTGTGGAACATTAGTTCTCTCTTTCTACTAAAAAAACTGGCACCGACAGATAGAACACTTGTCTACAGAGCTCAGTTGTCCTGATTCACTGAAGGGAATTTGGACCAGAAGGTTTCCTTGACGTCGGTTTGTCTTCGGGAAAACCTGACGGAATCAGCCGGACCACTGCGGTGTTAGTGAGGCGTATCGAAGCGGCGGGATCCAAACAGAGGTTCTCATTTCTCCCGCTAAGGTTGAAGGTGCGCGGTGGCTGAATCGGAGAGGAGCACCGGCCGTAGTCTCTGCAACACAGTGTTTGTCAACAGCAGACAGAGAACTACCTGTCATCAGCACACAAAGCCGTAAATGTTAGGAACACACGGCGATGCGCGTTCACTTTATGATCTCATCCCGTCGTGTGAGAGACAGAGAGTAAGTGCTGGCCGGCTCTCGCGGCTTGTTTGTTGCGGAGAGGGACGCGATGTTTCGCCAAATGGCATCCATCACGGGAAACAGCGCGTCGTGCGTCGTTCGCGAGCATCTGCTCTTGGCTGTTCCGAGCGGAGATACAGTCAGCCAGTCACAGACGCGTTAAAACGGAAAAAAAAAAAACAGTGCAAAAGGTGGCGGTGGCATATTGCCTCCAAGGCTGTTGAGGTACATCGCAAGCAATTAAGCAATGTGTTTTAATTACCAGGGAGACTCATCCAGCACACTGCAAACACAGAAAAAAAAAATCCACTCAGAGCGAGAAAATATGGCAAAATTTCACGTTTCCGGTGGCAACATTTTCAGGATTAAAATAAAACCCAATACTGCACTAAGAATATAAACCTTCACTTCCATTGCAAATATTCAATCTGAATTTAAGTGGACCGATCATATCCACATATTTTAGCAAACATGTTTATCCAGAGCAACTTGACTTACAGCTTTTTTTTTTTTTTTTTTTACATAGCATCTGTTTGTACTGCTCAATACATACTGAAGCAAAGCAGGCTAATTACCTCACTCAAGAGCACAACAGCACTGTCCAACCTGTGAATCGAACCTGCAACCGTTAGGTTACAAGCCCGCTGCCTTGGCCGCTATCCAGTGCCAATTACGCATTACACAGCGCCGCCTTTGTGTGTTATATTTCCTCAAGCCTCTCGTCTGCGATAGCAAAGGCCGTTAGGGGTCTTCTTCGGCTTGTTTTGATTTGTGTTCCGGAACGTTCTGTGGGTGTCGGCGGGGCCTGTTAGCGCTCAGAACAGCATCGGCGCGGCTCTTCTGGTACGGCACACGCTCCCCTGCAGCCCTGTCAGGCCTTTCAAAGGCACGGCAGGCTTTTCCGCGCTCGGCCTTCTCCACGCGAAGCACCTCGGCCCACACCTCACGCAGAGCAGTCCGGCCCCCGCCTTTAAATATTTAAATATGCGCACATTATTTAACTTTTACATTTTAATGCAAGTGGTCCGCACTGTTACTGCTCGTGCTCGTCCCTCATCTGGCATCTGAAAGCAAAGATGGTAATCCTGTGCAAATGCTCCCCTCGTGTTCCAGAACAATATTTCAGACTCGTGAAATCCGTTCTCCGGTCTCTCCATATGGAGCACGGGTGGGCAATTCCAGTCCTGGAGGGCCGGTGTGGGTGCAGGTTTTTGTTTCCACCAATTACCCAGGCTAAATGAGCGAATTGGCTCCACACACCAACACTGGTTCACTCGTAGATTACATCACAGTAGGGACACAAGAACAATCTTTGGCTGTTATCCGCGTGATTAGTGAGAAATGTAGCTAAAATGTAATTTGGCATAATGGTTAGGGCTAATTAAGTAATTAAGGCCAGACGTTGGCATGAAAAGCAGAAACAGACACGGCCCTCGTTGTCCACCTCTGATACACACGCTTGTGGGTTGCTTATGCTCCAGCTCCATCTCAGACACAGATACTTTTTCTGCAAGGCCTGACATCAAGTAACACAGACAGTCCATGAAAATGATAGCGCCATCTGCTGGTTGGGTCTCGTGCTGGTTGAGTCCATTTTGTTTCCTTTCTCGTCCCAGCAAATACAAAATGTCCTCACAATGCTTCTGCCATGTTGTGTAAAAGTTCTAACACTCCACAAACAATTCCAGTTTTGTTAGCTGTGTTAATCTGGAACCTTCTTTATACAAGAATGATTCCTAGACCAGTTAGGCTATTAACTGTGCAGTGAACATACGATAACACAGCAATACTATAACGAGATACAATATTTCAGAGAGCGTGACAAATCAGAAAGTTTCCCCTGTAGTGCACTGTGTAAGAATGAGGTGAAGTTCACATTATGACTGCCATTATTTCCACTGCACTGAGGAATTAATAAAATTGAATACAAGGTTCTGTGGTATAATATTCAGGCTGTGTCTGATATTATTGGAGGATGTGATGGTGATCGGACACAATGCATCATGTGAAACTGACAGAAACACAAGAGCTTATAAAAATGAATACATAAAACGGGTTCAAATGTGGTCACCATTGATAATCAAGCAGCAGATGGGACACTGAGTTACACACTGAACAATAAAACCGGCTACAGGGCAAAATATTTCATTGTGTTGGCATATGCACACATGCCTAGATAAAGTTGCTATTTGTAACCATTAAAAGTCATTTCAGTCAAGGCCACCTGAGTTGGTCCCAAATGAAGGCGTGGGGTCTTATTCCTCCAAAAATCATGTGTGTTCTGAAATTGGTTCACTACATACATTCACCACACTACACAATCTCAAATCAGATTTCAACACAGACCTATCAAAGAAGTACTCAGGACAGTACATAAACAATTCCAAAACCAAGAGAAACCCGCAATCCTCCATCCCGCAACAGATGGTGCAGCGAGGAACTGACACCCAAGTCAGGTTCAGTTTAGAATGTACTGCTTTCACACCTGGGAAAATTCACCACTGTTTCAAGTGTTCTCCATTTGGAGATAATGGATCTCACTATGGTTCAATGGAGTCCCAAGAGCCTTAGAAATGGCTTTTTAATCCTTTCCAGACCGCTATATTTCAGCAACATTTTTTCTAACCTCTTCTTGAGTTTCCTTTGATCACAGCATGTGTTAATCCTGTAGATGGGGCTTGTGTGTTTTTTGAGACACAAAAAGTTCAACAGTGTCATATCAATCTCAATAGACAGTATACGCATTGCAATCTCTCAATATATTCGCATTGCCGTATATGTGTAAAGGGAATCGCTACAAAGACCATTTTCCAGTTTCACATGGAACGTGGGAACACCGTTCCCATTTTCAGCTGTGTAAATGTAAGGTACTGAATGACTGACAGGTGTTAACTGTTGCTGTACCGTTATGTTCACACTTAAGAGAGCAGTGAGTGTCTTGGTTTTAGCTTTCGTTTTCATCTGTGGAGATTGCACTTCGAGTCAGCAAGCATACGTCATCATGGAGGCCAGAGGACTCAATATGGCTGAAAAACAACTAAATCTGTAAGCTCAATGGACAGAAGAATACATTAAGAAGGATAGCACAGAAACTGGGCACATCAAGTACAGCAGTTTGGAAAAGAAAGTATTGAAGAAAGAAAGAAACCTTTGTTGGACTCAGAAATAAACGCTACACAGTTCGGCCGGGGAAGACAAGTGCAGTTGATTGCAGACGAATCTTAAGAGCTGCGAAGCCCTGAAGCAACCCTAAAACCCTGAAGCAACAGTCAGTGACATCAGCAGCACTCTCTTGGGGGCAGGGGTGAAAATGTCACAAGCCGCCATAAGTCTTTGAGAGCAGAATTATAGACTGCGCAGCAGGATGCAGATGTCCCGTCGGCAGCAAGAATCGAAAGGCCAGATTAGAATTTGCCAAGAAAAATACAGACAATCCAGCAAAGTTTTGGAACTGCTTTATGGACAGATGAGACCGAAGTAGAGAGACCTTCAGCAAAACAATAGGAAGCCGAAAGTGAGGAGAAAGGAACAGCCCATGACCCAAAGCAGCCTCCTCTCAGTAGTGAAATATGGAGGAGGCTGTGTCATGGCTTGGGAAAATATGGCTGATTCTGGAACAGGCTCTCTCATCTGTATTGATGATGTAATGGAGGATGGCAGCAGTAGGATAAATTTGGAAATGTATCGACATATTTTGTCTGGCTATGTGCAAAGAAATTCCTCCAGCCTCATCTTCATCGTGCAGCAAGATAATGACACCAAACACCGTGCCTATGCAACCAATGGGAGTTCATCAATGGGAAAAGCTTTGGACTGGTCAGCTCAGTCACCTGATTTATATCCGATCGAGCATGCATTTCTTTCCAGCATGCACTTGCTGAACAGGAGACTGAAACCTCTGGAAAAACAAAGATGAGTGACTGCAGTGAAGGTCTGGAACAGCATTTCCGAAGAAGATACCAAATGATTGGTGATGTCAATGAGTCGTAGACTTCATGCAGTTGTTTGATTTAAGGGCTGTGCAACCAAGTATTCTACTTAATTGTTTTGATTTGCTTTTATGTTTTACCCATTAACTTACTTTTGAACCGATGAAAATGCGAGGACTTAATACAAACTACCATGAATTTAAATATATATAAATATATATACATATAAATCAATCCCTACTATATGTATAGTAGGGATGGTGATTTTCAATTATTTCACAGATTGAGGGATCGCATTATGTGCTGGATTCCAAATCAATTCCTAGCATGGGGAAGAATCTATTTTTAGAACGCATCTTGGTCAGGCAGCACCACTGGTTGTACAGAAAACAAATGCATGCATAACAACGCACATCAGTACCTGAATTTTTCCATCATAATAAAGTCTTAATGCTTAGTTTATTATGTCAATAAACAGAGCTAGTGTTTATACAGTATGTCAGATAAGATACAAATCATTTTATGTTCAACTCACAAATGGTGCACACCCACAAGACCAATAAACAACTCTATATATATTTTTTTTATTTTTTTATTTTATTTAACTGCCTTAATTTAAGGAAACACTGTATTTACAAAGTTTATAAAGAGTTTTACAATACAATATTTAGTAAGAGTTTCTCTTTTTGGCATAATACATAATATGTAATAAATAAATGTAATATGAAGAAATAATTATACATTTGTGTTAAAGCAATAATCGTTACACATTCCTATATGTATTAGTTCATACCTACAGTCTAATTTATCATACTGTTTGAATATTCGAGATAACGGTTTCAAATATATTTTTATAGGTGAAAATAGAGACAATGTCCTGGAAGAAACAATGAGTTGAAAGAGAACAGATAATGTTCCCATTCATAATGTGTGTGTGTGTACACACACACACACTGCCTTCAAATGGCACAAAGCAGTTTCTCTTTGAATCCTCAGCAGATTCAGACCAGAGCAACCACAGTTAACAAGCAAAACCCAAACCAATACTTTCAGAAAGCCAGCGCAGAGGACCCAGAGAAAAAAAAAGGACAAATTTATCACAAATGATTACCGGTAAGAATGTAAATGCGTTTAACGTGCTAGTTGAACCCAAAAATGACTGGAGGATTTCCACTTGCCCTCACACGACAAGGAGATTTTTCACACTTAGCACGGTGAAAAAAAAAAAAATTAAAATAGATTGCACTAAAAAAATACCTTTGTGTCAGGAAAAGGAACGCGATAAAACTGCTGTCAAACGCAATATCCACGGGCGGCGTGCAGTGTGCAGAGACGCCCGCGTGAAGACAGCTGGCCAAAAATCACCCGGGGACCGTGGAATCCGCCGTCCAACAGGCAAGCGCTGCTTTCCAGAGGCCCGGGAAAAACCGGCAACCGCGGATAAATATTCAACTGCCGCCTTCTCTCAAAGTCTACTCCACTAGCATCAATTTATAAGACCAATGAGGTAATATTAACCCAGCGTAGGATAACAACTGCTGTAGAGCACAGATAAGGCAAATTGCAGATGCTTTCAGGCAGGTGTTTGATCGTAGGCTTTTTTAAAAGAAATTTTAAAAACACACCAGGCCCAGACACAATCAAGAAGTAATTCGCCATGTTTTCTTTCAGGGAAACTGGAGAACTCTGGGGAATCCATGGGGGAAACAGACGGTGTAACAAGTCGAATGGAAACAAAGTCTATTTCATATTACCTCGCAGGGCGCTGATTGGCTGAGCTGCCGAGGAGGACTTGGCGTTGCTCTGCGGTACGCACGTGCATTTGAGCGCTTTCATTATTGGTTAGTTTCAGAAGAAGGGGAGCCCGTCTTCCATTGGCTGGCGCAGGGTGTAGGTTCACAGGAACACGATCAGGAAAACCGGCCAGGTCATTTATCAGAACGGCTGAGTATACGGCCTCTTGTGCAGAAAACACAACTGCAGCCCAAAATGAAGGAGTGAACTGGAAGCTCTGGGCAAAGGGCCCGTGCGTAATTTATTCAATGTGAACAGCACACTTTGGATCCACAGTGTTGGAGGGTTAGATGCCATGCTTCAGAAATGCTAGCATGTTTGCTGGCTTGAAGACGGATGAGTCAGTGCTCTTAGCTGCATCATTACATGACCAGTAACCAGCGCCGACAGACAAGGGCAATTAAACGGACCGTCCATTTTGACTCAGAATTAAATGCTAACGTTTGATTTTTCTTCATGTGAATGCTGTTCACCAAAGACTAGCTTGCCGAACTCTATGACTAAAGAAAATCGAAGCTTGCATTTATTTGCAAGTGAAAGTTAAGTACAAATCTTGATTGAAGGCTGGACAAATTTTCACACAATCGTGCGCACGCACGCACAAATTTGCACACACACACACACAGTTTGCTGTACTTGATGAAATGTGTGTGTTTTCATCAGAGAGGGCAGCCAGACAGGGGTATCTCTGGGTCTAACCCAGATGACCGCAGTCAGCAGAATCAGCAGAGCCTGCAGCCGTCGGCTGGACTTTCTGATGAACCGGGGTCTCACTCCGGCAGCTTAATCAGGGGGACAGTCTGTCTGACCCCCACTGGGACTTCAGAGATCCCCACGAGAACACATGGCCTGAAAGACACACCCGGGTTTACACACCCTCCTCAATCATTTCATTACGTTTTCCAGTAGGGGGAGGACTGTCTTTCAGTTACATAAAATGTTTGCATTTACTTCTGTTAATTCCTCAAATTTGTGTAGCATCACCAAAAATATGCTGTTACATCTGCAAACATAGCAGAATCTTATCCTTGTAATATTGTGCATTAGCAGAGAATTTGGCAACCCAGACAAGGTAGGAAATGAACAGCAGTGGTGCAGGATAAACCCAAATTAAGGGACAACACATTTGGCTATCTGGAGAACATAATATCAGCCAATCTCAGATGGAATTATGTTCATCGTACTCCTCAATACACTAAATTACTACTTCTGTAATGCTCTCTGTGAAAACACATCGATATCCAATATCTTTGTTTTGGACATCTACCACAAAAACATACATACATACTATAATTCCCAATTAATCAATAATAACCAGAATGAATTCTGCTCCCATATATCTCTCACACACACACACGCACGCACACGCAGGCACGCACACACCCACAGCGTGAAGGGCTTCTCTCACCAGAACTAAACAAATAATTGCGTGTGCAGCCATCTCATTATGTCCATAATGCAAGACCTCATCATTATCAGTGCTGTATAAGATCCAGCATTCAATACCTCACTGTCAGTACTGTAAAAGATCCAGTACCTAATCACCGTCAGTACTGTATAAGATCCAGTATGCAATACCTCATCATCATCGTCACCAGTACTGTATAAGATCCAGTATGCAATACCATCATCATCATCACCAGTACTGTATAAGATTAAGTATGCAACATCTCATCACCGTCAGTACTGCATAAGATCCAGTATGCAATACCTCATCATCATCATCACCACCGCCAGTACTGCATAAGATCCAGTATGCAACATCTCATCACTGTCAGTACTGCATAAGATCCAGTATGCAATACCTCATCACCGTCAGTACTGCATAAGATCCAGTATGCATAAGATCAGTATGCAACATCATCATGGCAGTACTGTATAAGATCAAGTATGCAACATCTCATCATTGGCAGTACTGTATAAGATCCAGCATTCAATACCTCATCATTGTCAGTACTGTATAAGATACTTCATTCAATACCTCATCATCATCACCAGTACTATATAAGATCCAGTATGCAACATCTCATCACCGTCAGTACTGCATAAGATCCAGTATGCAATAGCCTACCTCATCATCATCACCACCAGTACTGTAGAAGATCAAGGATGCAACATCTCATCACCGTCAGTACTGTATAAGATCCTGCATTCAATACCTCATCATTGTCAGTAGTACTGTATAAGGTCCAGCATGCAATACCTCATCATTGTCAGTACTGTAGAAGATCCTGCATTGCCATTTTACACAACCTCCTACATAAGTTTGCTGTCTTCCCTCCACTGATGGACAGGTATAAATAAAATATCTGTCTGGAGTTTCCTGTGCGGATTTCGAACTAGAACGGTTTGCTGAAGTGGTTAAGCTTCCATTCAGAGACAGATTTGAAATCATGAACACAAGTCACCAATTCATGATCAGATAAAACACTTCTGTCTCTGAAAATGGCACAAAACAACATTTTTGAGTATGTCAATGCCAGTTTAATAAATATTCTGGGGTTTTGATGACCTTTCCCAATGTTAACCTGACATTTTGGTCCTACATATTTTGGGGAATAACTAGAAGTGCTATGCATCACCTGATAAATACGGTCTGTGTAATAAAGTTCAGCTGAATCCATCTTGGTAAGTAGAAACTTAAAGCAGAAAAAAAAAGCATTTCAGACGCCAATTCCAAACAAATTGGTTCTGCACTGACATTTCGGCACTGAAAACATTCACACAGCACTCTAGAAAGACCCAGAAAGCCAACACGCTGTAGCTACGCGTTTTCATCCGACCTGACAAAGACCTACGAGGATCCAACAGTTGTCACACCAAAGTTCTGAGTGCATCAATAGTGTGAGAGCATTGAGTTAGCCAGGCACTGGCATTTAAGACCATTAAAAAGGAGTTAGAATTCAGGTTCGGTTCTGACTGAACGCTGTACCAAGAGACACAAGCACTGGTAAATACAGCTCTACTCCTGGCCAAGGAGACCAAAATTAACCTCCTACAACATTCAGGTACGGACAAGCAAAAATCACGAAAACGCATTGCAATACAGCAATTAGCTAAATGTAAAAATCTGAACCAATAAAGCAATAATAGGGGACCATACTCTAAAGTTTCTCCCACACATTTTTAACCATATGGACATTCAGCAACAGAGAGTGAGGCACAGATACATATTTTTCAAAATCTATTCCTTAATTTACAGGTAGCCTATATTTGCACACTGAGTCGAGTCTTGTAATAAATACAGAACTTAATCTTGGGTGTTGGAGAGCCAGGGAGCTGTGCTCATTCTACTGTATAAAGCTCACCTGACAAGCTAACCTTGACAATCAAAGTGTTTCAGTTTTCACTTAGCTTTGCACTATCAAACACAAACTTTCTATTTTACCAGTCCCAAATAAAGCAATGGCTAACTGCAATCACTTGGAATTGTATGTCCCAATAGAGACCTGTCATTCTGTATTTCCACTACATGCAAGAGCCAGTCGGCTGTGTCTGTATGAGAAAGATTTCTAAACCATCCACACCTACAAATTCATTTATTCAGTACTTTTCAGGGAGGCAGCAAATCACCAAGTCTTTTTATCCAAAACACAATTTGTGATAGTACAAGGATGCATCTTCGTTTGAACGGAACAATGGGTTGGATGGGTTTCAAAAATAACTTTTTTGCAAAGGCGTAGCTGCCTGGGAAGAACTGAAAACCAATTTCTCGTCTGCTACAACCTTTAAAAGCAACTTTAAAGCATGCCTGTATTCCTTGATCATTCTTCTTTTACCTCCCTCCTATCCAACTACTGAATACTAAAAAATGGCTGTTTATATATGCACTTAGAGTTATTCATTATGCATCTGAATATTAAGATACAATATTCAGTACCCCAGGCTTTATATTTAGGTAATACCAAGACCCAATACTGCTGCAAAAAACAGCAGACAATTCATTCTTTGGTTAATACATTTTACATCATATACCAATGCTGGGTAGAATTTACCTGCACCTACGTATGTCAGCGCACCATCACAGCCTACCTTCTGTATTCCGGAGTTGCAGGATGCACAATACATTATTATTATTATTATTATTATTATAATTATGATTTTTGTGTGTTAAAAAAAGCAATGGCTAGATATATAATCCCTTTAAAAACAGATTAATTTCTCAGAAGGAACACTTCACACTCCAGAAATTCTGCAACCGGCACACGTTAATACATGACAATGCCTCTATATAATATACACGCAACTGAAACCGCCTTTTCAGGCTCCAAGAGTGGACGACCCAACTTTCCATATCCTCCCAAATTAAAAGATGACAGCGTCGAGACGAATTTTTTACAGCATGAAAAGTAATAGGGTCGCGTTATTTGGGTAAGACTCGGGTGTATTGGCTAAGCAGTAAAAAACAATTCGGCGCAGCAAGTTTTTTTTTTTTTTAATCAAACGCGTTGTCTCTCTCTGTCTTACCTGGCTCTCCTCCGACGGCCGTGAGCACTTTGGCGATTGGAAATAATCCCGATATGGTCAAAAAGGCGAGGATAAATTCGGACATTGTTGCAGAATGAAGTCTCCTGCCGCTGCACTTCTTTCAGGCAAGTCCGGACCCTGCCTCGAGTCTCGTGCCGTGGTGTCAGTTGAAATTCGTCTGCTTAAATGAGCCAGCACTCCTTTCCCGGTTTCAGCTGGATTGCTCGGCGTATGAGCGAAGAAGACAGTAAGAGAGAGGGAGAGAATGAGGAGAGATAGGCAGGAGGGAGGCGTTAGGTGCCAGAGGAGGAGGAAGAAGAGAAGGAGAGGGGGGTGTACAGATGGAGAGAACTGAGAGTCTGCCTTTACTTTTCTATGCAGAGTACGTCTGATCTTACATCATTCACCCAGGGTTAGCGCGAGATGCCAGAGGCTGGGAAGCTACTGATTAATCACGTGGATCCGCTGAACACCCCTGATGCCCTGATAAATCACGTCCATTAACCTCCAATCTGTACCATGTGGAAGCAATACGCATCACTTTTCTCCCACTGGGCTGGAAAGATTTGATTCGTCCTTTTTTCGGTAATCATAAATATGAAATGCGGCTCCGTTATTTATATATTTATTTTTTAATTACATTCTCCTGCAAGTAGCATACATCGTTTGTATTATTTCCGATATTCTTTTTAATATAATCAAACCGCAAAATGCATGGCCATATGAAGAAATGAACAAATGCATTTGCTGAATAATAGCATTCTTTAAAGGTACATGAAACCTAGTTATTCACTTTGATATCCCCAGCATCACTCCTGTGCGTGTTTAACTATAAATTGAAGTTTAAAGCAATCATTGTTAATGTCTGGATGCAAATTTACATACCGATTGAAACATTCTCTCGTTCTGTTCTGAACATTAAGTATATAGCCTACTCAAAACTACCAGTTACGACTTTAATTTTTTTCAATTTGACATAACTACGTACATTTCACACCATATTCAAGATTCGTGTTGTTGACTGGATGATGTGTAATCTCAGTAGTATGTCATTAACTGAGGCAAATGTAGTGTCTATAAATTACCTCTCCAGAGATATCTATTTAAACCTTAAAACAAAGGGGGGCTGGTTTATGGACGAAGAAACTCTGTTGCCCCCTCCCCACACACTCCAATGGATTTACTCATTTCTGTCCTCGGAATAAAGTAGCAGGACAGGATGAACAATGCCGGCGATCTCCAGGACCACATCTTCAGCCGCTGCGTCCTCGGGGCTCGAGTTTGGCAGCGGATTGATGACGAACGAAGAAACGGTCTTTATTAAATAAGGCGCCGGGCAGGCAGGTAAATGGGGACACGCTTCACGCTCGTGCAGCCCCGGCTGCTGGGAGGCGTAAAGGAGGATAAGCAATCGACTGCGCAGCACTCAGCGAAATCTCCACACCTGTTGCTGGTTAATGCTATGAATCCGTAGCTAGACATAATTGGGGTCCAGGAAGCACCACATACGGGGAGTTATTGTGTAATTTGCTGGTAATCAGACAATTCACATGTGGTTAAAGTGCGGATTCTCAGCTTTTATATATATGTTGGTTTCATCATGTAAAAATTACTGAACATTTTATACACAGTCCCCCCATTTCAGGGCACCATAATATCTGGGAAAGGCTTCACAGGTGTTTCTGATTGGTCAGGTGTGATCAATTGAATCTTTAGTGCTTAGTCTAGGCTTTTGATTGCCTTTGAAGTCTAATATTGGGGTTTGTAAACATGACGACTAGAGTTGTGCTAATTAAAGCCAAGGAAGCCTTAAGAAGGTGAGATATAAGAAAAAAAACAGTCAAAGGCATAGGCCAAACCGTAGGCTTACCAAAATGAACTGTTTGGAACATCATTAAGAAGGAAGAGAGCACCTGTCAGTAATCACAAAGGAACTGGTTGGCCATGTAAGACCTCTACAGTTGATGACTGAAGAATTCTTACCACAATGAAGAAAAACCACTAAACACCTGTCTGACTGATCAGAAACACTCTTCAGGAAGCAGGCGTGGACGTGTTAGTGACTGTCCACAGACAATTTCACAAACAGGACTACAGAGGCTATACTTCTAAATGCAAAGCACTAGTTAACCAGAAAACAGGACGGTTGGGTTACAGTTAGCCAAGAAGGACCTAAAAGAGTGTGCATAGTTCTGGCAAAAGGGCTTATGGACAGATTCACTTGTATCAGAATGATGGCAAGAGCAAAGCGTGAAGGCCAAAAACAACTGCCCAAGATCCTAAGCTCCCGCCCCCCCTGCCCTCATCTGTGAAACATGGTGGTGGGGTATGTATAGCTTCCACAGGTACTGGCTCACCTGTCTTCATTGATGATGTGACTGCTGACAGCAGCAGCAGAATTAATTCTGAAGTGTACAGAAGCATCTTACCTGCTCAAATTCAAGCAACTACCTCCAAAATCATTGGACAGCGCTTCATCCTCCAAAATCATTGGACAGCGCTTCATCCTATAGCAATATATCTTTTTTGGTTATTGTTCTCATTTTGTAGCTTGTTCGATCCTGACAATGAGAGAGGACTTATTTACCTCCTTCTTTGTGATGTTTAAGCTCATGTCTGAACAATAAATACATTTTTCAGAGAGTGGAGACTCATATGACACCACCATGGACTGAATATAAATTCTACACACATGGAACCCCAGGAGCTGTGCTGATCCAAAGAAGAAGAAAAAGGCACAGATGCACACATAACATAAAAGCTACGGAGTCAAAATTATTGGCCACTCTCTTGTTATGTTTTAACAGCCAATAAGAAGGTTTAGGAAACCCGAACACAACGTTAGCTTGGAGTGAATCCAAGTTTCCTGTAGACTCCCCACACTGGGCAGCTCATAGTACATACAAAAGAAAAATAAATTATTATTATTATTATTATTATTATTATTATTAATAATAATAATAATAATAGTGCAGTGCCATTTTGAGAATATCCACCAACTCTAATTTTGAAATTTACATAGAAACAGCCCACAAATGTGGAAATTGCAAATAATCAGCCTTAAATCATAAAGCCTCAATCATAAAAGTAATTTTCATTTCAGGAAGTCACGTTTCTCTGTCCGGTTGCTGAACAAGCACAGGTGTTTAGCCTGCTCATTCAGGTCCACTGAAATCGATGCACCAAAACAGGCTTTAAATAACCACTTGCAGACCAAACCAGTTAATATGTAAACAAGGTGCATTTTAATGAGAGTGCACGGCCATGATGCGTGTGGTCAAGAGACACTCTGGAATATAATTGAATACCTGTGGGTCGCAACATCCGGTACTTATGTAAATTATCACTTATTTGTGCCCTCATTATATCTGACAACAACTGGCTGGCACATGGAGAAGACACGCATCCCAATCAATTCATCTTTAAAACAGACGTGCCACCTTTGTACCTAATTAACAATCTGCTGGGCATGTAGAACCGCAGTTGCCCAAAGGCAAACGAACAGAAGCCGTGTTGGTTTTAATTATTCCTGTGGCGGACTTCAAATGCTTTGATCACTGTCAATAATATTCACTCGCACTCTGCAAATGGGAGCCACCTGAACCCAGATCCAGTCTGCTGCGGATGTGGGGAAAACAAATGATGAGTTCGAGACTATGACTGTGGAAGCGGGAGAGAGGGTCGTATTACAACTTCCAGGCTAATGTGTAAATTCAGTCACATTTCATTTGATTTCCAAACCAAATGCCTGGATATTGTGCAATGTGAAAGCAACACAGTTATTATTATTTTAAAGCAGATTACTTCAAAGACTTTTGAAACAATATGGTCGTAATTATGTTTTTATTTTGAGCAGATACCTCTTTCAAGGACAATTTACATCGTACAGAACATTAGCCATAACAAATGCAACTTGACACGAAAAGAAAATCCTAATATAACCTCTGAAGCAAATGAGAACATATGTTCACTTGCAATTAGCACAATTAGCAAGCAAGTCATTCAACTATTATAATAACCAGCAGCATAGCATGGAACACTGTGGCAAAATATAAACTGGGGGGGGGGGGGGCTGGAGGACAAATCACCTGGATTATCCAGCGAAAACAAAGACCTGGCATGACAGAAGGCAATAAATGAGACGTGAAGGACGCAAATATTGGAGAACGGGAACAAAAAGATAAACAAAATGTAATGATACCGGGGGAAAAAAAGATGCAGTAAAATTGCTGTGTCAGGACTAACCATGCAATAAATCTTCACTTATAATTAAACTTGAACTCTAGTTTATACGACTTCGCACTGGTTCACTATCAGAGTAAAATGTACCCTCCCGGAGCTGATTCTGCACTGAGCGCTTTGCTATGCGCCTGTACCTTGGAGGGTATGTAGTGAGCTTGTGCTGTCATTATGAGAGCTCTACAGTTAAACAGCCCCACATAATCTTGGAGGCTGTTTAGTGACCTCATTCCTTCTTGTGTGTCCCGTGTTCAGCCGAATTCTCAGCCGCTGGTCCTCGCAGTCTTCCCCAGTGTGTTCTTGAAAAGATGCATGTAAGAGGTAAGTACTGACTTACCAGTAAAATGGTAGTTCAACTCTAATAGTGTTAATTCTACACTTAACAGATAACATTTGGCCCCGCATTCCAGAGTGGGACCAAATGTTATCTGTTAAGAGTTGAGTTAGCCCTGGACATGTTACTGTGTATGAAAGGCCTTGGCACTGATAACTATGCACATTGTGCCGTGGGTCAGGGGTCACATGCTCTGAAAACACATTTGCAGCATATACTGTATGTGCATGCGCCCTCACAATTAACACTGACCAGAGAAAAAGCCTCAACACCTCATGAAGTTCAGTAGCTAGATGGTTCACATAGATGCAAACCCCATTTCCTAGCAAATCAAATTTTATTTTATCCTTTTTACAACTATGAGTAATAGTGGAATCTGAACAGTAAATTCTTTATATGTTGAACAACTGCAAATGCAGACTAGTTTGCTGTTATATTGTTGTTTCTTTTTTTAAATTTGGGGGAAGGGGGTGGGGGGGATTGTGGCCGATGGCATTCAACTAGAATGTTCTGGAATCATGAAAACAAGAGAAATCACAGAACTAGTATAAAGCCTGTGTCCCAGTGAACAGCAAATCGCAGATTTCAAATGTTAAATCCTGGCAGTTTGGACAGATTTTAAGTCAAACATGGAGATGGCTGAAACTTGCATGATTTCATCCTATCTCATCTCACAAAATGACAGTTACATTTAAAATGACACTTTCTACTTGTACTTTTTCCTGCTTATTTCCATTCTATAAATTTACCAAGCAAAGCCCAGGAAGAAAATTAAAAGATGAAAAGATAGGAAAACACATTTTTGGGGAACTTGTTTCTGTTGCACTATGACCGTACAAGTTTGGATTTAACAGATCATGTAGGGATATGGCAGCATAAAATTGGATCGGGGAGCTCAGGCTTATAGTCATTTCACGTAAAAAAAAAGTATGACATGTTCTCTTTTTTCAGCATGAGCAGTTTTCCAGTCTGCAACTTCACGCTGCTTTGTATGAATGATAAGCACAAGAATACTCCGACAGCACAAACATCACAAACAGAAAACCAGAGGAAGGGGAAAAAAGCTCCTGCCAGCACAGGAAACATATACTGCATAAGGAAATGTATTAACATGACATTCATAATGCTTGATTGTTTCATTACTAATTAGTTTAATCTTTTTCCTGAAGTATTGACACCAAAATAATTTTACACTGTAAATTGATTTGGCACGCACATCCATCACTTTATCTTTCTTAACTCTCTGCGGTTTAAAGCCACGAAAAATTAAATTTTCCTGTTCATCAAAACCAGATTGATATCTGCAAGGAAAAGGAATGAAGTTCTCCACATTTCTGTTCACTCATAGGAGCAAACGTGCAGAACATGAACAAGTTAGCATGTATTTTCCTGGGTAGTTGATAATGTAATATGGCATGTTTAACTTACTACTGCCATCTAGGGAAGAAAAAGATCCTGTTGCATTTCAGAACCGAGCCAACAATAGCACAGCTAATGGAATTTTACTTCATCAAAAATATTCTTTCCTTCATAAAAACAGATACGCCCCAGCCGGCTAAATCCTGTATTGAACCTGTGCACAGTCTCACATGCACGGTGAGTACTTTCAGCATGTGATACTGGTGATGATGTCACATCCTGTGTTGACCTTTCTACTTCCTGTCTTTTCTGTAACCAGCAGCATCGAATGGCAGGGCATGTCTTCCGCAGCATTCATCGGGATGAAAGGTGTTCCCATTTCTGCAATGATGTCCCCCTCCCCACATTGCGCAGAAGTCATCAGAAATCTTCATCCTGACTTCTGATTGGTCAAAGATTTCTGAATTTTTATCATGCCTGACAAAAAAGTCACGATACTCCAGGGCCAAAAGAACAGTAGGCCGAGGAATATCACTGTATGTTGATGAGAACGAACAAACATTGACAAAGGAACTGGATCCCAATATCAAGACCCTCTGTCCACAAATTATCAAGATGACTGCACCAGAGTGAATTCTCTGACCTGGCTGATCCTGTTTTCTAAGGGATAAATAAGTCATTAGGTAAACATTACAGGGGTGAGAAAACTGACAATATGCCAAATACTGATAGATAAATTGATACTTAAATAACAACTGACAGCACAATCAAACATTTGGCAGAAACACACATTCACACTGGCCAGAGTTATCCAATTGATCCCCCAGAGGTGACATCGCAAATTCTTTTTTTCTTTCTTAAACTGTTGTCATGGTGACCACACATACCTTTTTTCCACTTGATTGTTTTAGCGGGAGTTTTTTTATTTTTTATTTTTTTCTGTTAGCCATCAAGTGACAGATCTCTGTGATACTAATTTATTCTCACAAGCAAGGCAAGGGGTTTGGCTGGCTATGGATAGCGGTCCTCAATGCCAGAAACTCTGCCGGGGGGGGGGGGGGGGCAGGGGGGAATGTAAACACGCTACCGTCATGCTTCCGCGAGCCGCGAGAGACCGTGTGATCACCCTCACACAAACACCGGCGCTCGGCAGAATACTAATTGCAGCCCCGGTTGGAGCAGTAGGCTTCCTTCCCACTGCATCCGAGCTCACGGTTTTAACAACCCGCTTTGTACCCCGAGTTCCTGCACGCATCGCGCGACTGCTTTCACCTTTAAAGGCTGATTTTACTAAATCGTCTCCATATCGGCTTAATTGGCCATGTCTTGGAGCTGGGCAGAAGAACATACTTTCTGTGACCGTTTGGTCCGAAGGCTTCTTCTAATTCTCCCTGGCTGAGAAGCAGCAGAGATTAGGCTGTGGTTTGCAGTGCCTGGGTGCCCCCTATGGGCGTTTCAATCAATGGCAACGTATACACGATGAGAGAGAGAGGGAGGGAGAGAGAGAGAGAGAGAGACAGAGACAGAGAGAGAGAGAGAGGGCAACATTCACAAAACGTGTATGATCAAATTTGATTGTTGACTGTGCTTACGAACATTTCCATGAACGTTTTTGCATTCATCTTTTTTTTCTTAACTTGTTCTTTAATAAGATTAAAATCTATGTGTGTTTGGAAACACATATAAAGGTATACGCAGAATATGTTTTTAGTTAGAATGCTTTATTATTCTTTATTAAGTCCTTACAGACCACATGTTAATAAAAAAAATGTTTATCAATTCATATTAAATATGCTATTGATTTTAACTACATTAACTAACTACATTATCTAACCTGTCTGAATAACCTTAAATTTTGCACTAGCTTTTGATTTCAATTTAAGTTTAGCATTATTTAGTTTTAAGAGCAGGTTTGGTAGTTTTTGTTTTGTTTTGTTTTTCCAAAAACTCTTGTTTTTATTTTTATTAAAATTTTCCAATAATGTTTTTCCCCCTCACGCCCCTTCCTTCTTAGTTTTATTTTTCAAATACAACCTTGTTGTTTATGTGTAATTTGTTTCATTTATTGTTACAAAAGCACAGCCAAAACCAGCACTTAGCAACTGCCTTTTTGCTGCTTTTGGATTACTTGGCTAATCATGCCTTGGGGAGAGAGCACATATGTGAGATGCAGATATGTTTTCAGAGAGCGATGATTGGCTGATGTTTGCACATGAGTCTGAAGGCAGTATGCCTTTCATGGGATTGCTTGAGTGTTTCCTTATGCAAATCACCATGAACAGGCATTCAATTCACATGCAATTTCCATTCATCCTCTGATACACCAGGGATATGCACAAAATCGAAGGTCTAGGCTTGTTTCATGAATCCCATGTTGGTACATCATAGGAACTTCTATTAACCCCTTAAGTCCCACTGACCTGTACTCAGACAAGAGCGGACTTATTTGCATTCATTCTGTTTTATTACGGTGACACTTTCAATCAGCCTGGTCACACTATATACCCTTTGAAAGTGTTAAAACTCACAGCTCTGTAAACTATTTTATGATGCCAAAGTTTTAGCAACAACAGTTCCTTATTTTTTAACATGGGGAGAAAAAACAACCTGGGGGGGTGGGGGGGCTTCACCTTTTATATTATTTGGAAATACACAGACAACATGAATCATGGTAAAGTCAGCATCCTTATCATGGAAAGGGTCCAGCATACAAAATCAATTTTTTAGTCCCAGAGACGTGCTGACTCGGAGAAACATCAATAGAATGACCATTGTGTACTTAGCAATTCTCTGGGGGAATTATCATTGTAGTCCGTTTCACCGTACATGCCAAAGGAACTGTGTACATAGGAATGTTATTATCTCTGGTGTGTATAGACTCTCTGGAACAAGATGAGTCCACCTACAAGGTTCTCTGACCAGTACCGACCAATCAGTCACTCAGTATAGCCCGTGGGACTCACTGTGCACAAGCAATGACTCATCATGGATAGAATAATTTCTGCCCAGTACACAGCCAGCCAATGGCAAGCTATAGTGATGACTGAGAAGTATTTTATCCAATTAAACCACATTTCTAACAGTGTGTAGTTTGTTAGGCTTGCATAAAAGGTTTCTCCTACTTAAACCTTTTCTGTACGCACATTTTGCACTGGCAAAAAAAATCTCTTGAGGCTTTATGCCCAAAAAGCTTGTGGTTTTATGACAATAATTATTTTGCAAGGCCTAAGTGTAAACAGAAGACTCTTGGAAGAAATCACTCTTTTGACAGGACAATGAAAACAGCTTTGACTTCATGTGCAATGAAGGACTTTTCATATCCAATTTTATACCAGTGATCATCTTAAATACATTCTCAAAATATTTTTTATTATCATTCAGTATGCTTGTAAATTAGTACAAACAAATATAAGATGAAGTTAAGAAAAGTTTTGTGAAGTGTCAGTAAGAAAGTGAGAAGAGAGAGACAGGGACCGAGTATAGTAATTGGACATCTGGCTGATCAGCTGTTTCTTGGCCAGCTGTGTGTCGTTGCTTCATTAGTTCAGGTACAAGGTCATTAGTTCAGGCACAAGGTCATTAGTTCAGGCACAAGGAAGATAACACAAGGTCTAGAGCAGTGTCCTCAAACTCGTTGCCATGGAGGGCCGTGTGTATGCAGGTTTTCATTCCAACCAATTAATGCTGCCTTAATTGAGTTCAATTACTCATTATCCCATATCCATTTAACTGCATTGAAGCACAGAATATAAGCAAATTTTTATTTAGACAATGCGGGTCACCATTATGTGCAAACCTGTATCCCTAATTCAGCAAATAATTTAACTAATTAAATAATCAAGATCTGAGGCTGGAATAAAAACCAGCATACACACGACCCTCTATGGCACTGAGTTTGAGACCACTGGTCTAGAGTGATTCTAGGTGTGGTTTTTAAATTTGGAGTCTGTTCAGATTCAGGGAATGATGCCAGCAGGCAGAGGTCCGCATTTAACCCGGTCCCCAAGGCCGATTACCATGTAGAACCCCGCCCATACTACAGACTTCAGAGCTCGAACCCGGTCCCCAAGGCCGATTACCATGCAGAATCCCACCCATACTACAGACTTCAGAGCTCGAACCCGGGCCCCAAGGCCGATTACCATGCCGAACCCCGCCCATACTACAGACTTCAGAGCTCGAACCCGGTCCCCAAGGCCGATTACCATGCAGAACCCCGCCCATACTACAGACTTCAGAGCTCGAACCCGGTCCCCAAGGCCGATTACCATGCAGAACCCCGCCCATACTACAGACTTCAGAGCTCGAACCCGGGCCCCAAGGCCGATTACCATGCAGAACCCCGCCCATACTACAGACTTCAGAGCTCGAACCCGGTCCCCAAGGCCGATTACCATGCAGAACCCCGCCCATACTACAGACTTCAGAGCTCGAACCCGGGCCCCAAGGCCGATTACCATGCAGAACCCCGCCCATACTACAGACTTCAGAGCTCGAACCCGGGCCCCAAGGCCGATTACCATGCCGAACCCCGCCCATACTACAGACTTCAGAGCTCGAACCCGGGCCCCAAGGCCGATTACCATGCAGAACCCCGTCCATACTACAGACTTCAGAGCTCGAACCCGGGCCGCAAGGCCGATTACCATGCAGAACCCTGCCCATACTGCAGACTTCAGAGCTCGAACCCGGGCCCCAAGGCCGATTACCATGCAGAACCCCGCCCATACTGCAGGCTTCAGATTGTAAAATAAGGAAGGTGCCTAGGTGATGGGGAGGGGGGACTGCAAAAATAAGCCAAAGTGCACGACCAGGTGGGCTTAATGGCGGGTTGGATAATAAAGCAGGGTTAGAATGCTGATGTACTCACTTTTCATATAGAAACCAGAGAGGAGTTCATAACCAGAAAAATTATCCACCAATCACTGATGGCTTTGTTTGATTTGTTTTTACCAACATTCTCCATGATTGGTGGAGAGCTCCTCCTCTTTGATCTCTAAGAGAAAAGCAGCAACACCAATGTCACCTCCCTATTATCCCTGATAACAACCAGAACAGATTACATCCTCTGATTTCCCAGCTAAAGCCCAAGGCCTATCTTCTCCACCACATACATCTGTCTCTCCAGAGGGTACTGTGGCTCCTCTTCCTCATAAAGCATTAACTACGTTTGGTAAGCTGGTGCGCTGTGGCTGTGACCTTTCACCTGACTGCTGAGATGAAGGTCGAGTGTGACAGTTTGGAGGGCGGGGCTGGGTGACTCGAACAGAGAAACGTGACGAATGTCACATGCACACGTCGTCAGCTAAAGAACACCGGCAAGCCCCCGCAACGTCGATACCCGCGGTGACTGCCGTTTCAAACAAGGGACCAATAATGCATTGTGGGTACATGAATTGTGTTCCTCTTTTTTTTTTTTAATAAATAAATAACACTCACGGAACGCATTGAGCAATTTCAAAAGCAAGCTGTTTTCGGCAGTTTGTTCTACGGGATGCCGTTTCCCCTCCGGCTACATTCCAATGATATTCCAAATTAATCTGAGGGCTGTGATACGGTTGAGCCTGATCCCCTCGGCCCCCTGGCCCGCTCTGTACACAGGAATGCAATCATCTTCTCCGCTCTCTCGTGCGCAGGCCGGGGCTCCTGGTTGGCTGCGAACGATTCTCACGCTGATAGCACAGCGCATCAGCCGGAACAACCGTCCGATTTAAATTCAAATAGACTGTTTTAGCGGTCGCTGGGAAACTTAAAAGGTACAGTTCTGGCTTCGTTTCAAATTGGCAATAGCCTCCGAATACAGCACTGTGTTAAATCGTAGGTATCCGTTTAAATCCCAGATCTGAATATCTTCATTGGCCTTCGAAAGGAAGAATCTTAGTTTGAAAAGAACAATCAGAAATACGTCATGGGAGATATTGTTATGCACATGATATTGCATAGAGAGAGAAATAAGCAATAAATCATTTTAATAAATTTTAATAAAATAACAAAGCAGTCAGTAAGCCAATGAAGCCATCTTGAAAACGCTTAGTCCACATCTCTAATTAGCTTAACAGAAATACATATCTTTGCCGATTTGTATTTTTTACAGTTAGAGCTGGGCGATATACTGCAACGATAATTATCAAATGGAGTAATGACCATCGCCACCATGTGATGTATTGCCTATTTTATTGAATTAGAGCAGTGGTTGTAAACATCCAAATGTCAGAGGCCACTTTAAATGCTTCTGAGGAAAAAACCATCAACACTGTTACTATTGGTTGCTGATATCATACAAGGTCATACAGCTTCCATGTGATCATGTGTTGTATTTTTGTCAATCGCACATAAGCAGTAAGGCCTTGCTGCTGATTGGCTGTCTTATCAACATCCAATTGACATCAGTTTTTCCCTGGAAGCATTCCACACAGCCTCTGAAGTTTTTATGTTTATTGCTGCATCAGGTATAAAGGGAAAAAGATGGGAAACGTAAGGCCACATTGGGGTGATGATCATTATTGCGTTCAATGATTATTGTTACATTTCCCAGCCTAACTTAAGTTTTTTTTAATGCATAATAATAAGTATCAGTATCAGTTAAACAGACAGGAATTTACTCAAGCTAGTGAGGTAAATACAGTAAGCAATACCTCACCTTGATCCTCATACACACTAGTGGTTTTAGCTTTGAAACGTTTCGAAAACGTTTTCGTTGAAAGGTTTTTGCTATCTTGACCTATTCGTACACGTTACTCGAATGCATTAGGCAGTTTTCGAAACCCAGAATGCGCTTCACGCAGTATATTCCCTTGGTAGCGGAATTAATCTTTTGTGTTACTTGGTAACCATAACAACATTTACAGTTCATAAAATAAACAACATCAATTTGCCACTTTCCAAGGGTTTGTGATGCGTCTCCTCCTCCTTCCATGTTGAACTGTGATCGGCAGCCATAATATAGAGATTAAATATGATTATTATAGTAAATACATTTTTAATTGTCAAATTAACTATAAAGATGTTTGAAATTCCCTTGGCACTCATGAGTACCATCAGTGGGATTAATTTATGACACAAGGAAGATGATTCTACAGGTAGCTTTCAAAAACCGATCCTGTATACATTCACGGCTAAAACTAGTTAAGGGTCTTTGAAACGTTTTCAATCCTACCTCCGATTAAATAAAAATGTTTTCAAAACAGTTTTCTGATCGTCTGGATTTTATGGTTTTATGGAGCCAAATCGGTTTCTGAAACGAGTTTTAATGCTAGTGTGTATGAGGCCTTAACTCTTCACCTACGAATATGCAAGCAAAACTGCCAGTTTTGTACAGAATACATTCTTGCTAGTTTTGCAAGTGCCATGTTTATTCAGAGGAGTTTGCATTAATGATTTATAAGGACTCGCACAAATGCAAATGGTTCTGTGTCTAGTATCATAAGGAGGTGCGTCACTACAACAAGGCAACTGGGAGTGGGAGTCTGAGACAGGATGAGAGAAGCATCGCTATTCAGGCGATGAAGTCTCCTGAGATGCTGAATCTCACTAAGAGCTTCCAGCGTATGCAGAAGAAGCAGGCACAGGCAGTGCTTGGGGCTAACAGCATCCCATCAAACAATTCCTGGTTTCCAGAGCATTCTCTGAAAGTTGTGATAAATGTTTCCAACACATACATTTGTTTCTCGGATGTCCCTTATGACGTTTTTTTTTTTTTTTCAAAATGTTAACCATCATCGAATGATGCTATATAAGTTCACGAGCTACAGGTCTGGAAAAAAGCTCTTCCACTTTGATGTAACAATAAATGGGTTCTAAAATGCTAAGAGGAATGTTTTTGTCAGCCAAAATTGGAATAAAAATTGAATGTTCCCCAGTGCTTTATATTGCACTACATTACTTTGGCTTCACAGACATTCTCTTTCACAGCAACTTACAATGAGAACATAAACATATCTACCAGAGGCGTGTGAGCAGCAGCGCCATACCTGTTACACCATTGAGTATAAGTGCGACGTCAACAAAGCAAAGTAAGTTAACTTATGCCTTAAATTATAAGATCATACAGCAAACATCCATTTAAACTCATAAAGCAGGCCATGGCAATATGAAAGTAATCACATAAGATTCCTGGACTGTGAATTGGAAGGGAGACGGGATGCAGACCAATGAGGTGGGTCTTTAGTCTGTGTAGGAAAACAGTTAACATTACCTTCCACAGTAGCCAGGCCTCAGCACCTTAGTAGAGCATCCCAAAAGGATCCTAATCTTCTGAGGCATAAAACTTTTAATTTAAATATCTAATACAATTCAAAGAGCTTATATTCTGTAAATTGAAACTAAAAATTCTTCCTACACTATGAGCAATTAAGTATGATGCCTGGCCATATTGTGATTTTTCATTTTGATTGAATTCCAGGGAATATGGACAATGTTTTGGATACATATATTTATACATTCATTACATTTAAAAAAGACTTGGGGCTTCCAGGAAACCCATCCCGTCAAGCCACTGTTTCAGTGCAGGGATTAGACACATGGTTTGGTCTGAGATCCAGACCATAACAGTGCAGACAGTGGTTGGCAGCCCAACAGGGAGACACGCAGCTGGCCCTAGCAACACCCAGGGACGGGAGGGTTTCAGTCTGCCACAATGACAGCGTGTCATTACTCACCAGCGACCACGCCCGTCAGTCGAACGCCCGCGGTCGGCCTGTTGAGCTGCACGTGAAGCGTCTTCCTCCTCCGCCTCGTGTCTGTACGAGCCAGACCTGACATGCGGTGCGATGAGGTGGCATCTGGCATCGCGATGTGTCTGAGGGGAGTGCGTGCTTGTCTGCGTGCTCCTGGATCAACGGTGGAGGTTGCGGCAATGATAGAAAATCCACTTGGGCATTCCAAAGTGAATGAAAAAGGGAAAAAAAGCCTGAAAAAACAATTTTCTTACATTGCAGAAACATTTTATAAGGCATTGACCACAACATATTTTTTTACCCTTGGAAACCTTGATCACTTATGATGTGCATTAGCTAGACTGTATTTTTTGAATAGGAATGATAATAATGCTTTTCTTTCCCCCAAATGTCTGCTTGCTGATAATCTACCTGTATGTGACTCACCTGCTAATGCGAGACTGAGGAAGGACACAAAGGGGTAATTAATACCTTTCTGTCCTCGCAGAGAATCACACATTTCTAAATTAATTTGTTCATCGGCTCAGCTCCAGAGGACTCTATTCTCTTCTGTGCGATGGCCTATATTCAGAGGAAATGTCAAGCACATGACGAGGACCTCATCATAGAAAAAAAAAAAAAAACAGAAAAAAAGAGGAACATGCAGGCTTCATCCAGAGTCACTCGAGCAAAAAATGAGAAAGATACTTTAAGCCTCTTCTTACCTCAGAGATTGACATTATACCAAAGCCAGGCGGAGGCGCAAGGGCAGCTGTATGAATGTAGATATGAGAACGTTACATAAGCCACACAGGATAAAAGCCTGTAGTGTAATGTAAAAGTCTGGTGATTAATCTACAGGAATCGTCATAGGAGCGGGATTGGGTGATTAACACGGACACTGAAAAGATTAATTACGAGGAAAACAGCGGGGCATTAAGGCCCTTTTCATTGTTGGGTTTGAGTTTGGCAGGAGCTGGAATGACTTACAAATGAAATTTAAAACGTTAAAAGGCCATTGAATAAAGAGTTCACTTTCTGCAGTTTCTTTTATATTCATTCAATCTTAGCACGGCTATACGAGCCGCTTTGAAGTGAAGTCTATTTTCTTGATACCAGTCATCGTGAATGCGACAGGTCCTCAGAAACCTCTGTAAAAATCTAAAATATCATTAACTGCACACAGCAATTTCCTGGGCCAACTGAAAACATATAATAAAACTGAAATAATATCAAAAGTTCTGGAATTCTATGCCTTTATTTCAATAAATTAAAATAAATCTGACTGTGGGATAAATGGCATTTCTTCTAATTACTTTTACCTGCAGTTACCTCACTGTATTGGATATGTTTGAGTTTTGATTTTTAGTCTGGGAACAGCCTTGCATCTTGCTGCAAAGAAAAGGCTATTGAACACCTACACTAGGGGTGTCCAGTCTTATCCGAAAAGGGCCAATTTGGGTGCAGGTGTTTATTTTAGTGCAGCACAACACCTGATTGAACTAACTGATTTATCATGTTCTACAATCAAGACCTGGGCTGTGTCTGAAACAGCTTACTCGCCTACTATTGAGTATAGAAGTTGTAACAATTTGTGTGCAACTTTTATACTCAGTAGTGGGCAAGGTAAGCTGTTTCAGTAGAATCAGGTGTCTTAATGCTGAATTAAAATAAAACCTGCACCCACATCATCTCTTTTCGGATTAGATCGACCACCAACAAGCCACTATTGGGTTTTTATCAAGCTTCCAACAAATTGATACTACAGCCACCCACTTGAGGCAGAATCATTCATGAACTATTTATACTTCTCTGAAGAGCTGAATCTCATTCTTGAAGATGGGCATATAGAATGGCCAAAACTGAAGACATGATTGGGTGAATGTACACAGATTTTTTTTTTACCTGGTTGAGAAAGTTCGTTTTTTGTTTACAGACCATACTTTAGGACATTTCAACCTTAATTAGGTACACCTGGTTCTGCTAATTAGCAGCTCAATGAGATCTCTACCTGTTGAAGGAGATGTGCTTAGTTACGGTTGGAGTGAAAACCTACAGGATGGTAGATCTCCAAGAACAGCATTGAGCAGCCCTACCTTTTTCATAGTTTTCATTATGCATCTGTTTTCTTTAAGGCCAGGGTTGTGCAGTCTCATCCAAAAAGGGCTGGTGTGAGAGCAGGTTTTTGTTTTAGCCCAGCACAATGATTTCTGATTCATGTAAATAACTAACCATGGTCTCCAACAAGACCTCGAGAAGTAGAGTCAGGTGTCATTGTGCTGGGCTAAAACAAATACCTGTACCCACACCAGCCGTATTTTTTGTATAAGACTGGACTCCCCTGTTTAACGCAGAGGCATCGAACTCCAGTCCTGGGCAGCCGTAGTTTGTGCTTCGTTTTTGCGATTTCCTTTCATTCAGAGGCCAATTCAGGCCTCGGAAACGAGTTGTGCAGACTCTCTAGCCGATCAATGACTGAAGTGCGGGAACACGTCGAAAACAAGCCGATACAGCGTCCCTCCAGGATTTGAGCTCGAGAACCTTGCTTCAGGGTTTCGACGGTCCTGTTTCTTTAAGGTTTTTGTCCGATTCCAATTTAAATCCCCCCCCCCACCCTTTTTAGCCAGTGTTGAGAAATGACCCCATATCCAGCTGCCTTCTAAAATATGGAGATGGAAGCTTTCCTTGGTGGCTGGTCAGAATGGGGTGATGCCGCTAATGTAAAATAGATGGGTCTCTCATGGTTAGTTAAAATAGAAGAGAGGCCATTATCGACCAGCGTTCAAGCGTCTGAGTGACTTTGTACCGAGGGATTTAGATGCCATCCATGCATGACACTGTGTGAATATCCGAAATAAATAAAGTAAGAAAAATACATTTAAGGAGATGGGGAAAAAAATAAATAATATCTAAAAATATGCAAACATTGAGGTCCAAGAGTACGGGGTTGCAGATAAATAAAATGTTGATTCCAGCTAGTGGAACTCCAGCAGAAGTTGTGTGGGTCAATCCCTGGTGAAACTGTTTTCTAAATTTAATTTCATTTAATATTTAACTAAATAAAAAATGAATGGCTGTTTCTGCATATTGCAGATGCTTGGAAAAACACCAGCAAAATGAGAACCTTGCATACAGGCTGCCACTTAAGCACTGGGAATTACTCTCTACGGACTTTAAGACTATTTCTGTGACAGTAGGGAGACATAAATGTCAGACAACAAAAATATTCCTCATAAAAAAATATTTATAAAATTGTGCAGGGCAAAGTGTTTGCGTGCTTGTGTGTGTGTGTGTGTGTGTGTGTGTGTGTGAAAGAGAGAAGCCATTTCAGATCTATTGGAGGGTGGTGCATTGTAGTTGCTTGGCAGCATGACAGTGCTGCACTGACACAATCTCATCAGAAGCCGCATGAAAGGTCATTTGTAGTCTTCATAATCAATATGTGTGGCTATGTGCCTTTTATAGTGAATGTCATAAAACTACAATGAAACAGAAATAGGTGCTGTTACCATGGAAGTGATTGCCTTCAGGTGATAAAGGTTACTGGATTTTGAGTACCATCAGCATAGAAAATGAATGCACAATCCAAAATCCCATCCACTGTTTCAGTGTATGTGATCATCACCAAATATGGACCATGGGGGACAGAGGTAGTGCCAGGACACTACTAAAGGCTCAATATTTTGATTTCGGGCAATAGGCGAAATCGCAAGTTAATAATGCAGTCTCGGAACTCAGAAGGAGTAGAAAACATACATGGCAACTCATGGTATGAATCACAGGTAAGGATTTCTATTCCTGTAAATGACTGTTCTGTTTAAAGAAAATCATTTACTACAGTTTTAATATGTTTTATGTAAGTGACATCTTCCTCATAATATCAGTACCTGTAGGAAGCTTAATTTTTTAACCAAGCAATGTGTGCTGTGGTTGACACTATGCCAGATGATTCATTGTACTGTTTACAGTATAAAACAGTGTAAATGCACATATACTGTAGGACAATTTGGGATGGCAAGTAGCCATCCATCAAGTTAGGTTGACTGGGCATTCACCATCCATTTCCAATAAGGATGCATACAGTATACAGATTGTACACTGTTTGTTCTACTAACAGAATTATTATTATTTTTAATCCTAGGCCACCATCATATCATGTAATATCTCTCATAAATGTCTTCAGGTCAGGTATCTCAGGGACAGGTTGGGGTTTTGGGCTCCATATGTCATGTTTGAGATATTCTGATATTTTGCTTTTACTGCTACCCTTGTTTCATCAAATGTACAACAATCTTAAATAATGATTATTTCAGATGATTTATAACAGCTAGTCTGTTATAGTCAGATAACACAAGGCAAAAAAAAACAACTTTAACAGCCATTTTCTCAACATGAAACCTCACTACCGGGGCAAAGCAAAAGGAGAGATTGTTCCGGCAAACTTCTTCCTGCTCTGGCCTAACCATCTAAAACGCGTTAAAACAAAGAAACTGCCCAACCACCTGCAACCTACAACAGAAAAGTACCAAAACAATACATAAACGGACAACAAAATGTGGCAGCAGCAAATTGTAAGACAAAAGTAAAGGGAGTCTTAAAAAAGGAGTCTGAGTCAAAAAGGAATATCTCTTCCCAAAGGAGTCTCTCAAAAGCTGCCCTTCAACTGAGGAGTCTTCAGGCTTTATCCAGTTGACTTAGGTGGACACAGGTGCACATTGTTAAGCAATCAAGCCCCAATCAGCTCCACCTGCAGGAATAGAGACACGCACGCAGACTCACAGACCAAGGGAACGTAACACATTTCAAATAGTCTGTAGGCATGGCATTGTACGTTTATATTTATTTTTTTACTTATTTACTTGAACTCCAGCCATTTCCACATCTTTAAAACACCATCAATGCAAGTATCCCTGGAAGAAGGACAGCCAGTACAGCATAGAGCTACAACTGTATGCACGTCCTGAGAACTCTGCAGCCCCAAAGTAAATAAAACAAGCCCCTGGTCACTAGGAGCTGAAATGGTGTCTCCTGAAGGCAATTAATTCTCTTTTGTTTACACTCTTTTTGTTTACACAAGAAAAAAACTAACAAACAAAACGTGTCAATCATGTTGCTTAGTAACTGCTGATTATGCTGGATTAAAAAATATATATATATATATATATTTTTGGCTCTGTAGTGCACTTCTAGTGAAAGCCTTTTTTCTAGACTGATCATGAAGCATTGACATGTTTGGTCCACGATTGAATCTACCTTTTGCTACCTTATATACAATTAATATCCACATGTGTATAAATGTTTTTTTTAATATTCAGTATATTAAAACCACAACCATTTTGCCACAAATTTTGCAGTTAAATGCAAGACCACTGGGAGAAAGACTCAATGGATTTAAAATGAAACAATGAATATCAGCTTAAAGTGCAGACTGTTAGCTTTAATTGATCATCCAGTTTGGATGCAAATACATTTAAATTAAAGCTCACAGTCTGCGTTATCACCTTTAACTCTATCACTGTACCAAAACCTTTTGCATTTAACTGTGTACTCACAAGTTTAAAAATAAATCCTGTTGGTGCATTTCTTTTCATAACAATTCACCACTGCATGACTTCATGCATTTCTGATCCTGTAACCATGGATATAAAATGTCAGTTCAGGCTGCTGAAAACTCAAAGTAAAACCGCTCAGTCCATTTTCAGGCTCACCAGCTGCTTTGGCAGACACTGTTTGACAGTGCCCCAGCTGCAATCGCAATATATTCAGTTAAGTTCAGTTAATTGCTGAAAATGGCCAGTTTGCCCACAAGCCACACCACTGCACATTCAACACAATGAGCATCTCTGTAAATGTACCACAGCACAGAGCATCTCTCTGAATGTACCACAGCACAGAGCATCTCTCTGAATGTACCGCAGCACAGAGCATCTCTGTAAATGTACCACAGCACAGAGCTTCTCTCAGAATGTACCACAGCACAGAGCATCTCTCTGAATGTACCACAGCACAGAGCATCTCTCTGAATGTACCACAGCACAGAGCATCTCTGTAAATGTACCACAGCACAGAGCTTCTCTCAGAATGTACCACAGCACAGAGCATCTCTCTGAATGTACCACAGCACAGAGCATCTATCTGAATGTACCACAGCACAGAGCTTCTCTCAGAATGTACCACAGCACAGAGCTTCTCTCAGAATGTACCACAGCACAGAGCTTCTCTCTGATTGTACCACAGCAGAGAGCATCTCTCTGAGATTATATTAAACAATGAGTGTTAATGAATGATTTATGCTCTACCACATTTAGTGCAAATCAAGCAAAAACATGTTCCCACACCTTTTCCACAGCATATGTAGGTTGTACATATTGGAAAATTGCAACACTAGATATATTTGTGTGCTGCTTTACCAAGACCTCGGTCAGATGTTAACCAAATATCATTCATAGAAAAATCTCAGATGAAATCTTTGGTTCTATTATAGCTCATCTCTCTTGCTGTTATGGCTTTTTGTACTATGTCAAGTCAAGTCATTCAGATTTATATAGGACTTTTTCTGAACGAGTCAGCACAAAGTACTTCACAGACATTGACATGTACACACAGGTAGAGAAATACCCATGTGTACATATGAGTATAGTAAAAGAAAAAACAATTTATTGTGGTTTAAAATAAGTAATTTAGAAACATACATCTGGCTAAAGCTTGATAAAAGAGAGAGAGATAAAAAGAATAAAAATAGAGATAAAAATAAATAAATAAATAAATTAGAACAAGAGTCACTCCCCCCCTAACTGTTAAAAAGATGAGTTTTAAGTTTAGATTTAAAACTGGCTACGGTCTCCGCGGTCCGAACGTCGATTGGGAGTTTGTTCGAAAGCAGTGGAGCTCTGCAGGAAAAGGCTCTACCACCTGCAGTAACTTTGTTGATTCTTGGAACCACAAGAGATCAGAGTTTTGCGAGTGCAATGAGCGACGAGGTCTATACGGGACAATAAGATCGCTCAAGTATTGTGGTGCGAGCCCGTTCAGGACTTTAAAAACAAGCAGAATTACTTTAAAATCAATTCGCTTTTTGACAGGTAGCCAGTGTAGAGAGGCCAGCACTGGGGTGATATGGTCGTATTTTCTCTTCCTGCTGCGTTTTGGACCATCTGGAGACTCTTTAATGATGTTTTAGAACACCCAGATAGTAGCGCATTACAATAGTCCAGCCTCGAAGTTATAAAGGCATGGACTAGCTTTTCCTTATCGTGCAGTGACTAAGCTTAGCAATCCTACGAGGGTGATAGAAAGCCACTCTGGATGTTTTTGATATGAGTATTGAATGAAAGATCTTGATCAAAGATTGTGCCTAGATTCTTAATAGCTGCGCTAGCAGTAGCAGAGGAAGCATCGAGCATCGAGGAAGCATAATAAAGTTCTTGATAGCAACCCTGTAAGGCATGTCCAATGTTGATTTACTGCCTTTTTCAGTCACAATCATTCTCAACATATTAATGTTTCACGGATCCAAAGGAAATTTCTGAAGAAACTAGTTTTAAATATGAATGTTAAATTAGTCATCCATACTAAATAAATAAAGAAAGACAGGACAACTGTGATGTTTTTAACTCTGATGTTTTTTTCTTTTGGTTTTCAGAACAAAAGGAATAAGGAGATGGACTTCTTGACAAGCAAGCCTTCACAATGCATACAGAGGAATATTTTCTTCACAGGGAAAAAAAAAACAAAAACATTGTAAAGTGCAATTCATAGTACTTGCCATTATTTATAATTATTTGCCATACTCATGGACATTTTAATTATATGAGAAACTATTTGTAAAGACATTAATAGTAGGACACAATTAATTTATATTTAGAAACAATTTCAATAAACATTACCAAATATTTTTTGAATACAGAAATGATTTGCTTCCACATTACAACGAGAAATATTAATTCCTTTTGGTAGTACCTGACAAGGGGTGGCACGATGGTGCAGTGGGTAGCACGGTTGCCTCACAGCAAAAAGGTCATGGGTTTGACTCTGACCCGGGCCGTTCTGTAGCGTTTACATGAAGTTTGCATGTTCTCCCTATGTCCGCGTGGGTTTCCTCTGGTACATAGTCCAAAGACATGCAGGCAGGCTAACTGGAGACTAGGTAGAAGTGTGTAAGTGAATGTGTACCCTGCGATAGACTGGCAACCTGTCCAGGGTGTATTCCTGCCCTCTCACCCAATACATGCTGGGATAAGCTCCAGCACCCCCTGCAACCTTGCTCAGGATAAGCAAGTATAGATAATGGATGGTTGGAGTACCGGCATTGTGACTATTGTATGTAATGGACATTTTTCGATTGTTTTACTTTTACAGTGCCATAATGCCATATTTTCATTGTCATGGCTTTAAACTGGCTTTATAATGAAGAAATAACTTTGAACTACAAAAACATTAATAACAAGATGGAATGAAATATTATAGCATAACGTAATGAAGTGTAATATTGAACCTATGATCTTTGTATTTATATTACATTCCTTGATGATAATACACAGAAAGCCCATATTTAAAATATGGGCTTTCTGTGTACTAGAACTGTGATTGAATGGTCTGGGGGACATATGAAAATGAATCTTCCCATTTGTGATTTCCATGTTTCAGAATGATTCATATTTCTATAGCAGCTTTCAAGCCTTCAAGTCCTTTTTCGTTGTTCTAAACAACACAAATTCACCCAAATAGTGGGATTTATTTATTCAATTGCGCTCTTTTCCAGACATATTATTTTGGAGCTCAAAGGTCAGAGCAACTTTTACCCATTAAACACTCGTGGGACCTCAAGAGGGTTTTTAGCAATTTGCCATCAGGACCAAATCAGCAGGATTTCCATGGAAGCGTCGGGGAGCACTGATAAGCTCAGAACCACAAGAGCACCGCTCCTATGACAACCGTGGGCTAATAAGCAAAATAACAATCAACCCAGAGAATATAAGAGGCCATTTGCTCTCTCTGGGCTTATCCTCTGCTCCCAGGGGGGCAGTTAAAAGTCCAGTAGGCTGAAAAACCCTCAAGTCTCGGCTGTGCTCTTGAACCTTGTTCTTAAGGGGGCGAAGTCCTCAGTGCAAATTTCAAGGGAGCTGTTGAATCCGGTGGAGTAATTGGATGAGTGTGTATTAATGATCAACTCTGAATAGATTACAAAGACTGAACATGCAAAGGAATTTACTCCCTCTCTCTCTCTCTCTCTCTCTCTCTCTCCCTCTCTCACACACACACACACACACTCACACCCACACACACACACACACACACACACACACACACACACACTGTCTCTGCCTGTCTGTTGTCTCTCTCTTATTTATCTTTCATATCTGAATAGTTCTCTTTATCTCTCTTGTTGCTATGAAGGGAAAGGAAATAAACACTCATTGGTTTTCCAGCTTCAATACACATCCAACTCTCCCAATCATAGCTGTTTCCACAGAGGTATGCCTTTATATATGAAAACAAAATTCACACCAGGTGAGTGTTACCTCTGGCCAATCAGTGACATTATTGGACTATGGACTCTCAGGCAGAAGATAAAACCAGTGGTACTACTGACCTTGAGGTCTAGATTTGAGTATCCCTGTCCTAATGGATGCAACTACACTGGGTTGTCAATCACTGACTACCCGGAACAAATCAAAGGGCTCGACTGTGCATAGCAAAACTCAATGACTGGTTCAAATCATTATAGCTTATCCAAGCTCATCCCATTTCTGGCCTCATGAAAGCTCATTGTGCTATCACTTCTTGCAGTCATGTGGTCACACAATACAAATGGCCTTTGAAACTGAAAATCAGAAATATACTGGAAATCAGTATTTTAACAGTGCTGAGAACTGGTGCTAGCTAGAAGGCAGGCTTGTGGGCGCACCCAATAAATAAGTAGGCCACGTTTTCTAGCATGTATATTTTTTTTTGACAATTTCAAGTGAACTGGAAAAGTATGTCATCTTTGTTGCACAACCGGCTTCAGTGACGTCAATGTCAAGGCTGTTGGTACTGACAGGATTAGATGAGTTTAGGCTGTCTAGACAGGAAAGGACAACAGGAACAGTAATATTCGGGTTGCAGTATGGACTTGAGTGGAGTTCATGAAAGGAGAGGAGAGGTAAGGAGAGAAAACAAAGGAAGGTCAGAGCAAAAGTACAAAAATATGAAACATTTACCATAGTCATGCAATAACGTAAGTACTGTAAGTGTGTGAGGTCAGATAGAAAGGAAATGTGTGTAATAATAATAATAATAATAATAATAATAACTACTTTCGCATTTCAGAGATTTCACATGACCTCATAATAAGCGTGAGGATGCAGACACAATGGGGCACATGAATTCTGACACTTCTCCGAGACGTCTTGAGTTGATAAAACGGTTCACTAAAATCATGCTGTATCCATTTGAGTTCTGCCTGCACCCGATTGTCATAACAACAGGAGAAAATGACAGTCTCTACTTTTCTCTTTTAATTCTCTATTTTTGTATGCGCTCAAATCCAGAGGTTGACAATTTATTATGGGTTCATTTTTCAAAATCCACACAATTCAAGTAAAGATATAAAGAATTTGCCTTTTAATGTGGTCTAAAACAACTTTATACAGTATGCAGCTATAGCTGTAATGCATCCTCTGCACAATACAGTTTGCATCTTTCTCACGGTGCGCAGGAACTGCCGCCGTGGGCTATGCATGGCAAATTGTGGTCACTCACGGACGACCTTTGAGGGATGTTTTGTGGGACGCATGCGCAGGTGGTGCTTCTTTTAGTAGGACGCATGCGCAGGTGGTGCCAGCTAAAATGTGTCTGCGGAAGTGAGTTGCGCCGTGGGTCTGGACGATTCCGTGCTTGTTATGTAGATAGTTTCCCTTCCCATGAAGAGTTACAAAAATATTCTAAAGATTAGTGGCAAGAGATGCCTTTTGTTTCATTTTTTGTCACCGTTTACTAAACAGTCGGTTCAACGTGCTCTTCGTTCGAGAATTCATGCATCACATTTGAAACCCTTTCTTCACTGCTCTATCCCAATAAAGTTGTGAGTTCTAAAGTAACACTGACCGTCACTGCTCAAACAAGCCTTTCGTGTTCTTTGCGGGAAGAGGCCACACTTTCTTTCTTTGGGGGGGGCTGACATGACATTTTCGAGTCTAGATGAGAACCTCACACAGACAAAGCCATTGTAATTGGCCCCTCTGACAGGCAAGCTGGTTTCTGTGAAACGTAATTAAAACAGCAGGAAACACGCATCAGATTTAGGACACATCTTGAGATTTTCCGTTCGCATAACAATAACACAGCGGGAGAGTTCACCTACGCAGCCTCCTTACTGCTACCGACTCATTCTCAGACAGCTTCCCTCTCTCTGTATAACACAAGTTTATATGAGGTGGTCCTGTGACATAACCCATAATCCATCACTTTTAACTGTCTGAAGACCAATTAACCACTTTAAATATTTTTGGAAGTATTTTGGAACTTGGGATTTTAGAAAAGCATGGCTTGGAGTGGAATTGTGCACATATATCTCCACAGCACATGTTAACAGTAACTACTATCCGCAGGGGTTAAATAATGTCATGTTTTCCTTTATTTACTTTAGACATATTTTCATTTAGCACTGAGAATTAAACTGCTGGGGAACTTGAAGATGTTGTTATGGGGAGGTCAGCGTGAAGCCCAGCCCTGAGGCTTTATCAAAGAGCAAGCAGGTGTTGGGCAGGGTAGTCTCTGACACCACACCCACCCCATTGAGCCACTCCAAACCGCCAAGCTCCCATGACTCATCCGATCCCTCCGCAGGACCCGCGAAAGCCCGGCTACCTCCGGCGAGCGAATGAGTCCCTGTACCCGTGCGGATTCAAAAAAACTGAGAGAAAGGGAAAACTCAACTGATTATGATACAAAATTCTTGGCAAAGCACACTGATTGGCTGGCCACTAGATCTATATAGAAAGATCACTTATTGGCTGGCGACTAGATCTGCATATTAGCATCATTGATTAGCTGGCCACTAAATCTAAATAGAAAGATCACGGATTGCCTGCCCACTAGATCTGTAGATAAAGATCACTGATTGGCTGGCCACTAGCTCTACATAGAAAGATCACTGATTGGCTTGCCACTAGATCTGCATTGATTAGTAGGCCACTAGATCTACATAGAAAGATCACTGGTTGGCTGCCCACTAGATCTTGTAATGACCTGGTCTAGGGTCAGACTGAATGAGTGAAGAATTGGTAAGGGAAACGTACTGCAAACCGACCAGTAACTCTGGTCCCTAACTAACTATCTAACCGAAAACTGGCTTGTCTTCGAAGGGTACTGGGCACGGGGCGGCTTTGAACGCTGAACTTCGGACAGTTAGCCGATAGTCTGAAACCAGCATACCCGCCACGGAGTGTTAAGTCTGCACCCAGTGTAGCTTCAAAAACAATAAAGGAAAAATAACAAAGCAAAGTAACAAACTTGTGTCCCGATGGACGGGTTTGTAGTTCAGCTGGGAACACAATAACTAACTGGAGCACTATACGGCGAGCAGAGGGCAAAACGAAAATCAAGGTAGAGACCGAGGGAATGGTCAAACACAAAATCCAGTCAACAAACAAAACAGAGGGGCTCGGTGAGAATCGGAATAGAATACGAGAGCGAATGGTCAGAAACACAAAATCATGGGCGAAACAAATTAGAAAGGCTAAGGCAAGAATCAGAAGGAACAAGTCAGTGGTCATACGCAAGATCTAATCAGCAAACAAACCAGAAGGGCTAGACGGCAATTGGAATCAAATAAAAATAGGGTCAAACGTGAAGCCAAAAAAGCAATCACTATACACAACACACCAAGCATGAGTTTGAGCTAGTCTCAACAGGGAGGTGGCAAACGGCAACTTTTTCAAGCTAAGTAACCGGAAATGAAAACGACCAATCTGATGACATCACTAGATCTACATAGAAAAATCACTGACTGGCAGGCCGCTCAATGGATTGTGAAAGATCACAATATTCTTGGTTCATTGCCAGTCACGTTCTTCATATAGAAATGCTGCAAAAAGATACGGTAAGGTCGATATCAAAGGAGAAAGCAATTTGTGTACCTGACAGATGAACTGAGGACCCGGAGGGGGTGTCGCACCCCAATTCCCCGTCGCGGCGGGAGGAGCTCCCCCACTCGCGATTCGAGGCCAACCCGCCGACCGCCGCCCTCCAGGCTGCTGAAGCCAATCCGCTTCACCAGAGGAGCCCGTGAGCGCACGGGGCTGTTCATCCTCAGCCGAAGGACACCCACCGCCATCGGGCTGACCTTTACACCGGGGACCGCGACGTCCGCCTGCCGATTGGTCAGTCGAGGGGCCGAGCGTATTAAAAAAACCTCTGTGAAGTGGCTGCTGTGGCAAAAAAGAAAAAAAAAAAACCCTGTTAAAAATGATGCTATTGACTCAGTGACCTTGTGCTTCAACGGGGCTAAATGAGTACGTTCGGACTCCATCAAAAAGTTTTAAGTTCCCGCACGTTACCCCGCCGCCCCTGGATGACCCGAGCCAAATTTTTCTTGGGGGGCAGTCGCCATCTTTAAAGTACAGCTGGAGTTCAGTACTTCCAGGACTCACTTTCTTCCACTCGGGGAGTTAACTCTGCAGTAGAGCTCTCCCACAGTTTAATCTCCACTGTCTGAGGTCAATAAACACATTCAGGTCAGACTTCACTTATTCTCTGCAAGTGGCGGTTACAGTGGCAAGAGTGAAAACATCTTTTCAGTCTGGCTAAACTATACATTATACTGGACGATTACATTTCCGAGAAGGAGGTAAATTGCTGCGAAAGCACAGTTAGCTGGTTCTATAAATACTGACATTTATGCACCAAAAGCATTTAATTTGTGTTCTGCTCTGACAATGTTTTTTCTATTTTTTCCACCACAAGCACTGGAATAAATCATGTCAACTCGAATCTTTAATGGTTACCTCCCGTAAAATTTGTTTTTCCCCCTTTTGAGCGGAGTTAATTGGTCGTGTTCACACAATGAAAAGGGGGAAGACCCTTAATTTATCATTTAACATGGAAATGTATCACATTTTACAGCCTTGGTGGGTGTGTGTGAGCTATTTTTTTTTTTGCATCGTTAATGTTTGCTTCCAATGTATCTAAAATGCCCATGACTATGACAAATGCATTGTGAAACCCATTTACACACTGCAGTCATCACAATCAGAGTAAATTATATACATCTTCTTATTAAGTTATGAAAAGAACAATTGATTGTAAAGTAGGCATCTAAATCTCATAAGGGAATGTTATTTCCCCAAACACTCTACAGTACCTGTGACAATGAGACTATGACAAGCTGCTCTCTTTTTTCCACATTAAAGATACTGTATATGGTAATATAATGTGAACAAAAAAGTATTATAATAATTATTATTATTATTACATATAATTAACACTCAAAAGGTGTTTATAATTTAGGTGTTTTGGTATAACCTTGTGATAAAGGTCATAAACAGTTTTTGTTTTTCCTGTTATTTTCAGCATCGGGTAGAGAAAAATTCAGTTAATATATGCTCATTTATTGAATAACAAACCAAAGTACAAACATTTATTTTCAATTTCTACCGACAATAACAGCAAAATATGATTTTTACTTAAAATAATCTTGAACATGACTTGAAATATCCTCCTTTGGCTTTAATTACAATTAAATTAATTACTGGAAGTCTATCCAATCATTTTGCAAAGGGGGAGGTTGAGGGGGGAGAGGGAGGTGGAGGGGTAATGAAATTAATTAAATTACCTTGAGGTTTTTTTACATTACCTTTAGCCTGTAGTGCAAGTAAAACAGGCACTTGCACTACAGATCAGACCTGAATTACAGTCGTTCACTGCTCTCTAGTGACCCCTGCAGGTGGACTGGGCACTTGACCCCTTCAACAGCTGCACATGAAGTGTCTTCCTGTGACTCTTGTGTAAGGCTGGTGGCATTTATTTATTCATTTATTCATTTATTTATTTATTTAGAATAATAATCAACATTCTGCTATATCTATACTAATGCACACTCAGTAGGAAGGACTGTTCAACAACACATGTAAAAACTACGTTTTTGAACTTTTTTTGATATTTTTCTGATATTTGCAAACAAACATTATCATAAAGATGAAATGTAAAAATATGAATATGCCTTCCTCAGAAGAATGAATTAAGCAAAAAAGGACATTTTTTGTGTGCAATCAGAGTGCTTGTAAACCTTTCTCAACAAGAGAAGCTGCCATGATCTTGCATCATCTGTTGTTTGCTCAAATGTATTTTACTTCTGAATAAAGAGGAATCATCTCATCCAGAATGAAGAGGAAAACATCCCCACGGCTGATAAATTCAATTTCTGCAATACGGCAGGGTGAATGGGCTTTTATGGGTAATATATGATGCATTAACCGGCTTTAGCCTACAGTGCAGTTTAACAGCAAGACAATAAAACAACAGTTTGCTGATCGTATCCAGCTCATCTTTGGACCCCTTGAAGCTCATCAAGTCCTGACTGAAAACAGCATGTTTATAACAAGAAGAAAAATAACGTCAGGGCTGTGTTAGCCGTCCGCATGCTCATTCAGGCTTCACGTCCGTTCATTCACAGCCATACCTCATTGCATGGAAGCGGGCAGCTGCTGATTCGAAAACAAAACTCTCACAAGCCGAGGTGTGTTGAGATTAGCATTAGCCATATTAGCTTCCTCCAGCACGCAGCTTCTCAGTGCTGTGGAGACACAAGAAGTGAAATTTCGGGAGTCATTACATACTCTGGGGGAGGGCACAGTGGTGCAGTGGGCAATGAATGGTGTGTGTGTGTGCCCAGCGATAGATTGGCGGTCTGTCCAGGGCGTATTCCTGCCTCTCACCCAATGCACGCTGGGATAGGCTCCAGCACCCCCCATAACCCTGCCTCAGGATAAGCGGGTATAGATAATGGTTGGATGGATGGATTACATACTTTGTAGGCTCTGTCCTTAAAAAGATTTATTTTTGCATTTTTTGGCTGGCCAGAATGAAAGATTTCCAGATTTTGATTTGCAAACTCTGAGATTCATGTACATAATGTACTGTATATGCACATGCTCTGATGAATTTGTATTAGACACTTAGGCTTTGCTTTGGTCAGCACTGAACAGAACACCTGAATGCCACATGAAGTTCCTTCAGAGGAAACCGTTTCAAACGAATCCCAGCGATTCGCTTCCCGCGGTTCCGTACGAACCCGGGACGGCGAGCGCACGAGCCCTCCGAAGCAGAAGGAAAACCGACGTGCCGGGAGAAACCGCCAAAAGGCCGAGCGGTTCGCTCCAAACGGCACCGGAAGCGCTCCGTGCGTCGGCTTCAGAAACTTTCAGCCGCAAATCGGGGAACCGAAGGGGAGGGGTCAAGCAACAGTCCATTGGGTAGTTGAGGGAAAAAGAGGTGTCAACAGCTTCCGCCAGGAGTCACCTGAGATGTGTTTCCACGGGGATGCAGGGAGCAGGTAGAGGCTCTCAGGTGAGTCATTCTGCAGCTCAGCTCTCTCTCTCTCTCCTTGGAAAGGCTGTGAGCAGGTGGAGTGGGGGGCAGGAGAGAGAGAGCAGCTAAAAGCTTTCACACGTTCCCAGCCCACCCTGCAAGAGGGGGAGGGGAGGAGGGAGAGAGGTGGGGGGGGGTAAAAAAAACAAGTTGTGATTTTAAGATCGTTTCAAAGTTCAAGGGCAAACTGTCACACTCTCTGGATATTGACTGCATGTCTGAATACTGAATGTTGATGGGACACACCCACTGAATATCCTCAAATGTAAAAACACACCCTCCCGGTGGCCAATGAAATACTTTGGCTCTTTCAGCCATACGCTCTGGTTAATCTGTGTGGGGGAGGGAGGGGGTGTAAAAAAAGCAGGTGGTGATTTTAAGATCGCATCAAAGTTCAAGGACGCACTGCGCCTTCTCCCGACAGCAAAGAAATGCTCCTGTCACCGTGGCGACGAGGCCATAAAAACAGAGGGACCGGCGAGCCTCGCCTTCGCCGTGGCCGCGAGCGAGCGGACGATGTAAATAATATAAAAGTACAGGCATCGTCTGACGTGCGGTGCGGCGTTGAATCTATCCATGAGCTCCGTTCCTCTCTCTGAACGAAGAGTAACCCGCGTTCCCCGTAATGGCCTGTCACGCAAACCCATCACCGTGGACACCGGTGCTTACCCTTATCTCCGGCGGCCTTGAGGGGCCTCCGTCTCGATGAAAGAAATCAGACAAAGTCATCGCGCCCCATTACAATCATGTCTGTCCATCACCTTCCTGCCGAGCCCCATGAGCATCTCCTCTGGACTGGTTTACTTCCAATTATGCTAATACGGATAATTTATTTAAGCGTGGGCATTTATATAATGTGGCATCCAGAGGACTGACAATTGCATAATGATTAAATCCTTGAGTTAAGATGACAGCAACATATTTCAGCTTTTCAATGACATAAACGTGATACATTAATAGAAAAAAAAATACATGTTTAAATAAAAGACAACTATAAAACAGATCGAAACACAGGCACTCAGTGGATAGTGAGCAGTAAACTATGAAAATTGATTTAATAAAACCTTCAAATAAAAACTTCCCGTGCTACACACAAGTCACCTGCTATGACCAATCCGGCTGCTAATTTGCTAGGGACTTTTAATGGTTGACAAGTCTCTGTGGTAAATATTGTCTTCAACAATAACATCATAACACTTTTCAATTTCTGCTCTTTCCGCTAACTTTGCTCGCGTTTGAATATGATTAAAGTGCAAGACGCCTGTGAGAATGATGGCTAATTGTGTAAACGAGAAACATGCAGATGTTTTCATGTGGGTGGCAAAGATACTCCAGACTGAGAAATGAACCAGGATGCTGAGTCACACTTGACTTGAGGGCACCAGCCATCTGACATAGAAACTAATAACCAATCAACTCAAAACACTCGCAATAACAGAAATGGATAAAACTATGGGGCAACTGCAGCTCTCACAACAAGCAAGGTAATCGCAGCCATTTTAAAAATTTGACATTCAGACAGTGTTAAGATGGGGAGGCGTGTAAATTCTGTCATTCAATTTATGATCAGCAGCTTTTCAAACATGTGTTTTATTTCTTCAAAATTCTAAAAATAAAAAATAAAATTAAAAAAAAAAATTGCGATGGCAGGTATTCCATGCAGCCAAGTTACGCCTTGGCGAGGTGGCATGCCCCATACCTATACAGCACCGAGAGTTTGGCACTTTTCAGGGCTTCCTACAGAAAATAACCACAATGTCCACAGACTCTCAGCCCTTAAAAACATTCATTTCTGTGCCTTCTGACCCCATTTAAACAGAGAGAATTCACAAACAACTTCACACGTCTGCACAATAAAGCCCCAAACTTAAGGGACTCAAAGTTAGACCTGCCAATGTGTTCAGATGGTAAGATGAAAAAACACAAGGCCAAGTTACTTGAAATAATTTAGGAAACATTGGGTAGCAAATATTGTTTCTTGTAACTTGCTGTAATTTTTATATAAGTACATTTAATGGCAGGCCAAGATTTTGCAAGTCTTAATGATTATAATACTTTGTATGTGTGAGTAACTTGGCATTTTGACATTCGAAAATGTGTTTGTGCTCAGATTAAAATTTGCATCACATAAAAGTCAGATTTATATGGCACCCTACTCAGTATAAATAGAACCTTGTATACACAGGTTTTATATTGTATATGCACACACCTATTAGCAAAATCTTCTTGCAGTTCAGTAGCTCTGCTTTTGTGTGCATTAAATATTTGAACTGTAATAAGATGAAAATAAAAGCTTTTGAGTTCAAAAGAAAATGTATGTTTTTGAAGTACAGCCAAATGTCTTTGTTATAATTTAAGTAAAATCTGCACTAAGATTGTGCTCCCACACAATTATGTAACACAGAAAAATGTAATGGGTGAGAATTAATATCTCTCAAATTTTTCTAAATTGTGGATAGTCTATCTTTACAAATGCCATTAAATAAATAAATAAGATAAAAGTGTTTCCTACCACACTTATTTGCAGTTCCACAGCTCCTGCCGTATCTCAGCAACAGGTGGCTCTGTGGGGTCAGAGGTGAGCTTTATTTCTCTCCCTCATTGATGGGTGCTTTCACTCATGTGCACTTAAAACACAGGTAGAGAGATACTCAGACAATAACACTGATCAGTAATGGGTTCAGTTATTTGGCCTGCTCCTTTAAATGGTGTTTTAAAGATAAACTGCCAGACCTCTTTGCTTTTGTGCTCGCCCAGATGATTTCAGCTGTGTTTCAGAAGTGTGGGTGTAGGTTCTCAGGAAGCTGGCCTTACCGGCTTCAGGCCTTGGTGTTCTCTCTATAATTTTCACAACAAAAGCAGTATGCATACTGGAATTAAAACACTACATGGTTCGTTAACAATTCACTTTATTATTCTTTTATATTATGTTCCCCCTATCACTTCTTCCATTTCCAAATAAAAAATTAAACATAAAAAAATAAAGTTGTGCAGGCATAGCACATTTTATGCACCCGATTCAACATCATATCCTGATTCAAAAGTCTGCCACACACTCTGGATATTGACTGCATATCTGAATATTGAATATTTATGGGACATGTCATCTGAATAAAACATACTATCCTGGTGGCCTATAAAATACTTTGGCCCGGTCAGTCATGGTTAAGACACTCTGGTTAAGCTGTGCTTTGTCGTATATTACGGTCCATGTGATTGTTTTATTCTCTCCATAGGAACGTATTAAGACCTGGTCTCGGTCAGACCGTAACTGGATGAATGATGAGGGAAATGAGTGTGAATGGATTAGGGAAACGTACCACAAACCGACCGGTAACTCCAGTCCCGATCTGCCTACTATCCAAACCTAACTGAAAACTGGCTGGACTTCTGGGCACGGGGCAGCTTTGAACACTGAGCTTAGGACAGTTGGTTAGTCGGTAGTCTGAAACCAAAGGACTGAATAGCATACCACCAGTGGAGTGTTAAATCTCCACCCGGAGTACCTTCATGTATAATAAAGGAAAAATAACAAAGTAAAATAACAAACTTGTGTCCCGATGGAAGGATTTGTAGTCCAGCTGGGAACACACTAACTAACCGGAGCACTGTACGGCGAGCAGAGGGCAAAACGAGAGTCGAGGTCGAGAACAAGCGAATGGTCAAACACAAAATCCAATCAGCAAACAAAGCAGAGGGGCTAGGCGAGAATCGGAATCGAATACGACAGCAAATGGTCAGACACACAAAATCACGGTGCAAACAAACCAGAAGGGCTCGACGGGAATCAGAATCAAACAAAACGCAAAGTCAAATAAAGCAATCACTAAAAAATATTCCAGACAATCACTAAAAAATATTCCAGACACATAGCAATGAAATCGGGATTGCATTAGGATGGAACTGGGATGGATTCTGTAGCGTTAACGCTAATGATCTGTGACAGGGTTTAAGTGAAGGCTTTCTCTGAAACAATATTCATGCTGCATTCAACATTTCAATATTAGTGAAACTGTCATATTGTCAATATCGATATGAGCTCCATATTGAGAAATATCAATATGAAAATATTTCATCAAACGCACACCTTCTGAAAGGAAATATTAGACACTACCAGAACCCATTTCTTCCAGTTCCATGATGCGTATGGCAGTGCAGACATGATCTGGCTGACTGAACTTTGGTTATATAGGGTTTTCCCTGCATTGTTGCAGTTTATCACTGACTGTGAGTGTGTGTATGTGTGCACGTGTTTGCTTATTGCTATTCTCTCTGAATTAGAGCACCACCATATGCCTAAAATGTAAACGAGTGTGTAAAATGTAAACTAGATCATTTTCATGCTTAAATAACCTCTACGTGCAGGTTACATGTGTGGTTACATATTTCCGTTGGAAGCCACTTTTTAGTTCTCATGCATGTATATGTAGAAATCGCTTAACCTCATGACTTCAGTACTATTGACTGGTGTGCACACACATTGATTGTGCATTGTTTGCCTTGTGATTGGTGCAGTGTTGTTTTATGTGGTAAAGATTTTACAGGGGAAATGACCGTGTAGATAAAACCTGAAGCTCCTAGAGGACATAATTATTCAACACCAAGCCAATATGTTGTTTATGTGTATCATTTAATTTGGTATTTAAATTGTGTGTATTCTGTGGCTTGTAACATGCCTGCACGTAAGAGGTCACAATGAAGCATGTTCTCACGACAACGGACTTCCTCTCCACCCTAAACCCATTTCTATCGCAACAGAATCAGGGCCAGATTAGACTCAAAGTCCATTTTGAGCATCAATTTCATGCCAAGCATCCAAAACAGAATGAAAAGGGGTCAGAAAAGGCCAAAATAATGGTCAGTAATAAAGGTGTGATTCAGAGCTTTGAATCGCCAGGGGCGATAAGGTGAATCAGTAACAGCACACTCCACTTCAAGGGCCTTAAGAGATGCTTGTTTTCTAGACGACGGGGCAGTCGAGGTTAACCTGGACGAAAGAACTCCAAAACCAATTAATTCAAACACCTGGAGAGGGTCGCCATTGGGGACTTCCTGATCAGGGCGGAGGATTAACACACGGGAACTGGAAGATTATAGAACGCTCCCAGCATGCTCAGCGTCTCTCTGGTAACTGAACACCAAGGACACGGATGCACGTCTCCTTACGGGAAGAATATGAAGGACACCACAAAACGTGGCCATTTTCCAGCGTGTGAAGCCTTCAAAAGTGAATAGCAGCGCTTTCCAAGCTGAGACCCCTTTGAAAAGTAGGTCTTTAATTCTCCCAGTTAGACAGCTTGAATCTTTGGTATTAATTACACATTATTCAGTATGAATGACATCCTTTTCGTCTCAAGGCCCAAGGTGTACTGACTCATTTATTTGTTTCACGCAACTTTGTTAGTTTTTCTGTATTAGATACAATGGAAGCTGCAGGTTGAAGATAAGAGTATATTTTAAAACTGTGTTTAATTAACTGTTCATGTATTCAAAAGTTTTCAGTTTCAAAACCTACATATACCCTCCAGCAAGGCATTTAACCTCCTGACTTTATTAAACATCCAGAAATGGCTGATGTGTGTGTGTGTGTGTGTGTGATTGAGTGTGTGTGTGTGTGTGTATGTGTGTGTGTGTGTCTGTCTGTTGATATGGGTCTCTGCTTGGCAAATTCATAAGACAAACCCAAAGCACATTTCCTCATTATTTAACACCAATTAGTTAGAAAATAGGCCAGGGAAGTAACAGAGACAATGGCAGTTTTGCTGTATTTCTGTCATTTTAATGAGATGCCATTTGGATGGGGGGTTTTTATGAAGATATTTTAGACTGAAATGAATACAATCTACGCTGTTCTAACAAACAGCAGTCAGAATATTAATCCTCATAATGACACAAAGGGTGAAAAATAACCCAGTTTTCCACATACATAGTCCTATTAGATCCACTTTGGTTATTAATGCAGTTATGAAACAATTCCCAGCCATTTCAGACACATTTAATTTCCAATGAATACCACTTCTCCCAGATTTACCCCAGACTTGAGGAAGTAAGTGTGGATGTTACTTGGTGTTTGAACACATAGCCGTATCTGGGTAACATGGCGTCAATATAAACCACTCACACATACACACACACACACGCGCACACACACCATCTAGCCCTAAAGTTTTCCTTGTAAAAACCCACTGTGACCTACCTGAAATGGCTATCTTAGCATTGCATCCTATAGCCATTTTGTGTTTAGCCAGAAGGACACTGGCATTACAAAAGTACCCCCGCACATTTTTCAGTCAAATGCACCTTTTGCCAAATTTTAAGGCGTGACTGGCCAGAGTGGGGTAGTGTGTCCTGTACATTGTTCCAGCTTCTTTTGTGATCTGTTCAAGCTTAAGTATATTAAAAGCACCATACGTGCGTATTGATTATGACTTAAACTTTCCATTTTTCTCCTGCCATGACAATGTAAGCATGATTGGACAGAATTTAGACTAGATACAATTCATACCAAGTCCAGTCAAGTCAGATCTAGACTAAGTATACCCACATTTTCACAGTTTTGCATTATGGACTAAATTATATTGCACCTATCAGCTTAAGTGCCGCAGGGCTTCTTATCTTATATCGGAAGTCTATATTAGGTCATAGGGATTAGCTACTAGGCAAGGACTTAACAGTCTTCCATGACTCTGTTTTACTGCCTGGTGCCAAAAAAAGTTTCCACCTTTACAAATCTGCAGACCTTTCACTATATATAGTGTTTTCAATATGCATGCGAGTGAAAAGAGAAATCTTTATTTTAATACATTTGGGAATATATATTTTATATAAAATATGGGCACCAGTGCTAATTGATGTTGGATAATTAATTTGATCCCTATATTACACACATTTTGGTTTTGCACTGAAAAAAAGTTACTGGAATATTTCGGACCTCGGACAATGTGTCAGTGATAAATTATTTTACTTTCACCCCAGCATTCCCCAAATATTTTGTGTCCTGCAGGCAATGATGTGACATTTTGGTTGTAAAGCACCAAGAAAAGTAATGTATTTCTGGAACATGTATTTAATTAAAAATTGTAGTAATAAGGACTTTCCATTAGAAAATTCAGGCAATGTAATTACAAATAGCTATTGTTCAATTTATAATATCTATTGTATACAGACATCACATCCTTTTATATATACATCACACACACACACACATACATGTACACTACATGGACAAAAGTATGTGAACACCCGAACATCACACAACCATATGTGCTTGTTGAACTTCTCATTCCAAAACCATGGGCATTAATATGGAGTTGGACCCCCCTTTGCCGCTATAATAACCTTCACTCTTCTGGGAAGGCTTCCCAGTAGATTTTGGGAAATGGCTGCAGGGATTCGATTCCATTCAGCCACAAGAGCATCAGTGAGCTTGGGCACTGATGTTGGGCAATAAGGCCTGGCTCACAGTCGGTGTTCCTATTCATCCCAAAGGTGTTGGATGGGGTTAAGATGAGGGCTCTGTGCAGACCAGTCAATTTTTCCACAGCAAACCATTTCTTTATGGACCTTGCTTTGTGCACAGGGGCATCGTCATGCTAAAACAGGAAAAGGGCCTTCCCCAAACCGTTGCCTCAAAACTGGAAGCACACAATTCTCTGGAATGTCATTGCATGCGGTTGCCTTAAGCTTGTCCTTCACTGGAACTAAGGGTTCAAGTCAAAACCATGAAAAACGGTCCCAGACCATTGTTCCTCCTCCAGCAAACTTTACAGTTGGTGCTATGCGTTAGCGCAGGTAGCATTCTCCTGGCATGCGCTGAACCCGTCTGTCAGACAGCCAGATAGTGATTCATCACTCCAGAGAATGCGTTTCTACTGCTCCAGAGTCCTGCGTGTTGTGCAGGTGGCATTCATTCCTTTGATTGCGGATTGCCCTGTGGCAGAAATAAGCGTGGCACATCCCCCAGTCTTCGTGTTCTCTCCCTGTCACTAGCAGCTGTTGGTGTTGTTCCAGTATTACTCGCATTATGTATTTTCGTCGTAAATCTTTATTTTGTTGATACACTCTTTGGTTATCTGTGATCCCCGTGTGGTCTCCTCCCTGTGCCATGTGTTCCTAACAGGAGGCTGTCAGCATCGTCAGGATGAAGAGGAGCTCTGGTGAGAGCCAGGGCCACACAGAGGGGACTGCGGGAATGGGTAGAGAGAGAGAGAGAGAGAGAGCAGCGAAACACAGACGCAGTGAATGAAAAGCAACTGCGATTAAATCATCAGGAAAAGCAAGAGCACGGATAGCAAAAACCATTACTACAGGAGATTCTTCAGATTGAGTTCTGTTAATAGAACGAGGGGGCATGAAGGGAAATTAGCGAAGACGATAGGATGCATTTCTTCAAGCAGAGAGTAGTCTCTGTGTGGAATAGCCTGCCAGGTCATGTAGTAGAGGCAAAAACTCTGGGTTTTTCAAGACCAGGTTTGATACGGTGGCATGCACTATTTTGTTGTGGGTAAACAGAGCACTTCGGTGGTAGGAAAATGGCGAGCATTGCTGGGCTGAATGGCCTGTTCTCATCATCATGTTATGTTATGTTAGTACATAAGAATGACAAAGAGCCCACACAAAGCTGCCATGAAAAAGCCAAGCTTCAAACAATGCAAACACGCTTACAATACGTATGCAAAGCCCTTCAAACGAGCCACAACATAGGCAAGAGAGGTGGAGCTTTTATCCAATGATGAGTGGGCTAGAAATAAATGATTGAAGGGTGTCATGGAAATGACGGTAGATATGTACTACTTGAATGCAGAAGCAGATTCTGATGCAATGTGGAAAATGTGAGATTCTTTCTTTGGGAGTATAAGATTATTAGTGACACGGCAAGCTAAATATTTGTTTACTGGGTTTGTGGTGCATGTAACCTGTAGAAGCTATAAATTGCATATTACCTGTGAATGCGTGATAATTTACCCACATTACTGATCAAGAACTTGGGTTGGGAGCTCGGTTTAAATTCTAACTGTAAATGTTTATAGATCCCACAATAGCTCATTAAAGATTAAGCCAGTTAATCTAGAAGTAAAGCCCTGATCTCTACACTATGGTGGACCCACATCAACAACATATGCTTCTAAACATATAAAGCAGGCAAAACGTGTTGAATCTATTTGAATCTGTTAACATAATTATAGTTGGTTAGGAGTGGTTTATTTAGCATAAATTAGAATATATTCAGCATAAATTATTATTTGGAGAAAATTTAGGCATTTGTGTCCCCTTTGGCCCATTGAGCCAGTGGATGATTAATCCTTTGAAAAAGCAACAGAACAACATACAACTTACATTATCCACACATCATTGTGCAGTTACATTGTTGAAATTGACCTCAATGTTCAAACGGCATTATTTGATGCCATTCGCTACAGAGTGATAACTTACAGGTAACTTAAACTTTTTCACAGACAACATTAATTGTGCAGATCATACTTGTCTGTGCCATCTGTAGACTCAGTTGTGACCGCCTTTCTTTATGAGTGTCAGTGGTTTACCACAGATGCTTCTGCCAAAGTTGTTCAGGAAGTCCCCACCATTTCTCAGATGTCCATTCTAAAATGCATGCAATTTAAGATGGTTTAAGATTTGAGTGGAATGGTTTGCACTCAAAAATGCATTCCTCTTATCTTGGATGACATTTTTCCACTGCTCCATTTGGTTTTTGTTTTATTTTCTTCTGACAGAGTATTCCACCGTGTCATTTCTTTCAGACTGCAATTGGTGCTTTTTGTCTGTAAGTGTTTTTTTTGTTGGTGCCTGTACGGATCCATTGTAAACTGAGCAAAATAATTTGGTTCCATCTGTGTACCAGGAGGGTACAGTTGCGCCAAGTCACTAAAAGACTTGCTGTCATGTGACAGGCCATTTTTGGTCATGTGACCCAGATAAACTAGTGATCCTCGTTAGGACATGTGACTGATTTTTATGAGGGTCTCCTCCAAAAATATCTGCTTTATTCTGCACGCAGAATAAATGTACGCAGCAATGCGAAGCAGAATTTCCCCCCTAGAAGTCAGAAAAGCAATAAAGATTGCTATAAGTATTCTTTATAGCTATATTTAACTATATCTATGATTACAGTATAAATAAGATTTTGTGACAAATGCATATCTCTAATGTATAAATCTATGGATCTCAAATATATACAAATCTATGGATCAAATAACCCTAAATGAAATGAACCACAAACAATTGTTACAATGCAGTTTACAGCATGAATGGAATTGTAATGTACACTGATCAGCCACAACATTAAAATCACCTGCCTAATATTGTGTAGGTCCCCTTCGTGCCAGCAAACCAACTCTGACCCATCGAGAGTTTTTAAAATAAAGTGGAAATAATTCACCCTCTAACAATATCTTAGCTTCTTATAGCCCTGTAGCAACTAATAATGTAATAACTCCCAATAATGTAATCCATTTCAAATTTTTTATATAATAAAAACCAATAATGTAATAAGTAGTAGTAGTAGTGTACTTTATTGATCCCCGGGGGGAATTTGCACTGTTGCAGCATCAAAGACAACAAAGTAACACAGTCAGATACAAATTTACAGTAGATAAAAAATATCAGATACAAAAATATACAGAAATCCAAATATACCAGAGGACACCTTCAGAGATGGAGTCCATGCCTCCATTGGTCAGAGCTGTTTTGGCGGCACGAGGGCGACCTACACAATATTAGGTAGGTGGTTTTTAATGTTGTGGCTGATCGGTGTATGCCGCTTGTGTAACATTTTGATGTCTGCGGGAGATCCGTTTCCTGTTGCCGCTCGGGGAAGAATGAAGGCAATTAGGGAGCAATGATTTCTTATACAGGGTCCCTGGCACGGGAGACTCTGCAGGGCTGTGACGTTGCCCTGGCGTTGACTGGGCGCTCCATGTCACCCGATCGGGGATGCTGATTCACGGGGAAGGGAGGATATGTACGGCCGGACTTGCAGCCGGTGACATTTTCATCAGCGCTGCCATCAGTTAAGCGCGGGGACAGACGCCGAACCCTGCGGGGAGCGGGCCGATCAATCCGGACGGCTTCCGCGATCTCGGGAAGGGGCTGTCAGCACCTTGGAGGGCGGTGTTGGCCTCCTCCCAACCTCGGGTTTCCTCAGGTTAACTTCTGTTCTCGCAGCTCCCCCGCCCTCCCGGAGGACGCCAGGCTCAGCACAGGGCGTGCGGCTGGCTCCTCCCCCTCCGTGTACCGTTACATTGCATTACATTACAGGGATTTAGCAGACGCTCTTATCCAGAGCGACTTATGCAACTTTTACACAGCATTTACATTGCATCCACAGCTGGATATATACTGAAGCAATGCAGGTTAAGTATCTTGGTCAAGGGTACAACAGCAGTGTCCCACCCGGGAATCAAACCTGTGACCTTTTGGTTGCGAGACCAGTTCCTTACCCATTATACTACACTGCCGTGTATCGGCGGACAGCCCCCATGGGTTTTCATGCGCGCCAGCTCCCTTCCCATCAGTCGAGCTTTTTAAGGGCTAGCCTGCATTAGCATAGCCGTCGCGGCTATCAGTCGTGCGGTCGAAGGGCTAGCCCGCGTTAGCGTAGCTGTCGCGGCCGTCAGCCGAGCGTTCGAAGGGCTAGCCCAAGTTAGCGTAGACACCACGGCCGTCAGCCGGATGTTCGAAGGGCTAGCCCGCGTTAGCGTAGCCGAGCGACCGTCAACCGAGCGGTCGGTCAGGCTCTTCTGACAGCGCCTCATTACTTACCGTCAGTGTTTATTTGGCCTCCGAGCCTCGGCGAGCGATGAAAGCGGAGCGCTGATGTTTGTGTGATTATTTTCTGAGAGAGCGAGCGGGGCTAATGAGGAAAGCACCGCGCGTAATGAGACCGCAAAGGAACCGAGCCGGCCCTGACCTCGGCTCTCACGCTCGCATAATTTGGGAAAGTTTCGCTGCGACGGTGAGCGTTATCTGTAAAGCGAGGAAAAGACCTGGTGCTACAGCCGTGTCCAAAATAAAGGGTTTGACAAAGGGCTTTATACACTGTGTGGGAAGTGAGGATTAAGTGAAATAATTAAGTTCTGAATCCAGCGGTTTTAAGAAGTTAAAAACCTCCTTTGACGTCCGGCACTCTGAATACCAAACACAAGTGCATTAACATTTTAAACACCTCACTTACCCAACGTGTAAAATATATTTAGTCGATTTAATCTGTTAATTGTTATCAAAGATATAAATAATGAAATCGCTGAATTTGCTGATAGGCAGAGAAATCTGTTGGATCAACCTTTATCAAATGTACAACTCTAAACCAAATTAAAATTAAGATATGTATTAAGTTACAACAAATACTTACATCTGATCTAAAAACCAGGCTCAAATACGTTACAAAACACATACATGGGCACTTACAATCACAAAAGAAATGAATGAAAGAAAATATCAAACCACTGCTTGTTTCTTCCCAAGATCAAAGTCCAAAAGCCAAAAGACAGTTGAATGCTCCAGAAAGCCAAGGATGAACATGTAAAAATGCCAGGTGAGCTGTTAGACAAAAGCATCAGATACTGCCCACGCCAAACACCACACAACACCAGGCCCAGATGCAAAGTTCACAATACTCTGAAAGGCAACTGCAGATTTTCTGCCCCAGAATGGCCACCGCAACAGATGCTAAGCACCCAGGAGCTACTTTCTTTCTCCTGACTCTTACTCTTACTCGAACTCCAACCCTAACTGACTAGAAAAAGAAAAGTCTCCTTTCAGCAGTTCTGCGTGGGAGGGGGGCATGGTTGAGAGAGAGGGTGTCAACCTGGCCACGCTGATTTGGTGAGGTGTGAAGTGTGTGGACCACAGACAGGGACTGTGACTAACTGGAAACAAGCAAATTTACATATAAAAGTGGCCTTATATTTTTGGAAGCAGGACTAAGCACTATGATATTTTTATCAAAATATTCTTGATTTTAAGCCCTTTATAAAAAGTTCAAACATGACTATGGTTTGAGGCAATCCAGCTCGGCTATCAAAGAAAGAAGCATGGAAGTTTTTCAACTACTACTGACAAGAGATGGATTTTTGTAGGCAAATAATTATAATTATTCCACCTTCAGGTAAAATATTTTCCATGTAACAAAACCAAATCACACCGCATTGGTTTCCACTTCTAACTGAAATTAACTCTAAAAATGGAGATCTCAACTATCAGAACTCAACAACCACTATCTCTACAGACATTAGGATGTTTACTCAACGATTTCAATACAATTACAAATATCGAATTCAAATGTTTAAGAGAATATGGATCTTAGTGCAGCACATTGCCATGCAGGGTCTCTGACTCCCAGTAGGGGGTCCTGTGTCTCTTCTGGGAGGCGATGAAGTCACTTTCAAAGGAGAGATGGCTCTCCAGGACACCCCAGACTTATGTAGAGATAAGAGCTGTAACATGGCTTAATTGCCACAAGCATGTTCCCTTCCATGTTTACAGAGTGGAGGGTGTGGAGAGGGGGCAGGGAGAAAACAGATACATCTCTATGGTCATACAAATGATATTGTCTGTTTCTCAAATATGATATTCTACAGACTAGATGACAGACAACACATACTGTATCTACACACTGCACTGTGAAGGAGATGCACACATACTGTATCTACACACTGCACTGTGAAGGAGATGCACATATACTGTATCAACACACTGCACTGTGAAGGAGATGCACACATACTGTATCTACACACTGCACTGTGAAGGAGATGCACGTGTATCTACAGACTGAACTGTGAAGGAAATTCACACATATCTACTCACTGCACTGTGAAGGAGATGCACACATACTACACACTGCTACTGTGAAGGAGATGCACACATACTGTATACATACACTGTGAAGGAGATGCTGTCAACATTCATGGTGAATTAGGTTTCAGTTGTTAATCTGTTTTTTTACCCCCCTTCATTTTTGATTATTATTTCTTTTTTAATCCAGTGTTAATTACTGAAGCAGCAATGTTTTCTTGTCCCCCCGTAGAGTCTTACCTCAGCAATGTCTAGGAATAGAACAAAAATTGACTTCTTCTGACTTCTTTGCAAATTTGAGTACGCTAATTACCACAGAATTAATCAACACATTTTCTGCAATTCCGAAATTTGCTTGAGTGGCGCATTAATCATGCTTGTTTGAAGACAACATGGAGAACTAGTATTGCCCCATTGCCCTATGGGAAAAATTTCATTCACTTCAACCCATCCCTCTAGAGCACACGTTGAATTGGGACTGACCCATTGCTAAAGAGCACATGTTGAATTGGTACTGACCCATCACTAAAGAACACATGTTGAATTGGTACTGACCCATCACTAAAGAACACATGTTGAATTGGTACTGACCCATCACTAAAGAACACATGTTGAATTGGTACTGACCCATTGCTAAAGAACACATGTTGAATTGGTACTGACCCATCACTAAAGAACACATGTTGAATTGGTACAGACCCATTGCCAAAGAACACATATTGAATTGGTACTGACCCATTGCTAAAGAGCACATGTTGAATTGGTACTGACCCATTTCTAAAGACCACATGTTGAATTGGTACTGACCCATTCTAAAGACGCATGCTGAATTGGTACAGACCCATTGCCAAAGAACACATATTGAATTGGTACTGACCCATTGCTAAAGAGCACATGTTGAATTGGTACTGACCCATTTCTAAAGACCACATGTTGAATTGGTACTGACCCATCACTAAAGAACACATGTTGAATTGGTACTGACCCATTTCTAAAGAGCACATGTTGAATTGGTACTGACCCATTTCTAAAGAGCACATGTTGAATTGGTACTGACCCATTTCTAAAGAGCACATGTTGAATTGGTACAGACCCATTGCTAAAGAACACATGTTGAATTGGTACAGACCCATTGCTAAAGAACACATGTTGAATTGGTACTGACCCATTGCTAAAGAACACATGTTGAATTGGTACTGACCCACTGCTAAACAGCAAAAATCTTAAATTGCATGGACCCTTCCTAGACACATGTGCAACTGTACTTCCCTTGCTAAAGAACACATGTTGAATTGGTACTGACCCATTGCTAAAGAACACATGTTGAATTGGTACTGACCCACTGCTAAACAGCAAACACAGGCCTCAGTTTGATTGCATTGCTGTGACAGCCTGCTGTCCTCTGACACCCATGCAGCCAGACCTCAGTCTTTCCTTCTCTGATCCAATAAATAAGAGCATTTACTAGACAGTTGCCATAGGCTGACCAATGAGGTGAAGTGGGTGACCCTAGAGCCAGTCATAAACCACCCCAATCCCCCCCCTACCCCCACCCCCTTTCCAGGCCACTCGGGCACTGGCTCAGTCAGGGTGCAGTAAAATGGGAGCTGAGGCTAGCCATCTGCACAATCCTGCTCAACTGCATTCTGGGAAGCAAAGCACAATGACTGCAGCAGACACAAAGCAGCCTGGAACCTGTTTCCCCTGGGACTTCTGTAAATAAACACAATAACCTGGTCCCCCTGCTTTTATACATTTGGAAAGGGTGAGGGGTGGGGGGGATAAATGCTCCTGCCACCCATCAGCATGCCCCTGCTGGAATAGCGGAATTTCCTAATGAAATGCTCAATATGGGGCAGGCACCCCCAGTAGGGACCTCATCCCCACTGCTTCAGCTGCAGCTGCATAATTTCCCTGCAAATTCAATTAAGCCATCAATTATCAGGCCCAAAAAAACAGATAAGAATAAAACAAATAAATAAATAAAAACAATGAAGGCAGCCTTCAAATTAATTGGTAGTTAGGTCCCTTTGTGCAATTCTCAAAGGGATTCCTCTGTTTGGTTCCTGACCTAAAAAGAAATCACCTGATCTCTAACATATCCAGTTCTCTGGATAAAAAGGTTTGATTACTGTGCAAATAATGTATTTACATGCATAGCGTATATTGCATATTCTTTCTGAAATTAAATTTTGCACTGAATAAATGTATACATATTTATTATTATTATTATTATTATTATTATTATTTTACTAATAACCTTAAATACCAGCCACAGACTGGTATTCATTACATTTAATACAATACAAATGACACTGAATAATCCTGGGATTTTAAGCAATAACAGTGCATGCAGTAATGTTGACACACATCACATAAAATCTCTCTGCTTCCCTCTCTGACTGAGAGCAGGTGGTGCCTGTATTCAGTGACAGTGAAACTAGTCAACGTGCGGATCCACTCTCATTTATTTCTTTATATATGTACATATATATATATATTTTTTTTTACAATATTCATAAGTAATGGATGTCAAAGCAGGCACCCATCCTCCAGAGATAAATATAAAAGGACGTGAGTGTGGAAGTGTTCTTACCACCTGTGGTCTTATTATCAAGCAGCGTATAGTGCTGCCTGAATTCATGAAGTATATATGGTAATGCGGGGAGGTGTGAGTGGGGTAGCGGAACTCACGGGGAAACGCAGCGCATCCTTTCATCACTCATCCGCGCACACCGCAGCTAATACCCGGCCTCCAGCGCTTCCTGTCTCCGAGTGCGTCTCTCTCTCTGAGTGTGTGTTAGCGAGCGCCGTCAGGAAGAGCGAGCGAGCGGCCGCCCGCTGTATTCGTCCATCTGAATAACGGCCCGGTCGCTAAACGGTTAATGCGGCGGGGGGGCGGAGGAGACGTAAATCCTCCTCTCGGTAGCCCGCCGACTTTTACGGGAGCGGAGCGGCTTCTCACCGACGCGAGAAGTCTCCGAGGCGTATTTCTCCTTTTACAGTAATGCGCTCCCAGACACACAGCTCAAATTAAAAAGTTTGTGCCTTTACACGTGGCAAAGAGGAATCGCACCTGCTGTTGAAAAGTATAATCTCAGAGGACTTGACACCCTTTCTCTGATGAAGAACAGAAACTCCCCATGATCCAAACGAAAGGAAAATAACACACCTTTCTAACTTTTATTCAGTGGGAAAAAATGTTACTTTTTCAGTCTTTGTTCTTTCTAAACGTGTTTCTGTCGATGTTTTTCTGACAAACCTCAGGTACGAGGCACCATCATCAAGGATTTATATTTCAACTGTTGTGATCTCAACGCCGCTGTCCATCATATTTTATTTAACCTTGAATTTAATAAGCAGGAAGTCTGAGGTTGAAAAGCTCTTTTCGAGAGAGCTGAAAATAATATCAGAAAGGATGCGTAGCCTGCATAGGCCTAAACCAGGCTGGCCAGTGGAGAATGGGCTCTCCTGTTAAAGCTGGGTTCCTCCTGAGATTTCTTACCTCCGAGGAGATTTTTTGCTCACTGATATTTGAATGTGTTTTCTTCCTGTTGGGCCTGTCTCTGGAAAAAATGCAGTAGAATTATGACCTGAATTGAACGAGCGTGTATCACACCCCCATGATGATTACTGCAGGCCCTCAACACAGGTACTTCTCTCTAGGGGTTTCGTCATACTTGTTCCTGGTTATGGTTATACACTTTGTTGTACGTCGCTCTGGATAAGAGCGTCTGCCAAATGCCTGTAATGTAATGTAATGTAACACGTCCTGCTAGTCCGCAGCAGTATAGCAGAAACCGGCTGTCCCTCATCTCGCCAGTCTCTCTAAATCCCGCTGAGGTATGGATCATGTAGCAATATTGACTTGTGAAACCCGAACAAAGGATACCAGTTTTTTTTTTAACAATTACTTATTGAATTAGCAGGTTTGTCGCATTGCTTGGCAGCTAACTAGCTTGCACAATGGTATTACTACCACTGGTATTAGCTAGCTGTTTTTTGTGCTTAACTAGTAGCATATTAGCTACATGTTGAAAATGTATTAAAACCAACATCACTATACACTAATCATACTTACTACATTAGCGAAACCATCTGCTCCACAGTTAGCATTAATTACCTGGGTAACAGCTAGCTGGGGTAACAGGGCCCACAGGGTTTTGGCCAGAGTACACCATAGGGCCCGGGATTACTGACCAGTGCCAGATTATGACACTGTACAGGTATGGCAATCAAGTACGATTAATCCACTGAACCAATTAAAACATCAGATGCATACCATTGTCTGGTTTCCTCAAAAGCAATAATACTGGACACCCCCTTGGTCTGGAGCTGTTTTCATGGTTTGGACTTGGCCCCTTAGTTCCAGCGAAGGGAAATCGTAATTATTCAGCATACAATCCCATTCTAGACAATCCTGTGCTTCTCCAACAGTTTGGGGAAGACCCTTTCCTGTTTCAGCATTACAATGACGCTGGGTACACAGTGAGGTCCATACAGAAATGGTTTTGAACGGTGTGGAAGAAATTGACTGGCCTGCACAGAGCCCTGACCTCACCCTATCCAACAAGTTTGCGATCAATTGGATAGCCAACTGAGAGCCAGGCCTAATCGTCCAATCAATGCCCGACCTCACAAATGCTCTTCTTGCTGAATTGAAGCAAATCCCTGCAGCAATGCTCCAACATCTAGTATAAAGCCTTCCCAGAAGAGTAGAGGTTGTTATATTGTTTAAGGTATACAAACTCGAGGGATCCACATTAAGTCACCTCCAACAGGGATCCCATCTTCTGACACGCTCCTTCAAGACATCATAAAGCCGAGATGGCAAAATTAGTCACGGTGCTGAGGACCATGACAGCTGTGAAAGAGAATGTCTCATTAACCAAAGATCGAGGCCCAACATTATTGAGGCCCACTATTACTCCATAATGATAATGATAATAATATACGGTATGTAAAACAATAAAGATTTAAAACAGTAATTCAGGAAGAGTTACAGGCTGAAAATTGGGTCTTTCAACCCCATTCAAAAGAAGAAACTATAGGGCGTGATTCAATTAAAATTTGTTAAATCAAAGTTTATTAGTACGTTGCAGCGCAAGACATGAAATAATGATTGTCGCACAAGAAGCCAAAAGGAACACAATCAGAATGAATCAACCACCAGTCTGGTGTCAGCTTCAGCAAACATTATTACGGTTAACCAGGTGCAAGTGACAGTACATATATACAGTGAGCAATATGTCAATGTTTTTGACAAAAACATATTTTTTCTTTATTTTGCTCTGTACTCCACAATTTTAGATTCCTAGTGATTTGCATCTTGCAGTTCAGCCACTGCAGTTCTGTTTGTAAAGCCTTCATCAGATAGCTGTAGTCAGGGACACATCTCCATCTGTCTCTGAAAATGTTTCTGATCTGCCTGACAGGTGTTTTGGGGGTTTTCCTTCATTATGGTGAGAATTCTTAGGTAATCAACTGCAGAGGTCTTCCTTGGGTTACCAGGCCCTTTGCAATTACTGAGTAGGCCAGTGCTGTCTTTCATCTTAATGATGAGTCGAGCAGTTGACTTTGGTAAGCCTAAGGCTTGGCCTATGTCTCTGACAGTTTTTTTTCTCAGCCTCATAATGGTTTCCTTGACTTGCATTGGTCCTCATGTTGACAAACCCAAATAACATTGACTCGAAAGGCAATAAAAAGCCTAGAATCAAGAGTAGATACTGGAAGCTCTTATACCTGCACTAAGGAAGACATTGAAAACACATCATTAATCATAAACACCTGTGAAACCATTTGTCCCAAACATTATGTATAAGAATGCAATTCTTTAATTACACCGGAGACCTGATAAACTGCACTTTCACCACATGATTTGTGAGACTACAAATAAAAAATTGTGAAGTACAGAGCCATAACAAGAATAATTATGTATTTGTCCCAAACATTATGGAGCTGACTCTACAGTACCTGCTTGCTGCCAATAAGTTTAACCTGTTTCCTGCTCCCTTAAATCTCTTTATCTACTATGTATCTCCCCTTATTTCCCTCACCATATCCAGAAAAGACCCTATTAGTCTTTAGGAAGGAAGTGCCTAAGCCCTAATTTCCCCTCCCCACCGTATATCAGTTAAGTTAACTCTGAGCCGTTAAGCCTCGAAGCCTGATAACATGGGAGAATCTCCACGGCTACCCAATCCCCAACCACCTCACTGTAAACACGAAAAGGCACCTTAGACTCGTACATGAGTTATCACTGAATAATATTAACTGTGGTGACCAATCATATTCTGTACCCATTAAATTACCAATGTTATGAGAGACTCTTCTCAAGAAAGAATGAACATTTGAGTACTCCAAAACCTTATTCATAAATGTGCCTAATCTGATTTAAATTACATAGAACACATAATGGAGGTTGTTTTCATCCAATGTATTCTCTTTGTCGTCAAATAAACTGTGTACAAAATTAAAACTCATAATTCGATTGTCCAGATTTTGAGATGAGACAGCAATATTCTTCCACTCCCTCTCCCAGTTTATTGAAGAATTACGGTCATTGTTCTGTGTTCTGGTTATAGCCGGCAGTGATTAATTGTGAATGGCTATGGAGAGAATTACAGATAAATGATATATTGCCTTTAGAAATTATTAAAACCTTTCCTATTAATTTCATGAGTGGATGACTTGAAGGTTGTACGTCAGTAGGGATTCAGCTGGGGAGAGTCAGAGGCTCTGATACATCCTGGCTAAGAATCCCATAAAATTGGAGCCGTACCCAGAAATGCCTCATCCCCGTCTTGCTTTAAAATTTGCGACTGCGACAGCGGCCAGGTATTTTGCCGTGTATTTTGTTGTCTAAGCATATGCCAGTAGGTACAGATACAAGCCTTAGGCAGAGAAAAATTAAAGCTGGACTGAAACATTGATTTTTTTTTCACAACGCCACCCAGGGGTGGGCATCCCTCCCGGCGTCCATATTGTCCGTCTCACCTGGGGGTTTCAATCCGAGGAAGCGAAAATAACTAAAATGATATTGATTCATGGGCAAAGTAAAAAACCAAGGAAGTGAAACTGCTTTGAATTGTTTTGGTGTGCAGGTTCAGGGCCTCAAATGAAATACCACATCATTGCTTTGTTTAGTCTTCCTTGGTTGAAGTGCATGCATTATAATGCAAAGCCAATCCTCGAGCACTGGATAATAGACGGCCAGTTATCTGTACCGAAGAAAAAAAACATTTTGTTCAACCTCATTTGAGGGTGATTTTACAGCTCATGAGAGATGTATTGGCTAAGGCGCACTACCCAAAGTCTAACACACAGAATGCAGAGCAGTGGAAAATACTGAAACTACACAAAATTATTCTGGACATGCATTAAATTTGATAAGCATGCTTTTGCTGATCAACTTCATTCATGGAAAATATAACTAGATTTGGCATTTTGTTTACTATTGTTTAATCGTTACTTTGTTCAATGAAAAGATGGCTGATATCTGATTGTTTATATGCAGATCTGCTTATTCCAATTCCATGTGTTACCTGTCTGGCACCTGGTTTATTTATTCAGATGTGCAGGTATTTTCTTTGTTTTTGAAAAAGTTTCTGATATTCATAACTTTTCCACATTCACCATCTTGACCTGAGTCCTCCAACACAATCCACTGTCTACCAAAACAATCCTACCCCTCGCTATAAAATCTTATGCAGTTCCGATCTTGATGAAGACGTTTATTAAAAGTATACGTGTAGTGACAGAGACATAGTGAAATTATCTGGCAAAGCATTCACTCACACCACTGCCTCAGTTCAATAGACTCCTTGTGGAGTCTATTGAACAACATTATCAGGACCGCATTTAAATACCCTTTTTTAGACACTGCTTTCTGAGGCTGGAAACAGAAAGTCTACCAATCTGCTGTTCCAGAGACAGCCATGTACCTGGAACCCATCGCCACAACCCTTCTGCAGTCCATCTCACCAAATATCTCAGCCAATCAAATCAGCCTCTACAGACTCAGCAGATCAAATCTATCTTAACTGTGATCACAAGTCAACGCCAGCTGTGATTGCAAAACAACCTTAGCTGCTCAAATCGGCCTCAGTGTTGATCACCAGATCAGCCTCAGCTGTGTGCCCAGGGTGAGGACATCGCTGTCCATGGTCCTGCAGGACTCAGACTCTGGGAGAGAGCACAGCCACCTAGAGCTACCCTGCTCTCCTGGGGATCACTGGAAGACACCCTTCAGGAAACTCACCACGTAAAGCAGCATGTTTCTGTGTACAAAATGTACACAATGAATGAATGCTCATTATAATTCAGACAGTATCACACATGAATACCTCATATTTTCATTTTTGCAAGGTACTTGATATCATCATGATAGCACACGAGTCATACACATAAGCTTCTGCATTTTTACTTGCCACTCTGAAGTAAAAAATCCTATGAGACCAGATCCGGAGTTTAAAAATGTGATTAAAAAACAAAACAAAAACATTACTTTGTCTCAAATCTGTGATATCATATGAGTGCTATTTGACAGGGCTTAGACTACATTATAAAATATTACAATTCACAACACAAAAAAGTATGATGGAGAAAAGTTAACAAAACAACAATCGCAGGACTGAGCATTCAGCTTGTGCTCAGTGTCCCTGGCCTTGCCTGCTTCATAAACTTTATCCCCAGCCCTCTCTGATGCTTTATTGTACAGAAGAACTGTCTGCGGGAGATTAAATTAATAGAGGATTCAGGAGACGAGAACACAATAAATTCACCTTGTTATTGTTAAATGAAATGTTATGAAAGTTCTAATAGAAAAGCATCTAGCCGGCCTGTTTCATTTTCTTTAAAGGACAAGGTCGGCATTGTTTCTCCTCTGACATTGACTACGAGAACACAGATTTTTGCAAAACCGTGTTCCGGTTTAATCCAGTCTCGTTCAGTAAGTGTAAGCGCGCGCATAAAACCAGGAATGGGCCGCACTCTTGTCGGCCGGCCGCGCAGAAGCGAAGCGAGGCGAGACGAAGGCAGCTCACGGTGCACGTGTGGGCGGAGACCGGCGTCCGAGCACGCTCACTGACGGCCGACAGTTCTACGGGGGGGCGCGTCCGGAGAGTAGCCTCCTGGGTCCATCCCGACGCCTTTCCCCGCCCCAGCCGCGATCTCCCTGAGGAGCATGAAGATTTAATCAGTAGACTTTCGCTGCGTTTTTGTTACCAGGTGCCGGGGGGGGGGAATGATTGGGGCGAGGATATAACCCAGCAGCTGGCTGGAAAGAGAGACTCTCTGCGATCTCTGGCGACGGCCTCACGTGCAAGCGTACATGAAAAGGATTTTATAAAAGCTAAAAGCCTTGCACGGCTGTTTAAAAAATAACTGAAACTGAATTGATGAAAAGAAAGAAAATGCTCCTTTTAAATTTAGACTTTATGCAAACATCACGGTGTAAGAGTTGTTGGACCTTTATCCTAAATACTAAAGCTTTATACTTTAAACTTAATTTAGTATCTTTCCTGAACACACAAATGGAGGACGTGGTTTCTCTTGAATATCCATCCAGTGCACCGCAGCGTTTAATTTCCTCACAGGTTATAATAGAGAAACTCCAGCCGCTTTCTACAGAACTAAGGGGTTCACTGTCAAATTTTAAACCAAGTCATGGCCATAATGTATATATAAGAATGAAAATCATTGTGTGATTTTACTTGGCAGGATTCGATACTGACGTTATAATTGAGTTGTTTTAATCATCCTACTATTAAGTAGGCTGGATAGCATACTTTTTTAAAAAAGTTGTTAAGTACGTGAAATTTCTGTAAACTATATACTGTATACAGTGAGCTCCATAATGTCTGGGACAGGGAAATGCTGTACTTTGTATTGTAATTTCTCCAAGGTGAAACCAGAGTGTTTAAAAATACCGTTAACTAAGAGCTGAAAATGTGCACTCTAACCACATGTTTGATTACAAATATAAAATTATTGAGTACAGAGCCAAATCAAGAAAAAATACACAAACAAACAGACACACACACACACACACAGTGGCCACCTTACTAGGTACACCTATCTAGTACTGGGTAGGATGTACTTCTACCTCCTTTAATTCTCTGCAGCATTGATTCAAAAAGCTGCTAGAAACATTCCTTAGGGGTTTTGGTCCATGCTGACTCGATAGCATCAGTTCTGCAGTTCCTGCAGATTCTTCGGCCATAGACTCATGCTGCACACCTTCCATTCCACCTCATCCCAAAGGTGCTCTATTGCATTGAGATCTGGGGAGGCAGGCACAGTGGATTAAACTGAAGCCACTGCTATGTTACGGGAAACAGCTGCATGCTTTGTGACATGGTGCACTATCCTGCTGGAAGTACCCATTGGCAAAAGGGTAGACTGTGGCCATGATGGGAAGCACATGGTCAGCAGCAATGTGTAGGTATGCTGCGGCATTCAAATGATGTTCAGTTGGCATTAAGGGACCCGATGCGTGTCAAGAAAACATTACCCACCCAATTACACCACCACCAGCAACCTGCACTGTTGACAGGCAGTCCATAGATTCATTACATTACATTACATTGCATTAATTTGGCAGACGCTTTTATCCAAAGCGACATACAAAAAAGTGCATTTCATGGTCGTAGACAACTGCTGAACACGGGTTCAGTAAGGTACAATACTTATTTTGAACAGCTATTTCTAGCTGAGAACAATGAACACTATTCTGGCCTAACATCTGCAAAGCCAACTAAGCAGAAGAATAAGCTACAGTATTAGGACAAATACAAATTACCAAGAAGTGCAGGGATGGGGCAACATGTAACAAGTGACAGGAAAAAGGTTTTTTTTTATTTTTTATATATATTATTATACAGCGTGGTGGTGGTTAGTCTAGGTATAGTCTGAAGAGAAGAGTCTTCAGGCCACGGCGGAAGATGGATAGTGAGGGGGAGGTTCGGAGAGGGACGGGGAGTTCGTTCCACCACTGGGGAGCTAGGGTGGAGAAGCTCTGTGATCCCTTTGGGCGGGTGGGAGGGGTTACAAGGCGCCCTGCTGCCGCAGAGCGGAGTGGTCGAGCAGGCACATAGAATTGAGTCATGTCCTGCAAGTAGATGGGGGCTGTCCTGTTGGCAGCAGTGTAGGCAAGGGTCAGGGCTTTGAACCGGAAGATTCACGGTGCTTAAGCCGAATCCCAACATTACATCTGCATGTCGCAGCAGAAATCAAGATTCATCAGACCAGGCGAGGGCTTTCCAATCTTCAATCATCCAGGTTTGGTGATCACACGCCCACTGTAGCCTCATCTTCCTGTTCTTAGCTGACAGGAATGGAACACAGCGTGGTCTTCTGCTGCTGTATCCCATCCACTTTTAGGTTAGCCAGGTTTTGTGTTCAGAGATGCCCTTCAGCACAGATAGCAAACTGATATCCCCAAAGCAAATGAGTACTTTAAGGACACAATCAATATACATTTATAACTAATGTTTATGATCTCATTTGCCTTTCTTTATAGCCAGGTTGTTTATAGCCACATCAGCATACAATGAGTAATACTCACATCAGTGGAGGTGCAGGTTCAGGGGTACGTTTGGGTAGCCAATAAAACATTGCTTGCCATTATCTGCAAGATAAACCTGTCTAATCACCACAGGGATTCTAACGATGGAGAAACAAAGCAATGTGCACCATGGACCATTACATCAAGGGTTTGTATGAGATTTTTGAGCTTGGGATTCAGGTATTTGAGAATGAGATTTTAATATTTTTCCCCATATTTGTAGAAATATTGTACTCATAATAATAATAATAATAATAATTGTGGTGTAGGACTGGGCAAAGGGGAACCCAGATTAATACTATATTGATGTGGCTTTACTTAACCTGGGCACAGCACTTGCAAGTTCGGCTTTAAGTTATGAAATAATTTTAAAGAATCGTACGACCGGTTACATAATTAATTTATGACCAATGGCGAGAAGGCACTAACATACTATGCAGACTGTGCAGCAAACACAAAGAAACAGTTAACCATACTGTGTCTTACCAAGTTTGGGGCGACCAAACGGAATGTACCCACAAACAGGATAAGGCGGCTAAATAAACACAGTGGAAGGTGTGTCAGAACTATAACATCAAGACGTCAGAAAAGTGGAACGATCATGCCACACGCCAGTGTGACACCTCTGGGAGGGAGGTGCGGCACTTCTGGGTGTGCACCGTTGGTTGCCCATGGAGAGAGAAAGAGAGAGAGAGAGAGAGAGAGGCTGAGAGAACGAGAGAGAGAGAGAGAGGCTGAGAGAATGAGAGAGAGAGTGCACCCACACAAATAGGAAATCAAATAAACAGACACCTTCACCCTTTCCCCTCACCAATTCTGGGCAAAAGCAATAAACTAAAACAACAAACTAAAATAACGAAGACAAAAGGAAGTAAAATGGAGCTTGACCTTTTCAGCTCAGCTCGTAGCTGCCCTGCTTTTCAGCTGCCCTGCTCCTCCTGCTTTTCAGCTGCCCTGCTCCTCCTGCTTTTCAGCTGCCCTGCTCCTCCTGCTTTTCAGCTGCCCTGCTCCTCCTGCTTTTCAGCTGTCCTGCTCCTCCTGCTTTTCAGCTGTCCTGCTCCTCCTGCTTTTCAGTGGCGGTTTGCTTTCTCTGTGTTTTGTGCACAAACGACACTCAAAATGAGCTCTGTCGGTGTGAGCTCCCGGTCTCGGCCCCGAACTGTGGAGAGCAGCACACCTTTAAGCACCTGGGCTGATTAGCTAACGCAACCCAGGTGCGTGTGCTCTCTCCACCAGCCAGCGCAGCTGAGACCAATCCGCCTCTCCGGCGGACTGAATGCCACACATCACGAACCAGAAACAGCCACTGAAAACGAGAAAGGACTTGCCAACACACGTCTATAGAGAAATATTAGCCAATAGGCCTGACATAATGATTAAAGATATTAAAGGATAAGACCTGCAAACGTATAGGCATGTCACTGCCATCAGAATGCTCTTATATTTCAATTTATACTACATTTACCTCAAATTAGTGTTCGTCTCTGCCGCACCCGATTTTTAAATTTTATTTTATTTTTAATTTATTTAGCTCTTTCGGTATCATGTGTTTGGTATCTCTTTGTACCGTTTGTACTATTTTATATTTCCTCCTCTGTAATATTTTTTTTAATTTATTCTTTTTTATTTTTATGTACAGCACATTGAGCTGCATCACTTGTATGAAATGTGCTCTATAAATAAAATTTGATTTGATTTGATCACCTCAGTAAAGGCCACAGAAAAACTGTTCAAACACAGAGACCTAGAGATTGAAACAACCGTGGGGAACACAGAAACAGCACCAGTTATTGTAGGGGTGCTCTGAGCTATCAGAAAGGGATTGGAGAAGTATACAGAAAAGATCCCTGGCTCAGTCAACATCGGTGAGCTACTAAAGATCACTTTTCTTGGAACAGTACACATACTGAGGATGGTTCTATTACCAAATAAACTGATCCTATAGTGCCTCAGGACCACGGCTTGGCCACGGTCCGACCAGAGCTTAACAAGCGTTTTGGAACATTTTACTCTAGAATACTCTCCACACAAGCTAGCACGTTAAGAAGAATAAAAAGAAGAAAAACAAGAAGAAGAGGAAGAAGAACAATAACAGATTGCAGTCACATATCACAGCTCATTTCCTGATCTGAAAGCTTTTCAGGTTGATGGCTGGAATCTCACCTCAAGCCCTACCGAAGGGCAGCTCTGAGCAGAGTGATGCGTGGAAGCCATTTTGCTCCAGAGTGCTCTCCACACATCAGGCTTGAGGAAGAGGTTAGGGCATTATTGAGCCTGTTAAACTGGGGGGTGATTCGATGGCCAGGTTGAAAGAGACAGCTTGGGATTTCTCCTCAGGAGACTGGAGATCCGCCCACCCTTCATAATGAGTGCCGCCGGATCGTTACCGACCACCGCGAGTCATTCATCCGCCAGAGAAGATCAAATGTGTTTCAGCAAATACTTTCCACTTCAGGTCCAGTGAACAGGCCCCATTTCAGGGTCCATCTTCAGATTTCACATTACAGTACCTTACAAAGGGCTTTAATCGTAAGGTAGTAGTGTCCGTTCAGAAGTGTTGATATCACTTAGGCCAAAGCCATCAGAATCCAGGCCTGGAGAACCATAGCGTCTGTTGATTTTTGTCCACAATCCACAAACCTTGCTGGCAAGGCCTCGTTTGCTGCTGATTGACAGGAAACACATGCAGACGATGCCCTGATTTAGGTCCTATCAGTGATATCATTTGTATCAAATTAATTGACAGCATTTCAAGTGATATCACTTTAGATAATTTTGAACTATATGTTAAAGTTGTGATAAAAACCCACCTGCTAATTTTGATGCATCATAATCAGAAGTTTTGAGGGTGAAGTGCCCCTGGATGTTCTGGGTAATTACAAAATTATGCCTTTGAAGTGGGGATATGATGGCTGCTGAGAGCCATAAGTAGTTCAACATAACCCAGGACATCTAACGCGCACCAAACCACAGGTTTCAGTCTTGCAGTAAATTAAAATACGAGTTAAAAATAAATGTCACTGATTAACTGTCAAGTCATTCAATATCAATCCATCAAAAGAAATCAAATCAAATCGAGGTTATTTTAAAGTTCATTTCACAGAAGCCAACACACTTTACAGTAAACGACAATAAAAGTAAAATAATACAAACAGCAGAAAAATATAAATAACATAAAAGTAGATGATAAAAACAGCGGTAAAATAACTTTAGTGTAAATAAATTACATACACATATGCACACAGACATACATACACACACACACACACACACACAAAGACACACCCACGCACTGGACAAAGCCCGTGGAAAGGAGAGAGGCAGGAGAAGCAAGGGGTTAGAAAGTCAGCATTAAAATGTTATTTGCAATTTGTTTATATAGGCTTCGTAACATTGTTTATGTCAACACTGAGCCTAAATTGTTTTCCTGACCCCACAAATAACAGTGACTTTGCTGATATTTTGTGACATAGTGCATTTTGGCTTGCCCATGCCTGATTTTATGAAAATGGACGACGAACAGGTCATTGAGTCATTTATTTTTCTCCACAACCCCTCAGCCTGCCCCTCATTCTTCATTCGAGACTCCATTTGTCCCCCAACAAATGGTTGTGTTGGAAAGCGGAAGATTTGTGTGCAGGCCTGAATGAACACAGTGTTCCCAGAAAGCCAGATGCAATGTAGGAACAGCCATCCATCCAGATTTATGCTCGATAGAACGTTTCTCCTCGTAAAGCTGTATTGTGCAGGTCTGACTGCGGCTGTTAGCCAGCGAACACTGTAACGTCGCTTGCGATGTCGTAAAACACACATAATCCCCTTGTAACATTTCTCCCATTCTCAGTGAATGTGAATCTAAAAAAGGATACATACCGAAATTTCAAATGCATTGCTACTGAGTGGGGTTGGACAAGATAGCGCGGTCGAAGACCCATCGTTAAATGCACCAATGACTAGAAACTTTTCCTAAGATAGCGTCAAACGAGATACACTGCAGACATGACACCCTAGTATTACCGGTATCAAGCTTCTTAGTAAACAATAACCATTAATCTCAACAATGTTTTTGATTGACAGAGAGCGCCAACAATCTGAATAAACCAGTGGCAGGTAAACACATAACTTCTTTGTTCACATCATGCTACAGATAAAAAAAATTCAATGTAGGGAAATCATTCTTAATTGATTAGTACAGCTGACAAAAAATATACGCCACTCTGTTACAAACTGCAATAAAGGCTATCTAACAAAACCTGCACTTCAAGGTCATTTCAAATGACAAAATCTAAGCACTGCAGATCTTTGCCATGAATATTCTCTGAGCGTGAGTGCTGATAGCAAAGAGTACAGGCTGACATCCATCCACCCATCCATTATCTATACCCGCTTATCCTGGGCAGAGTCCTGGGGAATAGGCTGACATGCATCTACCCATCCATTATCTATAATCGCTTATCCTGGGCAGGGTCGTGGGAAATAGGCTGACATCCATCAATCCATCCATTATCTATAATCGCTTATCCTGGGCAGGGTCGTGGGAAATAGGCTGACATCCATCAATCCATCCATTATCTATACCCGCTTATCCTGGGCAGGGTCGTGGGGAATAGGCTGACATGCATCCACAATTTTGAATAATGTCAATGCCCACAAGAGTGGCGAAGACCAAACAAAACAGTTATGTTTAGAATTTAAGTCAGTAGCAACAAAAAGCCTGTACTGCAGATTGACTTGTGTCACTTAATTGATTTTGCACATTATTGCAATGAATCCATCCAGGCACAAACCAACAAGAGAAGATCGGCAGTTTCTGACCAAAAAAAACAAAAAACAAAACAACAACAACAAAAAAAAACAACTCGATTATGGTCTGAAGTAACAATGAGTCAAATACAGAATTCAGCGGCTAACAGAGCCCGCTTTTGAGTGCAAGCGTAACGCTTGAAAAAGACAATCAGAAATCGTGTGTTTTTAAATGCTTGTGCCTGGAGGGCGGGGCTTCCTCTTCCAAAATGACGTCAGAAGAAATGACGAGCCGCAAGCTGCTGGCTAAAGATAACGGAGCTGGTCAGGTCAGTGACATCACTGTGTGTGTGCTCACAGATAGGTCAACGGATTGGCACAAACAATTATGTTTTGCACGTTTTATTTGTCGTGCAAGGAAAATCCATACTGTACATGGGACAATAAAGTTGTTTTCTGCTGACACTGTGCACTTCGATGCTGTAACTTCCAGCTTAGCAGCAGATACTGCAGCATCTGACAATGCTTATTGAACTTTGAGGTCCATGTCAAATTAAATTTTTTGTGAGACTTGGTTGAATTTAGTCTGTGACGCTGAATCCCAGATAAAAGAAAAGATTAAAGAAAAGGCACAACTTAACCATTCAGATTTAATATATATTTTTTGATACACATGTACCTAAAACATCTTATATCTGAATAGTATTTAGCTGGTCTGACTCTGGTGGATAAACCTATGTTGTCTTTCAATGTAAGTCACTCAAGAGCAAAAGCATCTGGGAAGGGAATGTAGCAAAATGTATGCACTGTAATATAATGTAATGAAAAGAAAGGAAATGTACTGAACATTGGTAATTACCCACTAGAGACAAAATAGACACAAACGCACAATAGCCAATCACGTGTGCAGGTTTCCAGTGACACTTCTTTGATGATGGTTCTACTTATAGGGAATGGTACTGGAGTTTCTCTCTCTCTCTTCTCTCTCCCTCTTTCTCACACACACACACACACACACACACACACACACACACACACACACACACACACACAAAACAACCCATCAGGACAGTATGTCTGCTTTAAAAGCAGCTGCGAAATGCATAGAATTTAAAGATAGCCAGTCATTGTACCTTGAAAGCGTCCTCAATAGGTATATAAATGAGAAAAGAAAAGCTATGTATATGAATGAGAAAAGTAGGCTGGATTGCTGTCAACTTTAATATTGAATCCATATTCCCTGGTTTTAAGCTGTGAACTCACAGCTGATCTTCGGTTTTCCCTGAGTTTAACTTCACATCACGTCTGTTTAATCGTCCCATCGTTTTAAAGCTTTTCTTTATTATTTTGGAATTTTTGAATGCGGTAATTGTATTTATTTCTTCTTTTGTTAACCAGGTGAGTCCTATTGGGATGTCTATCTCTTTTACAAGTGAGCCCTGGATAAGAGAATCAACAAGCAGATATTACAACGTAAAAATACTATTTTTAGCACAGTGACGCTAATCCTTGTACAGGTGCCCAGATTTGCTTCTGTGTATCAGCTGCACTGCAGTAAGTGATTTAAAGTGAAAGAAGTGATCTTTCATTCGGTTGTGAAATAGACAAGAATGGCCATCGACCAATCAAAACTAAGTATCAATCGGAGCACGTTGTACGGGTGTATTTAGGGAACTGCTGATCTGCCCCTTAAGGGAGTTGGCTAGCCTTGGAGAAATCAAATTATTTGTGATGGTTTGAGATGGCTGGCCATATGGTTGATTATGTACGCGGTGTGTATGTAATTAATTACCCTCAGGGAGGCTGTTTTAGGACAGAACGCGGTGATGACTGACCGGACAGCATGTTCGTCAGTACGGCCTCCCTCACACCAGGAGGCAGCGTAAGCGCCGTGCTGGGTGAGATACCTCAACAAACACAAGGAGTTGTGACACCTACTTGGGCAGAACCTGGACACCAAAGACAGTGACCAGCTGCATAATAAACACACACACACGCACACACACACACACACTTGATTTTTTATTAACCATTTAAAACTATGACTACTGTTTTACCCCTTTCTGTGGACCGAATAGGCCTTTTTTGACTCGCATCTGGAACACTGCTGAATGCGCAGCACGGTCCTTTCTAGGTTAATGTGGCAGATTTCATGACTGTGATTAGCGTAGCCGCTCGGAGCACGTTAAAACATTAACAACCCCGAGCACCGCACCCCCCCCCCCCCCTCCCCTGCCATTAAGCAAAAACACTCCTCACGGCCCACGGCCTGTCCTTCAAACGAGAGGACTCTCGGGGCGGGGCGGGGGGGTCAAATAAAGCGTCGCTAATCTGTGTTTAGCCACCCTCTCGCTCCGTTGCGGCGCTGCTGACTGCGTTTCTTCTGTGCGTACGTCTCCAGGAAGGGAGCCAAAAAACAAAAAAAAAAAAGTAAAAAAAAAAAAACGACGGTCGAGGACAAGTGGTCAAAAGAGAGAGCTTATCTGCCTCCTCTCTTCTCCTTTATCCACGGCTTTATGGTCGTGGCAGAGCCGTGCATGTTTTACGGCTCCGGTGTTCTTTCAAAGTTAATAACCTAATTAACGCCCGGGCGCTAGCTTTATGCAAACGCTAAGGGCTTCTCCGCTTTTTAATACGGGCGCAACCGATCGCTGTTCACCGAGGTGCGGGGGGGGGGGGGGGGGGAATAACGGCTCCCTGCCTTGGGTTTGGGTCGAAAACGACTCCCCGGGCCCTGTGTCCAACGCCACCGGCGAAGGTTGATTCAATAATGACTGTGTGTAGGTGTGTGTGTTTGTGCGTGCGTGCGTGCGTGCGTGCGTGCGTGTGATTGAATGTCTTTTTGTGTATGTGTATGCATGTGTATGTGTGTACATGCGTGCATGTGTATGATTACATGTCTTTGTATGCGTGTGTATGTGTATGTACGTGCATGCATGTGTGCGTATGCGTGTGTGTAATTGTGTCTAAGTGTTTGTGTGTGTGTCTGTGCTTATCATCTGTCCTGCCGCTATTTCAGTATTTAGAAACTCTTTCCCCCCCCAACTGGGTGAACCCAGTACCGCAAACCACAAATCAATTCTTGGGTCCATTTGATAGTTATCGTGATGGCAGTAATTGGAACGCACTTGGCTTCTCCAATGAAACGATTTTGACTTGTATGGCTTGATTAAGCTGCAGCGGCATGATTTCAAAATCAATATGAAAATGACAGCTTGGCAGGCCTCAACAACGCTTCATTTTTAATGGAGTCCCTTCAGTGGCTGTTTGTTCATCATTAGGCATCCATGTTATGCTGGCTGCAAGTATAACTGCACCGCATCACACCAGCAAGTGATCACATTTGCTTGTTTAATCATTCGTTTATCCTCGGGACTCAAAAGATGAAGTGGCGACCGTGTTTTCTTGACAGTTAATTTGCACCTTCAGCCAGCGAGGCATTTCTTAGAACTCCCGAATTCTGATTGAGTCAAAGGCCGTTTCCCCTCCCAAGATAAAAAATAATTTAAAAAAGCATTTTAATTTTAAGGGTGTTCGAATGCATCCTACTTTCTCAGCCGGTCTCTGTTTTTCAGGTGGCAGACAAGAGGGAGTTTCAGTGTCTATTCTTGGAGTTAAAAATGAACCCAGGCGCTAACGGCACTGTTAGCTGCAACTTGCTTTCGCTGAGTGTACTGGTGGATGCTGCGGGTGCGCGAATGTGTTTTTTTGGAAATGGATGGAGGCAGAGCCCGCCCCTGATGAAGGCCGGAGCTAGCGTGAGTGTGAGGACGCCATACGACGTTAAACCCGACCCCGTCAACAGAGCCGTGCTGGATGTTTAGGTTTGGGATTAGATCAAGGTTAATTTACAAGATGGGAGGTGTACTTAGGTCAACTTATATTCAGTTCAAGTGCCTGCACACTACAAGCAACTTTTAATACTGCAACTACTAGGGCTGCAGGGTGGTTCATCCTGCAAAGGCTCTGTTCCAGTGTGTGGATGGGCCCCATAGTTTGGTGTCTGTTAAGGCTCTGTTCCAGTTTGTGGAAGGGCCCCATGGTCCGGTGTCTGTTAAGGCACTGTTCCAGTGTGTGGAAGGGCCCCATGGTCCGGTGTCTGTTAAGGCACTGTTCCAGTGTGTGGATGGGCCCCACAGTCTGGTATCTGTTATGGCACTGTTCCAGTGTATGGATGGGCCCCATAGTTTGGTATCTGTTAAGGCTCTGTCTCTGCGTGTGGATGGGCCCCATGGTCTGGTATCTGTTAAGGCCCTGTTCCAGTGTGTGGATGGGCCCCATGGTTTGGTATCGATTAAGACACTGTTCCAGTGTGTGGATGGGCCCCACAGTCTGGTATCTGTTATGGCACTGTTCCAGTGTATGGATGGGCCCCATAGTTTGGTATCTGTTAAGGCTCTGTCTCTGCGTGTGGATGGGCCCCATGGTCTGGTATCTGTTAAGGCCCTGTTCCAGTGTGTGGATGGGCTCTACAGTCAGGTATCTGTTAAGGCACTGTTCCACTGTGTGGATGGGCCCCATGGTCTGGTATTTGTGAAGGCATGAACATCGCTTGCCTTTATAAAGAAGGCCCCCACCAGACTGTGCCACATCTGACTTTGACCAGCAACCCCAGATCAGCACATAACTTATTTAACATCACCCAGGGCAGGGAATCTGAACAAATAAAAATAAAATGTGTTTTTTGCAGCGTATTCGCAAAGCAGAATAAAAGATACAAAGCAAAATTAAAAGCCAAATTAAAAAGGTACGTTTCTCGCTGCTTTTTTATAATTACCAGCTGAGTCTGCTGTTCTGATGTGCTGTGGGAAAGTGTTCCATAGTTTAGAAGTGTAATAGCGGAAAACTCTCACCACTGTGCCTTACAACAGGTACATCTGATTAAGCAAAAAATAGCGCTGGCTGTGCAATGTGATTATTTTCCCAGATAATCGAGGTGCCGGAGATTCAAGTGTCTTTCACTTCCTGTTATTTTCACTGTAATGTCACAGTATTGCAGAGCCTGAGTCAGGAGACTGTGACTGGCCCCATTAGATATATCTCCCACAGAGGCCTTCAATCACTTAAAACTCCGTATTGATCTTTCTCCATAACAAAGTGATTGGAGCAAAGGATTTATTTACGTGCTATTCTCTGTCAGACCTGTTTTGGTTTGACACCAGGAATTGATCCTGTTTTTGAATTAAAGCAATACGGCTGTGGTTTTTAAGAAATTTTTTAAAAATTTTTTATTACTTGATTCAACTTGAAGCGCCCTTAAACTGTCACAGAACATGTCACTGGTGCAAATTTACTGCCCTCTAGTGGTCATCCTAATGTATTGCAAAAATGAATAACAAGTTTTCAACATGAGCTCTTTGATAAGACAAGAGACACACACACACACCCACATGCACACACACACACACGCCCACATGCACGCACACTCTCTCTCTCATACACACACACACACACACACACCCCGAAAGCTGATTTTATATATAGCCACATTGTCAGCGCTGTTAAATTCTAACCTTTGCTTCGAGCCGTATGTAATTACTGTCTATATCACACAGTTCGCTCAGTTTGTGCCGCTCCAGGAGAGAGTCAGCTAGCTCTTTCTGCAGAGTCATTCGCTCCTGGTGATGTTCCAGGTTCCAAATCTCCCTTCATCCCCGGGATTAGCTCGGATCTCAAAGGGCGAAGCTAAAGATTATTAACTTGGATGTCGCTCACGGTGGAAGGTTAATGCAAAATATTGCAGTCGGAGCACGCGGAGCGAAGGACCGAGAAGCTCCTAACTTTTCGGCGGGTCGTACAGTGCAGAACAGCAGTACGCCCCGAAGTGGGATTAAATGTGTTCAGCTATACGAGACAGCCCATCGGCCGCCGCGCACGTCTGTAACTAATTTCTATTTCAGGCGTAATTAGCAGGGAAATGTCAGGGTGGGTCTGCAGGGATTTCGAACTCTGGCTGGGGCACCTTGCTTATTTCATACCTCTCCAGCGTGCCTTTTATTGGGTACCTGGACCGCCCAGTAAATATGCAGGTGCTTGATTGGTGGTTTTGGGCGCATCAGAAGCGTAGGGTATATGCCAAGCAAATACATTTTATAACTGAGGAAATCAATAACAAATAATAATAATAATAATAATTTTATACAAGGTACCGGAAATACAGCAAGAAATATAAGGTAAAAGGAAAGTAGCATGTAAAAGATTTATAATATAATATTCATATTATTATTATACAGTATATTGCTTTTAATCCATTAGAATTTTTCAGACATGACCTGCAAATGTCCCATTTTAATACATGTAAATCGCTACCCTCCCCATTCCCTATATTTACAGTGTAAATTACAGAGGCAGAGCTTTGAATAGAGGCCCTTCCGGAATGAAAAAAACATGTCAGAACTGTCAAAATATCTCAACTTCGCGCCCGTCTCGGAGAACCAGCCGATCAGAACCGTGTTGTCATAACTTGATAAAAGAATGAATACATTTCTGGATATTAATACTTTTTGGATATTTCACATTGACAGAGTGGTGCAGAGGGTAGGCAGATGGATCTTCAGTCAGACAGTCGTAAGCACCAATCAGAAAAAGGCTTCTGCGGTCGTATCTCAGGACTCGCCCCGCGGTTCTTAGGGAAATACCCAGCGGTAAATACGGAGAAATCGTTAAAGGAAAGAGAAGTCGCGGAAGTTGCCCTGGTTAGACGTGTCTGCGGGGCTAATAATAACGCGATTATGCGCACAGAGAGGAGGGCCCGCGAGCCGTCCCGCAGGGCGGCCCGGCGCGGCGGCGAGCCGCGACTCCTGGGCGCTCCCTGTGAAAAATGGCCCCGTAATGTGCTGCGGTGGTGCGCGCGGCTCACGGTGCAGCAGCGCTGCGTCTGCTGCGCATCCAAAAGAGCCCCTTCGGCCGGTCGGCGGTTATGAGTTATTCCGCTGCGGCTCGCGGGCCGAGGGGAAATTTGCATGGGGGGGGATAGATTTTTTTTGCCGCGTCGGTCCCGGGAAAAATTTCACCTTGCAGAAGTGCGGCGGTGTTATAATTAGGAGCTGAAAAACAGCCGAACCTCCGACCCCCGTCGCACACGCCCTATCACTCACTCTGCAGGGCATGAATCCCCTTCCTAAAGGTTCAGAACCCAAACCTATGACTTCTATTGCACACGCAGTCTGCAGGGTTTGAATCCCCTTCCTAAAAGTTCAGAGCCCAAAACTCTGACTCCTATCACATACTCTGTCTGCTGGGTTCAGATCCTCTTCCTACAGCATCTGGCCCTCCCCATTGGACATAAGACTTCATAATAATACTAATAATTCATAATAATATTCAGATTCAATCCTTTTAAAAATGTCTGCTCTTTTACACAAAAATTATGGATATTGCTATATGAGTAGAAGTAAAGTATTCACTTCATTTTTCAAATTAATTAGCAAAACGAATAAAAGCTCCCTGTTTCGAGAATCACTAATGAGAGGTAAGCGAAAAAGAACTGATTAACTGAAACTATGAACCATTGTGTAGCGCCTCTTCCTGCCCCCAGTCTGACTCAACAATGGCCAATTTAAATCACTCAACAGGCTACTCTACGGAGGTCCATGAACTTTAGCCACATTGGTCAATATTAACTTTATGTCAGATAAATCTGTCTCATATTATTAATTTCCTATGTGCAAAAAAGGCGAGCATTATGCATATTGTGTTCGATTACGGACACAGACGCTTCAACAAGGCCGTTTTCATTTCAGTAACTTATTTCACAGTGCCATCATGTGGAGAGAGTGCGTCATTGCAGGGAACACAGGTAGAAGACTACTTGCTTCGGTCCAGCGATACGTTTGCTTGGTTCTTTGACTTTAGCTCGAAATGTTTATATAAGAACACCTTTCTTGAAATATTTGACATAATCCATGGAATAAAACACTTTCTGTAAATGAACGTTACAATTATACTAATTATTCCATTATATGGACAACCGAACCCAAACTTTATTCTACTGCCTGGACTTAGGATGCAAACTCCCAAATCTGATTGGAGGAGGGGGTAGTATTTATTTATTTTTTTTTAATTGATGAATTTTAAAAAATGATTTACGTGTCCAGAGTAATTCTATAAGAATATTTTATTTCACAAATATTCTTGATTTAAATATATTCTTTTTTGGTCTATAGATAAACATTCAGCTGATAAATACATGATGGTAGCCATAGCAACTACTTGTTCTATAATAGGACAGTAAGCATAGGATCAACAGGAACATAGATAGCCGACTCGTAATTATGGCTCTGTTCTATAGTATTTATCCTGAAATAAAGTAGCAAGTAAACTACATTAACCTGGAAAATCTATGTAACGAAGACAAGTCTAGATATTGAGTCCCTGGTTCTGTGAGTAGCGTATGTACATATCTACAGTGTTTACAGAAAAATGATGATTTAAAAAGCATCATGAAATGTCAAAATAACAGGAGGGAATGTCTCATTCCCACAGCTGAGTCGCCTTTTAAAATTAGACTATGTTATGATATCATACACAATATAGATTGTTTGACCATGTAATCATGGATAACAGACTTTATAGGAAGCTGGGAAAAATTTGGCTGCCGTTACTGACTATCTAAACCAGAGATTACGGTTTCCTTTGGCTTTAGATGCTTTCATGCTAGGAGAAAATCATGCTTGACTATCCCTTCCTTTCTCTCAACAGTTGCTCCTTTCTCTCTCACCTCCATGTCTCCTTCTCCTTCTTCCCTGTCATCATCCTCCTGTACTTTCTCTCTACCCCTCTTTTCCCTGCACTCACCAAAGCAAATATGACAGTAGGCCAGAAAACTAGTACCTACTGATACACAAGGTACAGGGACGACAGTGTAGTATAATGGGTAAGGAACTGGCCTTGTAACCTAAAGGTCTCAGGCTTGATTAGTACTTATTAACCTGTATTGCTTCAGTATATATCCAGCTGTATAAATGGATGCAATGTAAATGCTGGGTAAAAGTTGTGTAAGTTGTTCTTGATAAGAGCGTCTGCTAAATGCCTTTAATGTAATGTAACAAGGTGGACAACATCAGTGTCTACATGACAGCCAGACTATTATACCATTGTATTCTGCACCACAGTATTCATTTAAATGCTACCATACTCCTGTTCTGTATTTGCCCGGATTGCAAATGTACAGCAGATATGAACACAATCGCCAGTAGACCATTTTAATTTTTGGCTGAACAATCCTCCACACTACCTAACGATACAACTATTTACGCCATTATATTTAACTTAAGTTATATAATAAACATTAATGTCTCAAAATGACCTTAAATCATCACAGACATTATCTTCCAGCAACCTTGCTACAGAATCAGACCAATCAGACGCTCAGGCCTACAGTATATTTTTGACTCTGAAAGATCTGTCTCTTGACTGTTGAAGCACCCTTTCCGTCAGTAGAATTGCTGCACTCACTGACCGAGTGCCCATATAAACTGACACTATCCGATGCAAAGGGCAGTTCACTGACTCAGAGTGAATTTGGTGTGGGTGATGTGTCTGTAGCTGCTTTTAGCCTGAAAGCCCTCAGACTGGAGTGTGTGCGCAGCACACCTGATCGGTATATGGTCTGGATGGGGCTCGCCCACACAAGCCAATCCAGCTCTGGAGAAGCTGAGGAGCAGTGTTGCCAAAAAAATATCACTAGAAGTCGCTAGGTTGTGTGATGACGTCCAGTGGCGTGTCACCCAATGCGGGGTGGTTGGGGGTGCTACTGTGTTGGGGGGGGGGGGTGCTACCGTGTTACCGTGGGGGGGGGGGGGTAGCACGGTAGCACTGACCAACCCCCCCCACCCCCCCCGCTAACACGTTGTCACAACTCGGTGAAAGGTAATTTTTTCTGTTGCTCGACAACAAGAATGGACGTCGGCAAAGTTGTGAGAAGTCGCCAAACTTGTCGCTAGATAAGATTTTTAGTCGCTAGGAAAGTAAAAAAGGCACTAAATCTAGCGAGAAAGTCGCTAAATTGCCAACACTGCTGAGGAGGCGGGCTGTCGCTGTGAGTGACACACAGCCTTAACGCATTAACCTGCTCCCACTTTCTATACACAGGGTCTGAAGAATAACTACCAACAGCATACACTCATATAAACATGCAAGCTGGCTAAGGAGATAATTACTATTATTATAAATCCTCGTTTCATTGTTTATTGTGCATTACTTGCATCTGATTAACCTTCATTATAATTGTATTGCATTTAATGGGAAGGAGAGGGGTTGCTTCTGTGTTTTAATTAGTGTAAATTTATTTTACTTCTATAAAGCACATTGTATTACAGGTGTATTATAAGGGTTTAATATATCTATCTGTAAGACGAAGACAAAGTGCACTTTTAATGCTCATTGACAAAATACTGTAAATACGAGTCCCATTTTGCCTGCCAATGTTTACGGTACTCGTGAATTATCTTCATGTGTATTTTGTCTCAGAATCCTTGATCATTTGTCAGTGTTTTTGCAGGGCATGCTTGTGAGCAAAGCTACATTTCCTGTCCTGAAACATTACTGCCAATTTTTTCCCCCTGTGAAAGGCAACCACAACCTCCAAATTGCCGAGGCCCTAGAATCCACCGAGGCCTTGTTTCCACTAAAAGGAATACAGCAGGGCTAAAGGCTCAACAGCGGTTTTCACACACTTCAGACCTGTAACTCGCAGGGGACAGCTGGCTTTGATATGTAGTATAAATATGCATGTTATAGAGGGGAGGGTGGCAGCTAAAGATGCCTGTTCTCTGAGGTCACAAATAGATGTGTGTGTGTGTGTGTGTGTAGGTGTGTGTGTGTGTGTGTGTGTGTGTGTGTGTGTTTGTTTCTGTGCGTTTACAAGACATCAGAATGTACGTACAGAAGTTCACATTTGTAAGGACTGAGCCTGTGGTCATTGTAATTATTTCAATGGGGAACCAGTGCTGCAAATATATTTGCATAGACCTTTGGTACACCCCAACACCCCATTAGTTGGCGGATGAAATCTGCCATCCTAATCACTTTCCTGGGGTTCAGGGATCACCTCTCATCACTGGCTGAGAATACTCAGGAGAGTCTGAGCTTTGTTGCTCAGCGCCATCCGCTGGTGAAACAGGCCTACAGGTTATTGCACATAGTGCTCCTCATTCTGAAATGCAAGTGTTTTGCCCTTGAGCAAAGAAAGCATGATCATTAATTCCTCCTATTTTTCCAATTTGGTTGAAAAGAGCAAAACTGCATTATGCGTGTTTCTTTCAAAATTGTACGGCATACAGAGTTAAAAATGAATGAATAGAAATATATGATGTATCCATGCTACATCCATGCCATCATTGTTACATTACATTACAGGCATTTAGCAGATGCTCTTATCCAGAGCGACGTACAACAAGTGCATTGGTTCACGATGTAGAGGTGCAAAAGAAACACTAGAGTGAAGTAAGGATCATAGTGCCAGAAGTGACCACATCGATCAGGACTCCAACCCTGTAGAGTAAGCTGTTCAGCAAACAAGAATCCTACCAAGTACAAACTAGCACTGGAATCACATTTGCCTAATCAGACAAAAACAACAATCCTGCCAAATACACTAACGTAATCATATTATCCTAACTAGGTACAGTGAGCTAAACTATAGGCTAGGGAGGGGTGGGGAGAGGTGCAGCCTGAAGAGATGAGTCTTCAGTCTGCGTTTGAAGGTGGTAAGATTCTCTGCTGTTCTGACCGCCACGAGGAGGTCATTCCACCAGCAAGGGGCCAGGACAGACAGCAGACGGGAGCGGGAAGTACAGACGCGAAGAGGGGGAGGTGCCAAGCGTCCAGAGGTGGCAGAACGGAGAGGTCTGGCTGGTGTGTAGGGTCTGATGATCCTCTGGATGTACCCTGGTGCTGACCCCTTAGCTGCCTGGTATGCAAGCACCAAGGTCTTAAATTTGATGTGAGCCATAACAGACAGCCAGTGGAGGTCAGTGAGCAGGGGGGTGACATGGGAATGTCTGGGGAGGTTGTAGACCAGATGTGCTGCAGCATTCTGGATGAGCTGCAGGGGTCTGATGGCGGATGCTGGCAGACCAGCTAGTAGTGAGTTGCAGTAGTCCAGGCGGGACAGGACCAGTGCTTGAACCAGGAGCTGGGTTGCATAGGTGGTGAGGAAGGGGCGGATTCTCCGGATGTTGTACAGGAAGAACCTGCACGTTCGACTCACCGCCGTGATGTTCTGGGAGAGGGACAGTCTGTTGTCCATCACCACTCCAAGGTTTTTTACGGTGGGTGATGGTGACACCACGGTGTCCCCTAGGGAAATAGAAAAGTCAAGAAGGTTAGAGGATGGAGCAGGGATGAAGATCATCTCCATCTTACCTGGGTTCAGCTTAAGATGGTGGTTATCCATCCAGCTCTGGATGTCCCTCAGGCAAGCAGAGATGCGAGCAGAGACCTGAGTGTCAGAGGGGGGGAAGGAGAGAAAGAGTTGGGTGTCATCGGCATAACAATGATAGGACAACCCATGGGCAGAGATTACAGGACCAAGAGATTGAGTGTACAGGGAGAATAGGAGGGGACCAAGGACAGAGCCCTGGGGAACTCCTGTGGCAAGGGGGCGAGGTGCTGATACTGCACCAGCCCAGGCGACTTGGAAGGAGCGACCGGAGAGGTAGGACTCAATCCAGTCTAGTGCTGTGCCACAGATCCCCATAGCTGCCAGGGAGGATAGGAGGATGGGGTGGTTGACTGTGTCAAAGGCAGCAGAAAGGTCTAGGAGGATCAGGACAGATGAATGGGAGGCTGCTTGTGCGGCGTGAAGCGACTCACTGACCGAGAGGAGTGCGGTCTCTGTCGAGTGGCCAGGTCTGAAGCCGGACTGGTAGGGGTCTAGGAGGTTGTTCAGTGAGAGAAAAGAGGAGAGTTGGTTAGAAGCAGCTCGTTCAATTGTTTTGGATAGGAAAGGGAGAAGGGAGACAGGACGGTAGTTCTGGATGACAGAGGGAATTGTCTTACGTATCTGTATAATCAATTGGTTTGTGTCGCTCAGTATTGGCCAAAAAGCAATGATTGTGAGTATACAAACAAAACAACAATGGCAAGGGTCAGATGAAAGGGTTAGCATTTGGTCCCTGCCTTTTAGAATACTTAGCAAGCTAACTGGCTTATAACTTTACCAAATGTCTAAAAATTAGGCTCCCACATCTCGCCATCATTACATCCAGCATATCATCAATTAATTGTCAGCGTTCATTGTTTGATTGATGTTTCAAAGATTTCAAAATAAGTTACCACTTTTTAATTGAGCAACCATCTCACCAAGTCAAGTTATTTTTGTACTGATGTATTTGTGCTTATTAATCTGTCATGAATCGTGTCCTGTCTGATTTTATATTTTAATTTATAATGTCAGTTTGTTTAAAATGCAGGTAAAAACAGTCAAAACTCAGACATTTTCCACACTGCCTGTGTTTAAAAAATGCTGATTTCTGAAAACAAGTGCAAACGTCTGTATTCACATTATTAGCCAATAAACTAACATTGCCATACAAAGATAAATAGTCTTTCTCCTGGTTCCATTTTTTGTAAAGGAAGTGAAGCAATGTAGGAGTAACCCAGTTTCCTGCCAGTGGTGATAGTTAAGACAACCTGTGCGGAAGGTGGTGTGTGAAATACTGCTCTTTAGTTAGATGGCTGACACACCTACCAAGAGTTCATCTTTCTGGTGCCATCTCATTGGTGGGAGAACACTCAAAAACCAAACAGCTAATATTGGAGTCACACAAAAAAACCAAGGAACCTCAATCTTGTGGTCTAGTCATGTTGTCAGGTATCCCATGATAAGAGAACATTATCTATAGAAGTATGTTCCCACATATGCTTATATATGCACAATAATGTATTATTAGCGTGAAAAACCCATCTCCCTCTTAAAAATATGTAGGCTACTACACGTGCACATTCATTTGTTTTTTTTTTGTTTTTTGAATAACGGATCTTCATCTCTCCTCACTTCCACTTAAGGTCTTATCCCTCAAGAAAACAAAAGAAGTATGGACATTTTTCTTTGTCTTTCGGAGACAGAGTTACATGATCCCGCTTAATTTGCTCCATTGCCAATGGTGGGAGCAGAAGTGGTGATACCTCCTCATAGCCGAAAACCGGAAATAGCAAATAGTGAACGAGAGAAAGACCTACAGTATACTGCCTATGTAGCGGTAGTCAACGGCAACTCTTTTAATAGCAGGATTAGATTCATAAGATTCCTCTTTACAGTTTAAATAGTAAATATGATATAATAATCACCTGCAATATGAAGTAGATAAAGATTACTTCCATGGCCGTTGTGTGATTGACGCTACATGTACAGAACATGCCGGAAAACTGCCTCTCAAACAAGGCATAGAGACATGGTGAATGCACCACTGAACAAAATCATATTTCTATGGCAAGGACATACACTATTTGATTGCTTTGAATCTTTTGCTAACAGGCACACATTTGAAGCTGTTGATCTTTCTTTAACCTACATCAAAGCCTCTCATGAATTTGAATTCAATTTCATACAACCATCAGGTTTGAAAAGGGGGGGACTTAACTATTTTAATTTCAATGTTCAATTGCTTATGAAGTGAAAATATTAATATTAAAATGTTTGCCGCTCCACTTTCAACACAGTTTTTCTGAAGTTTTCATAACCGTGCTGCATTTAAGTGCTTCATTAATATTTTAAGACAGCTAAACAGCCCAATGTTATCAGTGTATGAAGCCAGGGCATTAGACAATGTCCATTCAAGAGGTGTAAAAGTAAATTAGAACAAAACGTGGAAAATTAAAATGGCTGTACATTAAATCCCCCTAATGGCATCATGCAGACTTGTATTGTGCCATCATTACTGTGTGTCATTTACATTTTTTTTCCGGTCCATTAAACCATAAACCGTGAAGTGACAGTTGCTTAAGTTAAATTAAACTGCTCATAAAAGTGAACATCAAAATAATGTACTGTTCAGGAGCACCTAACAGTATAAAGCAGTATCATGTATGTGCACGCTCCCTGCATAGAGGTGTGCATGCTGAGTAGATGTTTAATTATGAGCAACTTGTACATAGTCGTACTTTTTTTGAACATGGTGATAGGCCTATATGTTTTTAGACACTCAACTAACTTAAATACTTGAAGTAAATAAATACATAAATTTTGCTACATGTCATAACTGCTTTATGTACCCATTAGATTTCATATTCATACTATCTAATGGGCTCTTTAAATGTCTTTAGACATGACACAGGATCTGTAACATTGGTGCAAACCGCTCTCCCCCATAAATACTATAGCCCCCCCTTCCTAAAAAGTATCCCAAACTGTATGTTGCCATCCCTGTACCTGCCTCTCTTCATTTCCTGATCCCTATCCCAAAATGTACTCATACCCTAACCCTAACCCTGACCCTAACCCATACTGAGTCCCTTCGGTCCTGTTCTCTCTTCCTTTTGGGTTGGATCTAATGATGAATCAGCTGTAAAGGTTAGGCCTAATGCAGAGTCTATTGTATCCATATATACCATGGCTTGGTTAAATACTCAATTCTGATTGTCAGCTGTGCATTATATTTGTGTATAGGCACAGTACTCCAGGCACTTTGCCTCATTACAGCATTAATTTATTGGGGAAAATACTTTTTTTTCTTGATTTGGCTCCCTCTGTACTCCCACAATTTTATATTTGTAATCAAACAATTATTACCTGGGTAAAGTGCAAATTCTCGGCTTTTTAAGGGTATTATACATTTATAGTTTTATTTATATATTTTTAGTTCATTATGTAGAAATTGCAGTACTTTTTATAAATAGTCCACCCATCTCACAGCACAGTATGGTGCTCACTGTATACAGCAAAGTCATTGCATAACTGGCCATGTGTTGTAAAGTAGCAACGATTGATCAAATATTTTATTCCAGTAAATCTCCAGTGTATTCCACTTCCCAAGGGGATGAGTCGTCAAACAGACAAAGCTTTGTGATGAAGGGGCTTTGTACAATTTAAATGGATTTTTCCCTTTCTTTAAGGAAGCTCTGTCCATGGAGATTCCCCAGAACCTATTAAAAATACTCCCTAATGCCCTGTGCCATGTTCAAGATGTCACTATGTCACAATATATCTCTGATTCCAGTAAAGGAGAGGGCTACATATCAGAGTCAAAAGGTACAGCCGATTTAGCCTAAATGCATTGTCCTGCATCCATTTGGGTGGATCTAGCTAGACTGGTACAATCCACCTTGATCTATATCAGAGGCAATCACTCACTTTTGTCAGCGAGTGAAGTTAGCGGAAGTTAATTCTGTATTCTGACAAGGCAATCCTTGAATTTTTATTTCACAATAAATCGACGCATCACAGATGCACACTACTGGTTACATGGGGTCGTGACTTAGCCGCCTGTTCGCCACTTCTGACGTCGGTCTCAGTGAAAGTACGTAGCACAGCACCGTTGCTAAGTCCCAACATTTCAGATCACAAGCCACAGTCATAAGCATAAACTTCCGTGGTTTTGAATTCACACCAGCCCACTCAGCTAATGAAATTACAGCTGACCCCCCTCCCCCCGTCTGTCACATCAACAACACAGCAACCAGTATTAGGCCTACTTTCAGAATTATTTCTAAAGAAATAGCTCAGCATTAGGAAAACTGAAACTGGTGTCACTTTAAAGGATGTTCATTGAAATATTACATACTGTAATGCATCTGTGAATTATTTGTGAAGCAATACCTCAGCATGAGGACAATGACACTGAAAAGAATGTCACTTTACATCATTACAGTACTATGCTACTAATAGAACTAGCTAATATTTCATTAAGCACAGCATAAGTTATAACTCTGGTATTAGAGTGGAAAGTCATAAGATGTTAAACAAAAGCATAAGTTGCGCAGAGTTAGGGACATCACCTCAAAGTTCAGTGGATGACCAAGCTTGGAAGTGCTGAAGATTAATGTCATCTTGTGAGCAAGACCAGGTGAGAGTATTTAAAGAGAATTTTTATCACTACCTACCGTGGCAGAGTTGTGTGGCAAGATTTAAATACAAGAGATATTTAATGCTATTGTAACAGGATTAAAGGGGACTAATTTTCCCTTGGGTTGATTTGGACGGTGTCATGACAAAGTGACATCATGAGTTATGTCCGTTAGCCAAGCATCCAACATAAGCACATCACCATTTATAAGGTTATAGCTATTAGCCATGTGACATGTCTTATCTGGCATAACATGCTGCATAAGATGCTATGTCACCCATTATGAAGCATGGCATTTGCTTATGTATGCTTTCGTTCCTGCTCAGCAGGAGAGATGTGCAAAAGGCACTGTCTTTAAGTGAACGTGGGCTTAAAGAGAAGTAAAGACCTGCCTGTAAAGGAACATGTGTAGAGACGCACTGTCTCACTGAGGTTATAGCCACGGCCAGCAGTTTATAACACCAAGTAAACACGTTAGCTACAGGTATACTGCAAGTAATGCTAAAGAAACTGATCCCCCATGGAATTAGTTTATTTACTAACTTTACTCGTTTACTCTGCAACATACAAGAAAACGTGTGCAGCCAACGTACCTTCCTGCAACAGCAAGCCAGCACATCTTCCAACTCCAGTAACAACGAAAGGACGGAAGAGAGCCAGCATGGAGATCGACTTTCTACAGATAGCGCAGTAGAGATCCAGAGATGGTGCCCAAGTCAAAGTTTCCTTGATGAACAAGCCGCGCGACCAATCGCAGACACATCTGCGCTACAGAAGAAAGACTGAACAAACATCCAGGCATTTGCTTAGGAAGCTTCTGTTTGTTCTTTGTTTGCAAACAAGTATTTTATCGATTGCATAATGCTGTGTTTATATCACATTGATTGTTAGTTGGCTACAGTCACCAAGCCAGCATAGCTAACGTATATACTCTATTACTAACATTGGTTTACAATCCAACTTCCTTTTAACTGATATCCGTGCATGTGAACTCTCCTGCACTAATAGCTGCTCATTCCATATATGGTCTGGTATATTTAGAATGCCAAGGTGCACTGAGATTAGCTAGATGTCGCTAACTTCAGTAGCCCTTTGTGCTCGCCATTCCCCTCATTTCTTGGCCATATTTAGCGCATCATGCTAAAAGCGGATTCATAATTCGCTCCAACAAAGGAGTTTTGGTTCTATCAGGCACCACGTGTGCTGGAGAACACACAGGACTAGATCCACGCACGGAGCGCCCTAGTTCCCTTTGTATATCCTTATTTAGCCTTTTAGGATTTTAGTTTAGATGCTTGTAAATGCTTGAGCCTACCACCTCAAAGAACCAATGGACGTTGTTACGTCATTGGTTATTATTTTAATATTCAATACTGAAATTTGTAATAATGATTTGATTAATTTTATGAACCCGATTAATGAAGAGACAGATTTTACTTTTGCAACATTTGATCACTGCATGAGGATATATATATATATATATATCCTATTTTTCTTTTGTCATATATATATATATATATATATATATATATCCCCTCCATTCCTTGGTGCCTATGTGTGAGGATTGTTAAGACAGACACGTTTTACTTAACTATCCTCACTATTCTATTCATAGCAGTGTTTCCCCTGTATCATTATATATGCTATATGTAGGCTTTATGAGATACGCTTCCTTTGAAGTGTGTCCTGTTATTTATAGATAATTAGCATTGCCATTTATTTTGATTGAACCTGCCTTACCTTATGTAACACAAATGCCTTGATAGAAAAAAAACTGAAATGAACACAAAAAAAAAAATAAACTGAAAAAACTACTTCTGGGATGTGGAGGAGTCAGTGGATGATGGCCTTGGTGCTTTTGGTGATACAGTAGGTGAGCATGAGCATTTAGGCGCCATCTTGTGTTTTCTTTGCTGTGCATTAGTTGCTTCTTGTGTCATTCAGGTACCTGCAGTTTGCGGAAGCTGCATAAAAGAAGTCCTTTTATGCAGTGACTGAGCAGCCCTGATAATGGACTGCTGAGTGTGTCTGGCACTTGTGAGGACTAGCATGCTAGGCTACCCTCTCCTCTCAGCGTGAGGAGGAAGCTGCACCATAACAACAGGCCTGCGTGTATGGCTGGGAGTTACAGATTGTGGGGAAAAAAAGCTTTTTTAAAAGTGAATGGCTCTGTCAGTGTGCTACACCAGACATCGTTTCAACAGGACAAGCTGGCTAGGAAGCCCAGCAAATAACTCACTTAAAAGTACCTGCTTCTAGAACTATTGCAAAACCAGTATGTATGGTAAGATACAATGTAACCATATCTGAGAAATTACAATATGCATGTGTAGCAAACTGAGTGCCACCGCTCGTGTAAGAGATGAGAGAGACGAGAGTTTATTTTTGGACGCGAATGCGTCTTTTATTTTTACGGCCGCCACGCGGCTTTCTGTTCGGTATACAGACACACAATTCCTGCTGACCGTCCGTCAGCTCTTCTTCTGTCTCCCGTCCGTCTCCGTAGACCGGCTTTTTAAGCGTCCAGGCTCACTGCCGAGGTAATCAGCACACTGTCCATCAATCAAACAATTAACCATCAGTGCTGATTAATAATCCCCAACAGCTGTGGCGCAGAGTTTCGAGAGCCGCCCCGCCCACTCTTTCTCTCTGCAGCCAATGCAAAACCACGCCCACCCTACCACAGCATGCTATATACTACATGCTGTTGCCATATGCATTAAAAGCTCCATGAATATATTTAAACAGTTAGCTGTATCTCATGTCATTGGCACATTTTAATCTCTATGGTCAGGATTCAGTTCTGTTAGTGCTACATAATGTGTTCCTGCTTTTATCTCAACTCCATGCTGAGGAGTGAGGATCCTTTTCTTTCTTCTGTTTGGCGGCATTGTGTCTGTGAACTGAGCAATCAGAGACAAACCTCCAGTCTTAAAACTTCCAGATGATTTGGAAACAGTGTTGCTCCATATTTGAGGTTGACGACCAGACCGTGTGGTGTGTGGTGCATGTGATTGTGCCAGCGAACGGGTTTATAGGGAACTGCTTAAAGACGGGGCTTTAGACAAAAGGAGGAAGTGACCACAGGCCTTGTATGACCCAGAATCTGAGAATCTCACCAGTACGAATCAACTGAATGGAGACAGATGCAATAAATGTCCTATAAAATGCATTTTATCACACACCGGGCAGGAGAGGGGCACTGGACTGGGCACCAGGGTATACTGCCCTACAAAGCCTAACTGCAGTAACTACGCAAAGTGTAAAACTGAGAAAAATGGCTTTAAAGTATTTTAACTGGCCAGCCAAATGGGTTACAGGTATATCAATGATATTGCACTAATTGTACATGTATTCATGAGAATTTTTATGCCCAAAAACCATGACGGCTGATTTGACCTTTGACCCCAAAAATGTAGTTACTGCACTCTGCCTTTGCATTGCCTTAAATGGTTCTAAGAGCAATGCAAAAGCAAAGTGCAATAACTACAATGTTCTCAGCTTTTATACTGTGTTTTCAGTGAACAAAAACTATTTTGACACTGATTTTGTTATAATTGTACTAATTATAATTCTACTTATGGATTTGTGCATGTTTAATTAAGTCTGGACAAATTGAGAATTTTAGACGTCATATTTTAGTCTTAATATCATTTCATTTCATTTTTTTACTTATTCACCTATCTAGATAATTACTTTCCTATCAATTAAACTTTGCATCATCATCTTCAATTTCACCATTGTTGTCACCGCCACCACTGTTGTTGCCTTGATGACAATCACATTAATAATTTTCATTATCCTTGTCTTTACTATTTAACACAATTAATAAATACAAGGCTACACTGATTCACAGTAAAATTTGTTTATTATATTACATGTTTTAAACAGCGGCGACTTGTGAGCTGAAAATTGGTGGGGCGCAAAACTTTCCTTTAAACTAATCACTGATCTCAAACTGTTTTAATTAATTTTCAGTGATTAACAAGCATGCAAACGATCTGACTAATCAATTGGAAAGTGACACACAGCGTCTTCACGTTTTAATCACTAAGCAGTGGCAGAAACGTCCTGATTTTCCTTGAGTATCAATACAATTAATCCACAAAATAGGCTACTCAATACTATCATATATAGCCAGCTCTCCCCAAATAGGCAGTTTTAGCGAGTAGCCTAGGCCTTATAGCCGTTTGCAGTACGAAATTGTGCACATTTTTAATCAACATTATTTGCGGATACATACACTTCTTTCTCCGCACTCGTATTCATGGCAAATATCCACAATGCGTAGGCTAGACTGTAAACAATCTTGAAGTGCATGACATGGCATCGGCGATGATGTGAAGTTACAGGTGATAATGTTACAGCTTTCAGGGAGCAGGTAAACTAACGCTAGCTAACTAAACATCGCCTTGTCAGTCAGCATATATAGCGAGGCTGACAGGTGTTTTATAATGTGATTGCTAGTTTCTCAACGCTTAATGTCATCGTTACTTAGCCTACCTGGGTATTTTATTTTCAACACCAGTTCCACTATCCTCTTTACCCTGGATAGTGCCACCTTAAACAGCTTTGTTGTGTGAGGTTAGATGGGTGAAATCGGCTGGTGGTAGAATCCCAAACAGTCGCGTGAGGTAACTTAGATGGGTAGAGCGCGAAATCGGCCGGTAGAATCCCAAAGCAGACCGCAGTAACTTCACTTACTGCGGTCTGCCATGGTTTTGAGTCGGGTTTTGTAGTTACTGCAATTTTTATAGTTTTTTCCTCTAAAATAAAGCAAAATTGAACTCTGAAACTTCGTCACAAGATAAAACAGATATCAAGAAATTTTTAGTTCTTTTTTTTATAACTCAGTTTCGCCAAAAATGTAGTTACTGTGGTAGCCTTTGGATGGCAGAATAGCCCCTAGATAATAGGGCCTAGGACCATCAAACCACTTCTAGAGTGTTCACAGACGGTGGCCACGAGACGCAGAGCCTATGCTTCAGGCATTATGACCTTGCGCATTTTTACAGGAATATTTCCAACTATGACTTTAAGCTGATATTTGGAAAAAATGCAGCTGACAAACGCTTTCAAGTTCAATAGCTCCTAGATATAAAGGTCCACGTCCATCAAACCAATTCTAGAGTGTTCACAGACGGTGGCCACGAGACGCAGAGCATATGCTTCGGGCATTATGACCTCGCGCATTTTTACAGGAATATTTCCAACTATGACTTTAAGCTGATATTTGGAAAAAATGCAGGTGAAAAACGCTTTCAAGTTCAATAGCCCCAAGATAAAAAGGCCCAGGTCCACCAAACCAATTCTAGAGTGTTCACAGACAGTGGCCACGAGACGCAGAGCCTATGCTTCGGGCATTATGACCTTGTGCAATTTTACAGGAATATTTCCAATTATGACTTTAAGCTGATATTTGGAGAAAAATGCAGCAGACAAACGCTTTCAAGTTCAATAGCTCCCAGACAATAGGGCCCAGGACCATCAAACCAATTCTAGAGTGTTCACAGACAGTGGCCACGAGACGCAGAGCCTATGCTTTGGGCATTATGACCTCCTGGAATTTTACACAAATATTTCTAACCGTGACTTTAAGCCGCGGATCGGAAAGAAATGCAGCCGGCTAACGCTTTCAAGGATCAATAGCTCCCAGACAATAGGGCCTAGGACCATCAAACCACTGCTAGAGTGTTCACAGACAGCGGCCCCGAGAAGCAGAGCCAATGCTTCGGGCGCTACCACCCCGCGCGATTTTACACGAATATTTCCAACCGTGACTTTAAGCCGCCGATCAGAAAAAAATGCAGCCGGCTAACGCTTTCAAGGATCAATAGCTCCCAGACAATAGGGCCTAGGACCATCAAACCACTGCTAGAGTGTTCACAGACAGCGGCCCCGAGAAGCAGAGCCTATGCTTCGGGCGCTACGATCCCGTGCGATTTTACACGAATATTTCCAAACCTGACTTTAAGCCGCCGATCGGAAAAAAATGCAGCCGGCTAACGCTTTCAAAGTTCAATAGCTCCCAGACAATAGGGCCTAGGACCATCAAACCACTGCTAGAGTGTTCACAGACAGCGGCCCCGAGAAGCAGAGCCTATGTTTCGGGCGCTACCACCCCGCGCGATTTTACACGAATATTTCCAACCCTGACTTTAAGCCGCCGACCGGAAAAAAATGCAGCCGGCTAACGCTTTCAATGTTCAATAGCTCCCAGACAATAGGGCCTAGGATCATCAAACCACTGCTAGAGTGTTCACAGACAGCGGCCCCGATAAGCAGAGCCTATGTTTCGGGCGCTACGACCCCGTGCGATTTTACACGAATATTTACAACCCTGACTTTAAGCCGCCGACCGGAAAAAAATGCAGCCGGCTAACGCTTTCAATGTTCAATAGCTCCCAGACAATAGGGCCTAGGACCATCAAACCACTGCTAGAGTGTTCACAGACAGCGGCCCCGAGAAGCAGAGCCTATGCTTCGGGCGCTACGATCCCGTGCGATTTTACACGAATATTTCCAAACCTGACTTTAAGCCGCCGATCGGAAAAAAATGCAGCCGGCTAACGCTTTCAAAGTTCAATAGCTCCCAGACAATAGGGCCTAGGACCATCAAACCACTGCTAGAGTGTTCACAGACAGCGGCCCCGAGAAGCAGAGCCTATGCTTCGGGCGCTACCACCCCGCGCGATTTTACACGAATATTTCCAACCCTGACTTTAAGCCGCCGACCGGAAAAAAATGCAGCCGGCTAACGCTTTCAATGTTCAATAGCTCCCAGACAATAGGGCCTAGGACCATCAAACTACTGCTAGAGTGTTCACAGACAGCGGCCCCGATAAGCAGAGCCTATGCTTCGGGCGCTACCACCCCGCGCGATTTTACACGAATATTTCCAACCCTGACTTTAAGCCGCCGACCGGAAAAAAATGCAGCCGGCTAACGCTTTCAATGTTCAATAGCTCCCAGACAATAGGGCCTAGGACCATCA